>NC_134799.1:2029840-2147340 GCF_046742065.1 Oratosquilla oratoria
GATAAAGCCCTGTGTCAGCTCTTTGTAGATTTCAGACGAGCAAATTATGATAGTGTGCACAGACCATCATCGTGGCACATAATGCCAGAGCTTAACATTCCTGCTAAACTAATACCCCCTCTCACCAAAGCGTGCAACGTGGGAAGTAAATACACAGTAAAAGTCGGAAAGAAGGAGACAGAGTTCCAGTATACACAGTGGCCTTAGGCAAGGATATATATTGCCACCAAAATAACCTTGTACAGGAGAGAATAGACAAGCAGAGCATCAACCATCTACCCCTAAGGGAAGTTAATTTCTCCGATGATGAGATAGACCTCCTTATTTATGCTCGTGACGTGGATTTGGAGGCTGAGACAATGGAGGAAATAAACGATGTTTTGTACAGTATCCCAAAGAATAACGGAACAAATAGGCCTCACATGCAATAAGCTGAAGACAGAAACTATGAAGCTAAAGTAGAAGTGGAAATTATGCACCAGGACAAGAGCAAGTTGGATCGCTGAATGTAATTTGCTGATGACACTGACCTGTGGCTGGGTCAGAGGTGGGTATATTGCAGTTAGTGACGGAGTTCAGGAACGCATATGAGAGTATAAAATTGAAAGTAGATTTGTGTAAAAGTGAGGTGATGAGATGGATAAGAGGAGGGTGGTAGTAAGCTAGAGGTAAGCCTTAAAAAGAGGTTAGAGGAATTGGATAGTCATATGTAGCAGGGAATGGAGGAGTGGGGGTGGAGGTAACCTGTAGAGTGAGTGAAGCAAGTAAATGTTTGGGGGAATGAGAAACAGGTTTCTAAAGATGGACGCAAAGAAAGAACTATATGAAGGGGTGATTTAGTGACAACACTGTAAGAGGCAGAGACATGGAATTTAGGGAAGGCAAAAATATGAAACTTAAATGTTTTTTGAGATGAAGTGATTCAGAAGTATGGTCTGGGTTACAAGGATGGATAGATGAGAAATTAGGTGGGAAGGAGAATGTGGGTGCAAAGAGAGTTGATAGATAGGATTGATCAAAGAATGCTGAGATGGTTTGGACATATGGAAAGAATGAGTGATGAAAGATCAGCAAAAAGTGTGTGGAAGGGAAAATTGGATGGAGTGAACTTGAGGGGAAGACCGAGAATGAGCTTTGGGCAGAAGAGGAATGCCTGTTGAGTAGGAAAGAGAGAAGACAAGAGATAAGTGTGAATGGAGAAGGGTTGTGAATAGATGATGAATTGACACAGCCCAAAGGGATTTCTCCTCGTCTTCTCTAATCACGCGTAAGTGAACGAAGAGAGAAAGTTGCCATGTAATGAAGTGGTGGGGGAAAAACCAGTTTCGGGTGTGAGGCCCAGCTGTGGACTGTTTGTTGCTGGATTGTTTCTGACCCGTGCAATGGGCTGGGGAACAGAGATGGCTCTTCATCCACAAGGATCTAAGATAAAAGAGAAAACAAGTAGGTAGTGAATGGATATGGGAAGGGTGAAGGTTAGGTACATGCCTTGGCTGGCTACTTCCTTATACGGGGGAATAAACATTTGGTATATAAATTTAGTATATAGACATATGCGTTTTGGATGTGTAAAAGAAATGTAGTGTAGATGATGTGAAGTAATTGTGGTTATCGATGATACCTTGGTATGGTTATGAACTGCTATGGTGGACACGTTTGTATTATGTAGCTAATTAATGGTGTTGTCATTGGTGGTGGTAGTGGTTGTCAGAGCTGCTGGAAGCCCGGTGCTAACTATGAAGTTAATGGCAGAAATGATACATGAAACAGATGATGACAATAGTGGTGGTGATACCAATAATACAGAAGGAAGAATTGTTTAGTGGCGATGGCTGGAGAAGAAGATATGGTATCGTACTGGTTGAGGAGGTAGAGAGAGAGAGAGAGAGAGAGAGAACAGGGGGAGTGATTGAATTGGCTTCTGAGGAAGAGGATTTAGTGATGGTGATGATGATATTCATGATAATGGTGATACTGGTAATGACGAAAGATTGATGATAAGGGAAAAGAGGAGGTGGTGATGGTGATGGAGAGAATTGTGACAAGCATAGTGGATAAGATCATGTCTGAGGGGAGATACTCGAAAAGACAGAAGTAACACTAGAGAAAGAGGTAATTATGGTAGAAGTGAAGGAGGTCATGCTGCATAAGAAAGATTTATTGATGAGGGTGACATACTATTTCATGGACAAAACCTAACGCTTCTGTTTTTAGAACTAAAATCGTGACGAGGAAGCGGAGGCATCGAGATGGTAAAAGGAAAAATCGAAGGAAATTAGACAACAGAAAGTAAAAAGAGCAGAAATCGAGCAACTGTCATTCCTCTCGGAGTGCAGATTATTCTCCAGTTACAAGAAAACACTGCGTGACTCTGACCCGTAGTGGTGTCACTAATTTCTCTAAGATATTGACTAAATGGAACACAAGCTGTCAGGGGTGATAGTGATATAGGAAGATGTGGTGCTGGTGAAAGAGGTACTTCAAGAGGAGATGATTATTGTGAAGATATCTTTCCAGATGGAGATTGTGAAGAGGGACGAGTTAACTGAGGAGAAGGCGGTAATTGTGAAGGTGGTAAATGTGGAAGAGGCAATGGTAAAGGAAATAGTTGTGGAAGAGGCAGTTCTGTAGGAGAGAAGACGGTTGTGGACGCGGTGGCTGTGGAAGAGGTGTCAGTGAAATCCGTGGTTCTGGCAACTGACAACGTCCGTGAATATGGAGAAGGCAATTTTTGAAATATCGATAATGCAGGAGGCCACAGAGACGACTTCGAAGGAGAACGAAAGAAGGGGAGATGGTGAGAAAAGAGAACGAAATAGTGACAGTGGTGGCGACTTCGACAGCGGCACAGGAATGGGTGGTAGAGCTTGATGAAAAGGTTCTGAAAGTGACGTGGTTGGTGGGTGATAACGGAGGCTGCTGGTTATGGGGAAGAAGACAATGATGACGAAGATGGCGTATAGAATATTGGAAATAATTACGATGGGGATGACACTGCCAAGACATCGCTAGAGGATGTGGCGTTGGCTGTAGAATAGACAGGATCTGTGGTAGCGGAGGAGGAGGAAGATCTTATGAAGGAGGAGGCATTATAACTAAGGCGATAACGTTGGAAGAAGTGACAAAGGAAATGGTGATCGATCTGGATCAGTGATAAAGTGTTTATAGTGGGCAGATGGTCTTGGACATGGCAAAAGAGGTTTATGTGTGAGGCAGTGATGGCGCTGATGCCGATAAGGACGTTGCTGAAAAAAATCAGACGCGTATGGAGAGGAGGCGATGAGAGTGAGTTGTGATTGCAGTGGCGGTGGTGGTGGTGATGATGATGGTAAAAGAGAACGAGGAGGACGAGGAGGAGGAGGAGGAGGAATTTATGATGATAATGAACACTACAGCGGTGGTGGAAATGTAAACACTGTTGGTGGTGGCAGAGATTGCATTAAGGGGTGACGGACGCTGTGAGGGTGGGTGTGGGTGCCAGAGATGCTGAACTGGTGGCACTGATGCCAACAACAGCACGAAAGGGTGATGACGGTGATAGTAATCCTATTATTGTTATTCGTGATGTTGATTCGACGCCTCGAAGGGTTCGGCAACGACGGTTAAGCCTGCAAACGGTCTCGCGGTCTGAAGAAGAAGAAGACAGGGTTTCCCGTCAGAGGAATAGACCAAAGCTGCACAGGCGTAGTGCCCGCAGCCAGGCAGCCAGTCAGTCACTCAGTCAGTCAGTCAGGTCAGTCAGGCAGGCACCCAACACCGAGCGGAAGTGGGATGGGGGGAGAGGATAGAAAAAAAAGGGATGTTGAGAAGGAGAGGAGGAGAGAGAGAGAGGAGGAAGAGGACAAGAGGAGGAGGAGGAGGAGGAGGGAGGGAAAAGGAGAAGGCGGGTGAGAAAGGAAACACAGAGTGGGAGATGGCTGGCTGGCTGGCTGGCTGGCTGGCTGGCTGGCTGGCTGGCTGGCTGGCTGTGACGCCCAGAAAGACCAGACACATACACATACAAGTACACAGTCCTTGCCCGCCGTTGTGGGCGGACGAAGAGACTCACCTGGTGGAGGCTGGTTGGTGGGCCTGGGCAGTAGCTGTGTGGTGGGTTTAAGAGTACAAGGGCAAGGGGGGGGGCAGAGCACTTGCAGCAACAGCAGGAATAGGAGAAGGAGAAACAGGAGGAGGAGGAAGGATAGGTAATAGTAGTAGTTGTAAAAAAAAAAAAAAACAGCAGTGACAGTAGGAAGGGTGGTAGGCGGTAAAGCAGGCGGTAAAGCAGGCAAGCAGGCAGGCAGGCAGGCGGATAGGGCACGAGCGTGGCTTGGAGCCCCCTTTCGCTCAACACACGCGCCGACTCGACACGACACAAGACTCCACTGACGACGGCAGGGCCTGGCCGGCCCGCGATCAATGGACAAGGCACCGCTCCCTCCACCACTCCCTCCACCACCTCCTCCTCCTCCTCCTCCTCCTCCTCCTCCTCTTCACCCTCATCCTTATCCTTATCCTCATCCCCTTCTTCTTCTTCTTCTTCTTCCTTATCTTCTTTTTCCACCTCCACCTCCACCATCAACTCATCCTCATCCTCCGTCCTCTCCTTTACTTACATTACCCTTCACCTCCTCCTCCTCCTCCTCCTCCTCTTTTTCCTCTCCCTCCTCTTCCCCTTCCTCGCTTCTTCATCCTTCTCTTCCTACTTTTCCTTCGCCTCCTCCTCACACTCCTCAATCTTCTTCTTGTCCTCCTCTTCATTTTCTTTCTCCTCCTCCTCCTCCTCCTCCTCCCTCTCCTCACCTTCTGACACTCCATTTCCGATACCTTTACCTCCCTCTTCCTTTTTTTATATCTTCCTCCTTTTCCCGCATCTCTATCCTATTCCTGTTCTACCTAATCCTCACTCTACTACTCACACTCCTCACTCTTCTCCTCCTCGTCCTCCTCACTTTACAACTCCTCCTCCTTCTCACTCTACTCCTCCTCTTCCTTCCCCCTCCTTCTCACTCCACTCCTCGTCCTCCTCCTCCTTCTTCTTCTCCCCTTCTTCCTCCATCTCCTCCTCTTCCTCGCCTCTTGTCCTCCCCATCCACCTTTCCTCCCAACGTCACACCACCTCTGATGTAAACCCAACAATCATTTTCTTCCACCACTCTCCTCCACATCCCCCTCCTCCTCTTCCTCCCTCTCTTCCTCCTCCTCCTCATCATCTTCTTTCTCCTCCTCCCTCTCTTCCTCCCCCGCTATCCTCTATCCTACTCTACATTCTCTTCCTCTCCTTCTCCTCCTTTCCTCCCTTCATCACATTTCCTTTTCACCTCTTCGTCTCCTTTCTCTTTTATCTTCATTTCACTTTCCACAGCTTTCTTCCTCTCTCCCTCCCCCTTCTCTCCTACTCCATCACATTCTTTTCTTCTACCCCGAAGTTATGAATCCAGAGGAATTTGAGAAAGGCGACAGTTCGAAACGACAATTTCTAACCAATCTCAAGAAAGTCTCAAAGAAATCGAACGGCCAACGGTCAACTTCTACATTTGAATGAGGGCATGCCTGATGTTTCAATGTCATTCGCCTCAAAATAAATTCTCATCTGAGCCACGATGACCTAAAACTCACTTTTGTAAATGTAACAAAAAAAAGGAAAAGAAAAAGAAAACAGAAGTCAGAAAAAATAAATCAAAGCTTACGCCGGAGTCTAGCGTTCGGCCTTCATAGATTTTAACGGAATTACAATATATCGTCGACATTCCATTAGAAACGATCTAAAAGAATCTGGCATGAATGACGGATAACAAAACTAATGGATTAGCATTTCTTTATGAACAGACTCATCTCCAGACTTGATAGATATTATGTGTGACTCTGAACCGTTGGGGCACCACGGAAGTCCACATAGGACCAAATCCACAAGATTCATTCAGTCGATAACTTTAGACGATGCGAGCTTTGCACTAGGTGGTTCTCATAAAAGCACGCTATGCATTTAACCTTTCTTTCCGAGCTCCCCAAACAAACAATTTTGTTAAAGAATGAAAATCAATTGGACCCAAGACAAATTTAACCCTCTCTCTCTCTCTCTCTCTCTCTCTCTCTCTCTCTCTCTCTCTCTCTCTCTCTCTCTCTCTCTCTCTCTCTCTCTCTCTCTCTCTCTCTGTGTGTGTGTGTGTGTGTGTGTGTGTGTGTGTGATTCACCATGGTCTTGGATCACGTGTTGGGCTCGTGATCAACAGCTATTTCCCTTCCGGAAGAGAGCTCAGAGCTCATATATGACCGATCTATAGGTAACGCTGTGTGTGTGTGTGTGTGTGTGTGTGTGTGTGTGTGTGTGTGTGTGTGTGTGTGTGTGTGTGTGTGTGTGTGTGTGTGTGTGTGTGTGTGTGTGTGTGTGTGTGTGTGTGTGTGTGTGTTTGTGTGCATGTGTGTGTGTGTGTGTGTGTGTGTGTGTGTGTGTGTGTGTGTGTGTGTGTGTGTGTGTGTTTGTGTGTGTGTGTGTGTGTGTGTGTGTTTGTGTATGTGTTTGTGTATTTACCTAGTGTGTGTGTGTGCGTGTATGTACGTGTGTGTATGTACGTGTGTGCGTGTATGTACGTGTGTGCGGGTATGTACGTGTGTGTGTGTGTGTGTGTGTGTGTGTGTGTGCGCGCGTGCGTGCAAAGGTAGCTCCGTGCCTTAGGCCTTCCCTTAGCGAGTGGGCCTTTCCCTTTCCTTCTTCTGGATGCCGCCGCCGCACAACCATGACATTTGGCACGTCGTCGGGGGAAGGGCTCATAACAACGAACCCCTTCCTTCCGCGTCTTCGAGGCACTTTCCCTTTTGTCCTGGCCATTTCAACGCGTCCTCACCTCCCCCCAGAGCTGAAGAAGAACGTTTGATGAATCATGTCGACTCCTGTGTCACTATAACCCCCCCTCCCCTCACCACCCCCGGCAAACAGAGCCGCTGGGAATGACCCAAGAGCTGGTGGCCAGAAATCCCCCCTCTCGCCCGTCGTGATCTCTTGACTCAGTCAGAGGCGTTTTATCGCGAGCGGACATCCGCCACAGCTGGAGTCCGACTTGCGCTCAGTCAGTCAGTTCGGGAGTGAACGTAGACTTTATGGGTACCGTAGATCCCTACCCGATGACCCGTGGAAGTACATAGGGATTTTCCTGGGGGTGAACAAATCAAATCCCCTTTCGGAAGAAAATCCCTAGATGTTTTAGAACAAGGAGTGGTTAGTTTCCGACTTTCTGTTTTGCACTGTGATAGTCAATTAATTCTTATAGGAAAATATCAGTCGCAGATAAATTATATAGCCATAGGTGTTAGTGACCTGTAGACTTTATGTATATGTATTTACCTATTAATATAACTGTATTTACCTAATTGTAATTACAGGAAAGGAGCAATGCTTGTATGGGTCGTCTTTTATCCTCTCTCAGTTTGAATTCACTTATGGGTTCACCTTGGACTATATCGTCTTGATTATTCCAGATGGTGCATTTATACTGTAAACTATTTCTTAATATAACCTCTTGAAGTACTGCCGTCTCAACACCGAGAGCAAGAAAGTGATCGAGACAGACAATATTCAACACCTTCTCTCCCACTAACAATAACTTCATTTTTCCTACTAAGAATCATATGTCCTCCATCGATGGTGCATGATGTTGGGGTTAGAAGATGGTGGCTTCTGAAAGCACCTGAACCTCGTCAACTCGGGGCTAGTTTAGTAGCCGCTAGTGCTAGCTACAAGTTAACTTACGCGGCAAGAAGGAGTTGACACTAGGATAGTTTGGATGCAAGTTTACTAACTTTCCGTTTACATTGGGCAAGTAGAGAGGTAGTTTACGGATCGTTAGCGCTAGAGGCTATTAAACTAGCCCCGTGTCAACGAGGCTTGAGTCATAACTCACACGATAGGCGGTGAAGGTGCAGTGGTCGACCTGCGAGGATGGAAGAAGAGCACAACTCGACAGCGGCCTACATGACTGAGCAGCCCTATTCAGGATCCGCTCTGCGTGCTGCACATGAGGATGCGGCTAGTAAAAGTAGCGTAAACAAATCACCTTCCCGAACCTAGCGTGACTCCCCTCCCCTCAGCTATGATCACCCATAACACGGAATGAATGATGACCAAACAAAAACAGGGAAGGAGCATACAATCCTCCTAAAACGAAGATCCCGCTCCGTCCCGCAACACCTCCCTGTGATCGAAGCGAAGATTCCCCCGCCCCCAGCACATTCGAGAACAATCTACAACTGTAACAACAGAAAAAATGTCCACCTTCTCCACACAGGTTAACAATCGACCCCCTCGGCGTTATCAACAGACCCAAGCACCTCAATCAATAACTATAACCCCGATCCCACTAAGAGATATTGCATTCCCGGGCCCACGCAGCACTGTTGACCACCACCTTGACCCATTCCAAAACAAAGTGGGTCCTGAAGAAATCTGCCAACAATGAATCGACAACAAAGAAATGACCAATGACCTATAAAAGCAAGCGATGAATTTGAAGACAAATCCTGAACTCCCCAAGTAAACTACCCCCCCCTAAAAAAAATTGAGGCTAACAGACTATTCCCTCATTATATAACCGAAATAAATCTCCCTCATCTGCAATACCCACTACAGGCTTCAAATTAACACCACAAGCTGAAATTCGTCCTACCCAAAGCCAACTACACACACTAACACAAAAACCTACGCTGGCTTTCTAGACCTCCCAGTACCCTCGCCAGGCCCAAGTTCTAATTCACACACAACCGAATTCCCCTCTTCCCGAAGGCAATGCCCAGACACTCTGAAGAACTCTTGACTGCATTTCCCAACGAATCCTGTGTCTCCATGGGAGAATGATCCAAAACAACCGCCACTTCAAATCAGACCAAGCAATGCTACATCGTCTTCCAGTGAAACTACCGAGGATTCATCCCAAAGTGGGAAAAATTCATATCTTTCTTCAGAAATATAAAGCTGTGTCTGCTTACAAGAAATGCAACAAGGCACGCGCACGTAGACACACACGGCTTGACGGTGCAATGGTACCGTTCTCGATCGCTAATTCAGCGATATGGGTTCGAATCCCGCCCAGGGGCGAAAAATCAGCATCGCTACACTGCGAGCCGGCACTCCAACTTTGGTGGGGAAGGAGTTGTGTGCATGTGTGTGTGTGAGAGAGAGAGGTCACAGCATTAACCATGTATTAGGCTAAATATGTCTCTCAGCTCTCATCCAGGAAATAGCTGTCGATCGTGAGCCCAACACGTGATCCAAGACCGTGCCGATTCACACATACACACACACAGCTAGGTAAATTAGGCAAATGCATACACATATAATTGAAAGATTGTATTACATACCTATCCCCACCACTCCCTAAAGACAGAATGAGGAGATACAATAACTACATTCTAATAAACAAGTAAATAAATACGTAAATAAAGGAGATTTCCAGTAAAACAACCTCATATGCCCTTTCTATTCTCTATGTCAATGGTCATACCATACATATCTTCACCTCCCCAAGTAACGAAAAACAAAACAAAAAAAACACACACACACACAAATAGAGGACCTAAATTCATACCCCAAAAGACTACCCTTGAATCACGGTCACCCCCTCATTTGACACCACACTCCCTGCAAGAGTATAACTGTCTATTCACAGGAGCAGAATACCAAACTTTCCTCCCCAACTGTATTAAATCTGCTCCAGGCTTAGATAACATACACTATGGCATGATATGACACCTACCTCAGACCACAACATCCTTTACATTAAACCTCTCTAACAGTGTATGGATGAAAGGTATCCTCTCAACCACCAGGAGAGAAGTAATCATCATTCCTTTCCCCAAAACAGGAAAGAACAAAAACACTTCAAACAATTATCACCCATTCCCACTTACTTTGTAAACTCCTAGAAAAAAAAATTGTCTTGTTCCGCCTCATGGCAATTAGAACATTAATCTCTCATATCACTCCTTTGAACAGGATTCCTGGCTGGCTGCAGCACTTCAAATGTCCAGCAAGCATATTCATGCTTTATGCTTTATTTGGAAAAAGCATGTGATCCAGCCTGGAGACAGTGGATCCTTCATAAACTTTTCTTTGTAGGCTTTCAAGGAATTATGCCCTCTCTCATATTCCAATATTTAACCCATAGAACATTATAAGTACACGTAGGAGCAACCCTATCCTCACCACATGTCCAACACGATATTCCTGAAGGAAGTGTCCTCAGTATTTGTCTTTTTTCACCCTTGCTGAAGAAGACCTAACAAAACTCCCCAAAATAACAGACTAGCCTTTATTTCGATGATCTAGCCCTGCTTTGTGTCGGAACCCACCTTGCTCACACCAACCACCTTCTTCAAAATGTCATTACTCAAGTGCACCAGTGGGCAGAAGACCATGGTTCTCATGTCTCCACCTCAAAATCAGTCACCACACACTTTTGTAGATGATGTTCCTACAAAGATACATCAATACAACTAGGAAACACTACCCTCCCAGTGGTAGAATAGACCCAATTTCTGGGCCTAATTTTTTAGATGACTCATCTGAACTCTCTACCTAACAACTAAAAACATCCTACCTCTGAGCTTGTGATCTCCTGAAATCACTATCCCACATAAAATGGGGAGCAGACAAACAATCATTCTGTATCTTATACTAGTCCTTCATACAGAGCAAATTTGAATGAGAATTTCAAGCCTATTCTGCCACCCATGGCCCTTTGAATACACTATACACTCTCATGGCCTGTGCTTCAGCACTGGTGTATTTTGCAATACACCTCTAAAAAGCTTGAATACAGAAAGTGGACTCGCCCCCCTCACCTGGATATCCACCGCACCTTCACGTCACTAAAGTATCTCTGCCGCATCAAAATCACCCTTACCAACCCAGATTCCCACACCATTGAAACCTCAGCTATCCACAAAGAATTCAGCAAATATCCATATACAGTAATATACATCCATATGGAAAAAGAATGGCTAAATTGCAATCTACACTAGAAAGTGCTGACAAAATCATTCCCACAAAAACACCTACCCCAACCCCCTTGCTATTTCCTCCATTACACCCCAGTCTCACCTTAACCACCCAAAAGACCAAATGCTGAATGAGACCATCAGATAAGAATTTCTTTCCCACTTGTCTACCCATTCAACCAACATCAACATGCTAGGATAGATTTAATTGGTCACTGCAGTCAGGGGTTCTTTAATGTACTGAATGTTGTTTGGGGAAGGAGTGGGGATGAAGATGGAAGTCTGAATTTGACAAGTATGCATTCATTCCAGTTTAGACTGGTAAAGGCACTGGGAGGTCTGGGAGACTTACAGAAGGATTGATATTGGTGAATGTGGTTGTTACTGGGGTAGGATGGACTTCTGCTCATACCTCTAGAATATGTTAATTTTTTTAGTTGTCTTCACACAGTGACAGTGTATCACAGGGATAACTATATAATAATGAAAGATTTGGGAAATCAAGGTAAGTAAAACTTCTAGAATTTTTTTTGTGGGAGTTTAATTCCAAAATCTTTGGTAACTCACAACATGGATGTTAAAATTACAAATGAATATGATGTTCTCAACTTTGTAGCTTTTACCTAAAACATTATACAAAGTATTGTTTATTTACAAATTGTATTAAGCATTACAATACAAATTTCATTTGCCACTTCTCTTTTCCTTTGCATTTACCAAATATAGCTGGTAACTATCACCAGTGATCAGTGACACATATAAGTTTCCGGTGGTCCTGCAAGATGGTTGGCAGAGAATAAACTTTCTGCCGCCCATTTTCAGAGCCAATCAACCCTGTCACCTCCATCTGGAAATGAAGCCCCTAGGGGCTGGCACTTGGTGTCCAGATTGGACCAAAGATCTTTCTGTCTACTTCAACTGTATTTCTTCCACCTTTTCATATACAAACCCTTGATGTGCTCAATTCTAAGCCCTCAGAGTTTTTCACTCTGGTAATAACAATAATCTATGAAGTAAAATTCTATACAGCAAGGGCTTTTTCCACCCCATAAGCCCTTGGTATATAGAATTTGCACATACAAATTCTTCATGTCCTCAATTTTAAATCCTCGCAGTTTTTCACTCTGGTAATACAATTAACAGTGAAGTAAAATACATGTTAAAAATAGAGTAGTTGAATTGTACATGTAATAATGATTTGTGACTGTTCACCAGATGGCAAAGCATTACTTAGGTTGATTTAGTTACTGCCTGTAACTTTCCACTGGTCAATGTCACATGAAAATGGCAGGAACACAAATCTATGCCAGAACCCTAAACACTGCACACACTTCAAACTACATCTCACAAGCACAACCAACAGAACACAACATAAAAACTACATCAGCAGCATAATACTCAAGCATCTATAACAACCTACAACATATACCACACAGAATTACATACCTGTTAAGTATAGCACTAGAGAACACTATGACCCAATCGGTAAAGGGAGTGACTTGGGCAAGAGATGATATTTCCATAAGATCAGTTTAGCTACTAACCAAAGAGCCAGACATCAGCTCCTTAAACTACTTTTGTGACCATGTAACAATTGAATTTCAGCGGGAGGATGAGGAAATAGAACCAAGGGATGTATCGCACAGGTAAGGGAGACTTCATTTTGGAAAGGTAGATAACTTTGGGTTGAAGAATTTCTTTGAAAAAGCTGACTGGGAGGAATTCATGAATACCACAGGTATAATGAGGAAATGGGAAATTTCCCTGACATTTATAACTTGGGAGTGAACAAACATGTGCCAAAAATAATTGGAAGGGAGGAGAAAAAATATGACTGGTTCAACAAAAGGTGTGACATTGGAAGAAGAAGAAAAAAAAAATACAGACATGGCTTGGGGAAAATGGAGGGAAAAAAAAAAAAAAAAGCCTACAAACAAGCTAGGAATGAATATACAAGAACCTACAGGAAGCAAGAAAGTAATTTTTAAAGAGGTGTTGTAGATAAATGCAAAGCTGAATTGAAACTGTTTTACAGGTTTATCAATGGTAAATTGATAAACCAAGCTAGTAGTGGGTGGTGAGGTCTTTGAGAAGGCCTCAGTTCAGCAGAAATAATGAATAAATGTTTCCAGTCCATCTTCACAAAGGAGAGCAATTTTTTTGAGGAAAGCAAGGGGAGCAAGAATTTGGGCTTGGAAGATCATTGCATGTGACAAAAGCTTCAGGACCCGATGGGATCTCAAACTGGATACAGAATGTAAGGTAGAACTGGCAGAAAAAATTCATAATTTTATTGTATATTATATTGGAAAAGGGCTAAAGTAGTACCAATTTACAAAACTGGAAATAAGGAGACACTACTAAATTAAAGGCCAGTATCACTGACCAGTACAATAGTGAAATCATATGAAAGAATTGTGAAACATTGATGGACCAAATATCTTCAAATATCAGAAAGTCAGTTTTGATTCAGATCTGGAAGGTCAAGCGTGTTGAATCTTTTGAGCTTTTACTTGAGAGTGATTGAGGTGTTGCAAGAGAGGGGTGGGTGGACTGTATGTCCCTAGAACTAAAGAATGCTTCTGATAAAGTATCTCACAGTTGACTCATGTGGACATTGGAGCAAATTGGAGGACTAAGAGGAAAACTACTTGAATAGATGAAAGATTTATTTTTGTAAGGAAGATACATGAGGACAGTAATGAAGGACAAGCTATCAAGATAGAGAGAAGTAATGAGTGGAGTTCCACAAGGTTCAGTACTTGCACCAATGTTTCTTGTCTATGTCAATGATGTGATGGAAATCACAAGCTATGCTAAAATGTTTGTTGACGATACAAAAATCATACAAGTGAAAAATAAGGAGGACTGTGTGAGTGGACTGTGTGTACCTAGACCTAGTGAAAGGTTTTGATAAAGTACCTCATAGTCAATTTCTGTGGAAATTGGAGGCAAACTATTTGAATGGCAACCAGCAACTGCTCACTTTCTCCTACTTTCAGCTGGTGACATACAGGAGTCCCACACTAATACAAAGTTGACAGTCTTCAATTTTTTCCCAGAAAGATCTAAGGGAGGACCCAAGGCCAGCCACTGTGAGACTATGGGTTTCCACTCAGTGAAACTTGAAGCAACAATTATTATTATTATTAGCTATTACCATCCATCTTGAATAACTTCATTAATTAAGAGAAAGATTAAACAGCATCTAGAAAAGTTCATCTCCAGCCCACTGCATGGAGTGATAATGAACATCGTTGTCCTTGTTCAATGAAGCCAGAACCAGGGTCTTCTTCGTAGTGGTGCCAATTCTCGACATCATTACTAAATCTTCTACATTCAAACCTTCTTCATCCTCAACACAGCGAACAATGAGGCATGCATGGTATAGATGAGGATCACCTTTATAGGCTATGTAATCTCCCCCAAACTTCATGCCTGAGGATATGTAGTAGCCTTTTTTCCAAAGGTCTTGATACACAGCATAGTGTAGAACTTCATTTCTAGTGTCAGGATATTTCCAGTCTACTTCCTCTGCTTTCATGTCTTTAATAAATGGCTGTTCCGTAAATGTTTGCAAAACTTGCAGATTTCTTGGAAGGCTTTGAATTTTTTTCATCTCATTTTCAATAATGGTTTCTTTATCTAAATTTTTTAGATTACTTTCAAATTCTTTATACCCTTTCTTTAATTTTTCTAATTTCTTTTTCTTTCCAGCCACAATTACATCAGCCATTTTTCTGATTTCACTTTCACGATCCTTTCTAGCCTGTAGCACTTGTTCATGGTAACTTTTCTCTCTGTGTTCATGAATCTTTGCTTTAATGTTTTCTGGCAAAGTGGTTAGTTCTTGGTGTGAAATTAATGTGGCTATGCCTTCTTCGACAAGAAGTGTTACCTCCTCTGGCAGAAGATATAGAGGCAGTCCATTCATTGAACACTGGTGGGGGTTCCTTGGCAGGCCCCCTACCAGAGTTCCTACAATTCTATGCTCACTTCGTAAAATATGAGCATCCTGTGCATTCCACACAAATACTCGACCATGAGTAACACTTAGAGGAATTTTTTCACTGGATGCCATATTACCTGAAATAGGCAAAAAATTGTGTATTACTACAACAGTAATATGTTTTATATCTGTCTTACCATCGAAGCCACATTTGTATTCTACAGTAATTTACTTTCAAGAACAAAAATATTCTTTTAGCAAAATAACTTTGATGTCTAGTACAAACATGAATTCAAAAAGAACTTAATTACTGAAATATTTATGACTTTTAAGATCTAAAAACAAGTCAGTCACCAGCAACTTTTCATTTCAGCTTAGATTTACCACAATTATCATCTGAGTAGAAGAAAAATATATCAAGCTATTTACCTAGATGTAATCACCTACACAAATTTTAGAGGACATGTTAACCCTATTTAGAGGACATGTTAACCCTATTGCTTTGAATTCTAAGTACTGAATATATTTATGAATATCATACATACATATATATATATATATATATATATATATATATATATATATATATTGGCCTTTTTCTTTTTATAAAGGGATGGGAAAGTTAAAGCATAAAGGTTAGAGAAGGATGTATAATAGGTGGTAATGGACATGGAACTGCATAGTGTAGGCCTTAGTTTCTTGCAATCTCCTTCAATTTCATATTCTAATGGAGAGCTGCAACTGGCAACTGCTCCCCTCCTTCTACAACTTTCAGCTAGCGACAGGAACAATCCCACATCAATTCAACACAACCAACAGTCAAACAACACAACATACACTCTATAAAGGATTTGTGGGAAAACCCAGTTTCGGCTGTGGCATTCCTTGGGGAGACAGGACTGCTCGGACAGACAGTCTAGGGAACGACAACAACAACAACCAACAGTCCAAAATTCCTTCCCAGAGAGATATACAAGAAGGCCTGAGGACCACAGCCAGCTACTAATATGGGGCTGTGGGTTTTCCACTAAGTGAAACTCAAGGCAATGTCTATCATAATTTTTCAATGTATCAAATTCAAACATTGACAAGATTGTTGTTCAATATATACAAGGATTGTGTGGTATGGGAGATAAATGTGATGGGTAGGGGTTTGGAGATGGTTTGCAAGAGTGGCATGTAGTGGGAGATGAGCCAGTTGTTTGCTGATGACAGTCACATTGCACTTGTGGCTAGGTCTAAGGACAATCTATGGCATGTAGTATCTCGTTGCTTTGACCGTGAAAGGAAAGCATAGAGCTGGGAATATTCTTGGTAGCCCACAAGAAAATTTATCTATTTTCTCAAAAATTATAATTAGTTAAGAAAACATTAAGGACAAGACCTCATCCCCCAAATCTGCCCTATTTCATCCAAACTAAGAATGTAATGACCAATATCAAATTATAAATATTTTCCACAATTGATTATTACAATAAAAATTCTAATCATTGGAACTGTCTGCACACTTCATATTTCTTTATATAAGTATTTAGCTTACTACACCAATTTTCATTTCTAATCAATCATCAGAAATTAGTTATTATAGTTAAATATCTATAAATAGGGGGTGGGGGTTGCCCTAGGCAAAATGTACCCTAATGGGTGACATAGAAGGCAGTGCCCGCTGATTAGGTAATGCATACTCTACTGAGATAGCTAGGTCAAACACTGCTAGAGGTGCCACCGTCTATGACGTCCGCCAATAGTGCATCATTTTAAGCGCACGCCATTCAAATGGCCAAATTTACATATCGCGAGAAATTTAATTCATAAAAATGCCAGTGTATTTACTATAATTGTAGTAAATTTCAACCAATCACATCATCAGTTACATGTTGGTACATAAAAACATAAGATATACATGGCGGCCTGCATTCAGCAGTAATTCGAAAAAAAAATTATGTTTCAATGTGAAAAATGAGCTAAAAAAACTCCATTTAATGGGCAACAGACCCAAATAAACAAAAACTACTAGTCTCATGGACTATTCTAATACCAAAACCAGGGCAGGGTATCACAGGAGAGCTGAGAAATTGTAAGTACAAATTAGTTTTTTTCCTATCGGGTCGGATTATTGAATAACAACAATGTCAATCGTATTGCGACATTTCAACCGCCAATGCAGATGTGTCTGTCGAAGCATACTATAGCCTACACATATTTTGGCCTGATTTTCTGGGACAAAATAGGCTTGATTTTGTACCCTTCAAAATGCAATATCTCAGGAACTAGGACAGCTAGATGGATAATTCAAATTGCATTGTTGTACTCATAGTGGCATTCTGCATGCCATGAGAACTACTTCAGCTCAAATATCAGGAATTCCATTTTTATGTTGACCTAGCTAACTGAGTCCAAGGTACAAAGCCCCAGACTAGGTGATACACCCCACTAGGGGAGGGGGGGTCAAATTCACCAGCTAAGTGTACCACAGGAAGGGGGGTCTCAGAACCTAAACAGTTACCCCTAGTTATGTAACCCCATGTTAGGTTAGGTTAAGTTGGGTCGGGTCAGGTTAGATTGTGTAGGTCTGATTAGGGTATGTGATAGGTAAACCCCTTCCTCATGTCGGGGCTTTTCCTAGGATTGAGATGATTTGTGGAAATTAATCCAATCAATTAAACCTATTGCAGATGGTCAATTTCAAAATTTGGTGGAAGGTTTTTCAAGTTGGATTGGGCAGTCGAGTTTGTTGTAATATGTCAGCGGGTCCTAGTACCCTTTCTCGTCGTGTTGTTTCGAGAGTACCTTAATGGAGGGTGGGCACTTACTTAGTTTACTTAGTAGAATCTACTTAGTAGAATCTAAAGGGTATTCCTGAAAACCGTGGGAGACTGAAGTATCGGATGGCATGGGTCGGGGCTAGGTCATATTTTGATTTCTTGCGAATGAAACCTGGGGCATTAGAAGATGAAGCTGTCTGTAGTTTCCTCAGTTCTGCAGCATTATTGGCAACATTAGTCAACAGCCAGGCAAGTTCATGTAATGTACGTGTTTACGTATGAGTCCAGAGCTGACACAGAATTTATTTGTAAACACATCAAACAGGGATGACATATGTAAATTGTTAATCTTTGAAGTAGTAAGTATTAATGCATTATTGTTATTGTGATTTTTCTAACAAATTTATTCCCCATAGAATATAATTCTTTATGATTACTATTAATCCCCCTATATTTCGATTCACGGTCCCTGACCCCTGTAGGGGGCGATTCATTTAAAGTAGGCGACTTGTCACAGGTATGAATATTTTTCAAAATATACCTTGAACCTAAAATATGGTTGGAAATTGGTTGTTCTTAAGTTATGTAGATATCTGTTATATTGGCAAACTAATGGTAGATGCAATCCAATCAATAACTACTGTACTTTTACAGTTTTAGTAATAGATTAGATGTTACACTGTCACTGTGTACAGTAACCATACGAAATATTTTAAATTTAATCGGTGTCCACTTGTGTGTTAATTGAAATGTTACATCCCTAGACCTGGTTTCTTCCATTATATACCACCATGTCAGACTTATCTATACAAAATATTCAAATAATATCTGTGTTATTGGCGTAATAAAGTAGTACAGAATCGAAGCTAAAGTAGGGATGTCTACGATCGAGCGATTTCATCTCGTCCATTTAAGTGAAGACATGTTCAATAGATGATCTCTTTCACAAATTTTGTGGATGTCTGTCAGGTGGCAGATTAACCATGATCAGCAGTCCTAAATTGTTTTCTTATGTTATAATTGTTTCATTTTCCATTGAGCAAATCACTGATTATCTCATCTCGTACTTTTAAACTTTTCAAAAAATTTAATATTGAAGTTCGTTTTCCACAGTTTGTTCTCATTTGTAGTCTTTTGTTTATTCTAATCCCCTTGCAATTCTCTAGCATAGTGGTTAGTGTCTTACCTTCTCCAGTAGGAAATTAAATTTAAGTCCCAGTAAACTTGAAAGCATAATTAACACTACATAGTTGTACTGCACAGGGTTGCAGCAATGCTCATGGGGTTCCATGTCTTTTCTTCCATTTGTCAAACTTCCCGTATATTCTTTTATGATGTTGGCTTACGTTATATCCTCACCTAACTTAGTCTGTGTGGAAAGCTATACTTATCATCTTTTAAATAGAAGAAAATACCGCACATAACACATCAACACAAAATCTCAAATCAAATGGGGCAATACCAAAGCAGAGCAGCCATAACAATACTGGAACAAAGCCCAAAGTTCCAGGAAAAGATCAGGCTGAACCTAATAATAAAAACACAATCATTACACATACTGCAGACTACAAGAGTGAGAAGAGGGGCTCACCTGGTACATCGACTGTAGCTGTTCAGTCTAGTACAGGGCCAGTGAACCCCCAAACAAAGACGAAGCCGAAAGCATGCAAATACTACCTAAGGAATGATTGTAAATATGGCATAGTGGGCAATGGATGCAAAGAATCACATCCAAAAATCTGCCAAAAGTTCATGAGGCATGGGCTAGACAAGAGGTCCGGATGCATCTTGGGATGGAAATGTGGTAACTACCACCCCTTTGTATGCAGAAGCTCGCTGCACAAGGGAGTATGCCACCAGAAGAACTGCAGATTCCCCCACATAAAGGGAACACAGACCCAGAGATCACAAGAAACGGATAACGACCATTCCCGACCAAATACAGCTCTGGGTACATACACACCTAACAAACCTACCACACCACAACCACCAACTACCCCAAGCACACCTAGCACTGTTACCGATAAAGGACAGAACAACATTACCCTAACCGCAACACCATCCACGACGGATCAGAACGCTTTTTTAGAACGACTCTTGGAACGGATGATAGCGCTAGAAAAGCAGTCACAATTAATAATGTCAAGGCTACTAGCCCATACGGACGAACACGAACGGAAGCCGTTGGGGAGGTGGAGTTGCCACTAAATTGTTTCTTTGTGGGCAACATAAGAGGGCTTTACCCACAAAGCAACCAGTGCAAAGTGCCAATGCTCGAAGAGTTAGCAGCAGATGATAACACTATCTTTATTGCCCTTACTGAGACCCACCTCAACGATGCTATCCTAGATGCAGAAATAAACATCCAGAATTTCACACTGTTCAGAGCCGATAGGGTAGATAGAAGCCACGGAGGGGTAGCACTATACATACGGGAGGACTTAGCAGCAAACACGGAGGTTCTTACTGCCTTCTCAAACAACACTACAGAACTACTAGCTGTATATGTAAAGAGGCTGGACCTACTCATTGCAACCCTGTATCGACCCCCAAACACCACAGATGAATTGTTCAGAGAAGTCTCAGGGAAATTACAATCACTTTTTAACCACCTACCATCCCCCCACACCGAGGTCATACTTACTGGTGATCTAAACTTGCCAATAATAACCTGGCCCTCTAGGATCATACGAGGAGGAACATCAAGTGAACAGAGGCAAGCAATGGAGTTGATCAGACTGGCGGATCTAGCCTACCTCCAACAATTTATTGAGGATCCAACAAGAGGCAACAACATTCTTGACCTATTATTCAGCAATAACTACGACCTGGTGCACTCATACGAAGTTACCAGGACATCAATGTCTGACCATGGTCTCATTAAAGTCATGACAACACATTTCACTACACAACAATTAGCTCAACAAAAGGCACACTTCCCTGGCTTCTCTCTACATGACCTGAACTTCTTCAGCAAAGATATTGAGTGGGATGGGATTAGAAGGGAATTAGGCCAGTCCGACTGGGTAACTCTCTTCCAAGATAAAGACTCTGAAGGAGCCCTAGACATCTTTCAGAGAAGATGCCTTGAAATCTGCAAAACTATGGTGCCTCCAAAATCAACAATCACCAAGAAACAGATAAAAATTATCCCTAGAGATAGGAAAAACCTAATGAAGAGGAGAACAAAATTAAGAGTAAAACTACAAAAGACCAACCATCTACCATCTACCATCCACCACCAACATCCAAAATGAACTGGAAGAAATTGAGAGAAAACTCATCCAGTCTCACAAAGATCAGAGGGCCCAAGAAGAATTAAGAGCCATCTCAAACATCCAAATGAACAGCAAGTTCTTTTATGCCTATGCCAATAAGAAGCTAAAAAATACACCATCCATAGGACCACTTATAGATCCAGCTGGGGAACTCGAGAGTGACCCAACTAAAATGGCAGAGTTGCTCAGACTGCAATATGAAAGGGTGTTTAGTGAACCAAAGGACCATATGAAGGTAATGGATCCACATACCTTCTTCAATGAACACCAGGTGACGCCACACCAACTATCGTCAGTAAAGATTTCCACAGAGGAGATAATAGTGGCCATTAACGAGATGGCACCAAATGCAGCAGCAGGACCAGATGGGTTCCATGCCCAACTGCTAAAAAACTGCAAACACCAACTAGCAGTACCCCTGAAACTGTTATGGGAAATGTCCCTACAAACAGGACATGTACCACGAGCCCTCAAAAATGGCACAATTACCCCTATACATAAAGGGGGTAGCAAAGGCATTGCCAAGAATTACAGGCCAGTGGTATTAACATCCCATTTAATTAAAATTATGGAAAGGGTAGTGCGGAAAGCCATCGTTGAATATCTGGAAACCATAGAGGCATTCAACAATGGCCAACATGGATTCAGACAAGGACGCTCATGCCTCTCTCAACTACTTGCCCATTATGATAAAATACTAGATGACACCAAAGATGGGGACAACGTGGACGTCATATACCTTGATTTTGCAAAAGCATTCGATAAGGTGGACCATGGGATCCTTTTGCACAAAATGCGAGCACTTGGTATATGCGGAGCCCTAGGCAAATGGCTCCACAGTTTCCTATCCGATAGGATACAGCGAGTGAATGTACAGGGTACTTCTTCACAGGCAAGCAGGGTTGTTAGCGGTGTTCCCCAAGGTACTGTACTGGGTCCCCTACTATTCCTCATCATGATAGGGGACATAGACAGGGACCTTAAATACTCTACAGCGACATCCTTTGCCGATGACACGCGAATCGAACTGAAGATACGTACGCGACAAGATGCCGATAACCTACAGCAAGACCTCAATGAAATTCTGAGGTGGGCGGAGGTGAACAACAGGGCACTGAACGGGGGAAAAGTTCGAACTTCTGCGCTATGGTCGCCATCTGGATCTAAAGATCTCAACACACTACTACTGTGGCCAGCAAGAGATCATTGCGAAAGATGTAGTGAAAGATCTGGGAGTGAGCATGAGCAGTGATGCCTCCTTCTCCCATAACATAAGCCAAGCAACGTCCAAAGCGAGGCGTCTAGCAGGGTGGATACTTCGTACCTTCCAGACAAGAAGTCCAAGATGTATGCTGACCCTGTGGAAATCATTAGTCTTACCACACCTAGAATACTGCTGCCAGCTCTGGTCTCCCCAGAAAGTATCAGAAATCATGGAGATCGAAGGGCCCCAAAGGACCTTCACCAACAAAATACATGGGCTCCAGGAACTGAACTACTGGGAGAGACTGAAGGAGTTGCAGTTGTTTTCTCTCCAACGACGCAGGGAACGCTACATCATCATCTACGTCTGGAAGGTATTAGAAAAGAAGGTGCCCAACACCGGCATACAAGTATCAGTCCACCAAAGAAGAGGGAGGCTATGTTATGTGAGGACCACTCCCGGTTCAACACTAAACATCAAATCCAGAATTCATAACAGCTTCTCGTTCAGTGGACCAAGATTGTTCAACTGCATCCCGCCTCAACTGAGAAACATGTCAGGGGTGTCTCCAGACACCTTCAAAAAACATCTGGATATATGGTTGGCCAAAATACCAGACCAACCACCAACACCAGGATACATCAGCCCCAACGCCAATCGTCTGACCGATTGGACAATTGATGTGAGGGAGCTACCTGGTCACAGTGGGACTCCAGTCTAGCTGCGTCGATCACCGACAGAAATCTTCTAAGTGTATCTAAGTGTAAATAGGATTGTTTTTATTTTTTTTACTAAGCCTTTTTTATATTTCTTGTACTAGTAATTATTTTTTGTTAACTTTCTCCAAACCTGCTTCCAATTTCAATATCATCAGGTTTCCAAGATAGTCCCAGTTTCTTCAATCTTTCCTCATGTAACATGTTGTTGCTAGGAATAATCTTGGTTGCTGCCTTTGTGTTCTCTTTCTCTTTTTTTTTTTTTCTTTCTTTAAGTATGGTGACCACATCACTGCATATTCTACTCTAGACCATATCCAGCTTTTAATATTTTTCTTCATGCTCTCATCCATATGATAAAATAACTCATATTTTTCAACAGATTGTGTCTCCTGTTACTGCATTTTCTTGATATGAGCTTTAAGTGGTAGGCTGTCTTTGATTATGATAAGTACAAGTCATTGGTCTCCTATGCTTTTGCAATTATTTCATTTCCAATTTTGTAATCCATCATCACTTCTTACTTTGGTCCATTTCCAAATATTTATTTTTTATTAATTTTTCACTCTTGAATCCACTCAAAAACTTTATCCAGGTTCCTTTACAACATTATAATATCCTCCTGACTTCACACCCTCTTTATGATCTTTGCATCATCAGCAAATAGGTTTGCATATCAATTTATTTCTTCTGTCATGTTAATAATATATACAAGGGACATTACTACATTACAGGAACCAAAACTTAACCTTGTTATACACCACTGGTTACTTTTCTCTATTCTGACTTTTCATCTCTCTCTACTGTTCTTATACATTTGTCTTTTAAGAAACCTTTTATCTGTTCTAGTATGTTTCCATAGTGGTCTTACTGTGGGTGTGCTGTGTCTTGCGACACTGCTTCTGACCCAGGGTAGTGGACAAGATGCAGGGATGACCCATCATCCAGGAGGTGCCAAGATAAGAGGGAGGGAAGAGGGTAAAGGGAGATGGAGTATGTAGGGGATGGAATGGGTGGGAGTAGTTTCTATGCCTTTGTTTTTTGGCTACCTCCCTTGTAAAGGGGAAAAAGCCTTTGATATATGTATGTAT
Source organism: Oratosquilla oratoria (assembly GCF_046742065.1). Lineage (NCBI taxonomy): Eukaryota > Metazoa > Arthropoda > Malacostraca > Stomatopoda > Squillidae > Oratosquilla > Oratosquilla oratoria. Next base: position 2,053,812 of record NC_134799.1, read on the forward strand.
GTTTCCATTAAGGTGTCCTATGGTTTCCAATTACCATATCAATATCTTGTGTGGCACCTTGACAAAGGCCTTTTATAAGTCCAGATATACACAGTCCATCCCTCCTCCTCTCTCATCTAGCATATCAGTCTGTTGCAATTAAAAAAAATTGCCGGTTTGCAATACAGGACTTTCCCTTCTCTGAATCCAAATTGATTGTTTAATAATATTCCTTAATGTTCTAGATATTTCATCCATTTATCTTTCACTATTTTCTCACTCATCTTTGCTATTGTACTTGTTAAGGACACTGATTTATAATTTAGTGGTACTTTTCTGTTTCCTCTTCTATAGATTGGTATAACATTTGCTGATTTCCAGGCTAATGGTACCTTACCCTCTTGTAGTGAACTAGTTATCAAATTCTGTATGTGTTCATGTGCACACATGCTCATGTATGTCACAAGACAAACTCTACTTTTATGACTAATAATACTTTACAAAACTGAGTCCTTCCCCTAACATAAATTCAAAGAAAAAAACTCCTGAGATATACAAGACTGCTCAGGAGATCACCCCAACACATTAACAACATCAGCACAAAATAAGCCTAGTAATATATTTCATATGCACTAGGTGCAGTCAACACTCAGAAGACATTGAACATATTACATTACATGAACTCAACACTTATCCGTCTCTGACTACTACAAAGTTCCTGCTGGGTAAATGATATGCAACCCAGTGGCTGTGGCTGGATTCTAGGAGGGTGCAAATCTGATGTGAGAGCACTCTGAAGTGATTTCTGACCTCTGTCACACAGGAGCACCACATACAGATGCCTACCATTGGTCCCCTTCACTGATGATCTGTTTGATTTCAGGGAGGTATGGATCCTTGTGTAGAAATGTCAGAAGAGGAGACACCAAGGGTGGCCTATATCCTTGACCCTGTGCTCACGTCCATCTGTGATTGTGTTCGCATCATTAAACACAGGGTAAAAATATTTGTTAGTTGTTTGATGTAATCAAAGAATGTTTATTGATTTTTATGATATCTCTAAAATAACCTTGTGCTATTTTCAGTCGTATAAACTATATATAGTGCTTCTACCTAGCATGAGCAAATTTTAATGACTTTAATTTATTTTTTATCAGGAAATTACCCAGAATAGAAGAGTAGTAGTTTGTTGTCATGTTCCTATAGATTCCAGGGAAAAGAAACTGTACAATGCATATGCAGGAAATACCAAGAGCACTGTTAAACTTTTTATCCTGATTGGACTAAGACGTGTATGCTCAAATTGGGGTAGTGAGGCATGCCATTGATAACAAATTATTCATTTACCCAAATGTTTTATGATATCACTACCCATGTCTCCTCACAAAGGGAATTTAGTTCGACCTCATTGAAGGACCCTTGGCCCCTCACTGCCAAGAAAAGAAAATAAGAAGAAAAAAGTGCAAAGTAACTTTTGCAAAAATTTATCCTGTAAAAGAGTCAGAGTTGTAAGAATTTTTAACAGCTCCAACTCCAACCAAAAACTGCCAAGAAAAGAAAATAAGAAGAAGAAAAAAGTGCAAAGTAACTTTTGCAAAACTTTATCCTGTAAAGGAGTTGGAGTTTGTAAGAATTTTTACCAGTTCCAACTCCAACCAAAAACTGACAACTCCTCATCTGTGACTGAATCCATGTGGCACATCAAGAAGCTATCTTCAGTCCTTAGTAAATCTGACATTTAGGGCCCTCATATGAGGGGGAGGGTGCATATACCCTGGGTTGGCACATTTAGGGAGGCGGCAATTCTAGTCTGGTCATACTGCCCACAAGGCTGACAAAATAATCATAATAAAAGGTCAAAGGAGCCCTGAATATTTTACCGTAATATACGAATTTTGCATTGGGCATATAAGGGCACTGCTGATATTAAATTACTATGTGTTGAATTTATATTTATATTTTGTTGGACTGATGTCCCCTCCCCACCTTTTGTCTATCAAACTGAGGGATGGGTGCATACAGTTATGTAATTTTTTCCAAATAGTAATAAGACAAACATTTTACAGACTTCTCTAACCCATGGTCTAGTCACTGCATATAATTTAATGGAGAAAATGCAGGTCATACCTAGTGTACCTGCCACAGAGGCACAAATTAGAATGTTCCACAGCGAAGAATACATAAATTTCCTGAAGAGAGCAGTGGCTGATGAAGAAAATAAGGAGGAAGATAGATATGGACTTGGTAAGGGACTATATTTTAAATGAGTGTATAGAGGGATTAGGGAGGAACGTCAATGTAGTAGTATTGGGAGACCTTAATGCTAGGGTAGGAAATGAACCAATTGACGGAGTGGTTGGGAAATGTGGAGTTCCAGGAAAGAATCATAGTGGAGAGTTGATGGTGGAGATGTGTCTAGAAAGAGAGTTAATGATAGCAAATAGTATATTAAAGGATGAAAATAACGTTTGATTGAGGACATTTGTATCATAATATTTCACTGGACAGTAGAAGCAAACTGTAAATACATAACTCATAAGAATACCACACTCATACCATTAACTGTGCATCGACAGCATGGTATCCAATAATTAAGAAAACAAAGAAATCCTACAAATTATACAAAATACAACATAAAGAATGATAACTGGCTGCACTAAAAACAACACCAGTAGAATATCTACACTAAAAAACCAAAATACTTCCCATAGATCAGAATATGAGAATGACAAGCACGCACAACTATGTACGAGGCCTCAGAACTTCCCACCCCTTGCATCACGTAAATACAACCCACCAAATGCTTCATGAAAACAACTCAATAGTCAATCAATCCGTTGCCCCAAATCTTTTGCAGGAGACCCACAGCTTACAGGTAACTGTCAGTGGCCACTGGATTGACCCAGAAATCATTCAAAAAAGAGATACTGTATTGTTCTCTTGTTCAGGGCAGATTAGGATTGAATGTTATGTATTTACCTTCCTAGTTGTATTATACGGGAAGGGAGCTATGCTCGTAGTGACCTGTCTTTGTATCTTTCAGCATCAAGTTTGTTCTTAAATTCTTGTATAGTATTTGCACACACTGTTGCCACATCCAATTTATTCCAGATATCCACCATACTGTGTGGGAAACCATTCTTTTTCAGATCTCTTCTGTAACTATCCTTTTTGAGTTTCTTTTCATGTCCTCTTGTTTTTCTCTTATCCCACTTCAATAAATAATCTCTGAGTAGTGATTGCCTTTGGAATAATTTGATTGATTGGCCAGGCTTGTTCAATAGTAAAATGAAAAGGCTAAGTCATTCCTACACTGACATGCATACACTCAGGACACCATGTAGCATTAAGACAGTATCAATACAGAATAGGTCTGGCCACAGATTCAAACTGCCCCCAGATAAAACTGCCACACTGAAGACACAGAACACCTTATACTGCTATGCCTCACACTAACAATCCCCAGACATAACACAATGTCTTGTCTCTACGTGATTTATGACCCCCACACCAGGACTATTGCCCATTTCTTGGAGGACGTGGGTTGTCTGCAAAAGAGACCAGAAACAACAGGTTGATTGATTGGTGAAGGTTTTGGTTCTGAGTGTAGATGTTCAATTAGTGTGGGTTTAGTGCATCTAGGCATTGTTATTCATGGATTTTATTTATTTATTGTTTTGGGGGGGGGGCAATCTGTGGAGGTATAGGAAGTGAAGTTTATATAAGCTGTTGGAGAAGGGTGGAATGGTGTCCGTCTTGTTTTATCTTGTGTATCTATTTTTGTTATCTTGTTTTCTGGAGTTGTGGGTATGAAACATGTTTTGGAAAAGTGCATCTTATTGACATTATACTGTTGTTTAAGTGATAGGGTTTTTTCATGGGTTGTTTCAAGTGCTTTTGTACTCCAGCTGCACAACAAACCTGTCCTTTACCATTACCACTTCTATGACTACGTCTTATGCATCCCCCTGTGGTAAGGAGGAAAAAGAATTCTGCCACCATGCTTCCCATATATGTTGTAAAGGGGGATTAAGTAGGACTGAGTGATGGGACTAGGCATTTTGCTCTCTGTGTGCTTTTTTCACCTTTGACATATACAATTAAAGAATAATTAGATGATCAATTTTAGATGGAGCTCATTAACTTAGCCTCCTCTTGCTACTTCTACACACTTTCCCACAGCCTTTCCTTTTAACTTTGTAGACTTTTTAATTGCTCCAGGTTTTGATTGCCCTGTGTTGAGTAACATGTGGAAAATTGCAAGTTATCTGGCCGGTAGTTCCCTTACAGCAGCCAATGTTCTTGTTGAGGGCAAAGCCAAGGTGGTAATCAATTGGTGTGGAGGATGGCATCATGCTCAAAGGTAGGCTTTGATTTTAAATGTAATATAACTATACTACATTTCACATCTCACTGACCCAGGGCAGTTGGTGAGATGCAGGGATGACCATCCAGGAAGTGCCAAGATAAGAGGGAAGGGAGGGGGTGGATGAGAGTGGAGTATGTTAGGGATGGAATGGGTGGGAGTGGTTTTTATGCCTTTGGTTTTTTGCTACCTCCCTTATAAGGGGGGGGGAGCCTTTGGTATATATATGTATGTACATATCACAAGCACCACCAAAAGAATTATGTATCTACATACCAATGGACTTCCTCCTTATATGGGAGGTAGCTGGCAAAGACATGCACTTTCCCCCCACCCATTCCACTCCTAGCTGTCATCCATGTTTCCCTCTTATCTTAGCTCCTCTTGGATGATGGGTCATCCCTGTCTCCAGCCCACTGCCTGGGTCAGAACCAACATTGCAAGACACAGCACATCCACAGCAGTGCCAGCCACTTCATTTACACAAAGACCCTCCTTCCCTGTTCACTCATGCAAAGATAAAGATGAGGAGAAATCCCTTTGGGCCATGTCACTTTGTATTCCATTCACAACCATTCTCTGGTGAGCCAGTCGTTGTTTGCAGATGACACTGCTTGTGGCTGGGTCTGAATCAGTTAGTGATGGATATTGGGACGTTATGTGATAGGAAGAAGTTAAAAGTAAATGTGGGTAAAAGGAAGATGATGAGATGTAAAAGGGGAGAGGGTGGCAGCGAGTTGGAAATAAGTCTTAAAAGAGAAAGGCTGGAAGAAGTGGATAGTTTTAAGTATGTTGAGTCCCATATGGTAGGAAATGGAAGAGTGGAGGTAGCAGTAGACTATAGAGTGAAGGAAGCAAGTAAATTGTCTTGGGGGGATTGAAAAGTGTCATGGGAAATAGGCATCTGGGAATGGATGCAAAGAGATTATATGAAGGGATGATGGGGCCTATAACACTGTAAGGGGTAGAGACTTGGAATGTAAGAGAAGCAGAAAGAAGTAATTTAAAATGTGAGATGAAGTGTCTGAGAAGTATGATAGGGGTTAGAAGGTTGGATAGAGTGAGAAATAAGGAAGTAAGGAAAAGAATGGGAATGGACAGGGAACTGGCTGATAGAGCTGATGAAAGATTTTTGGGATGGTTTGGTCACATGAAAAGATTGAATGAAGAAATATAAAAAAAGAATGTGCAAAGCAGAGGTGAATGGAGTTAATTTGAGGGGACAATTGAGGATAAGATGGATGGATGGGGCTGAAAGGAACAAGGAGAAGGTATGTGATAGGGGTAAGTGGAGAATGGTTGTGTATGGATTATATTTTGAAGCTGCCCCAAAGGATTTCTCCTCATCTTCTCCATTTTCCACATGAGGGGACAAGGAAGAAGGGCTGCCATGTAAGTGAAGAGGCCTTGTTGTGGATGTACTGTGTCTTGCTGTGTTGTTTCTGACCCAGGCAGTGGGCAGGAGATAGGGATTAACCTTTATCCACAAGGAACTAAGATGAGAGGAAGACAAGGGTGGTGGATGGGGGTGGGAATAGGTGCTTGCCTTGACTGGCTACCTCCCTTATAAGGGGAAAAGAAGCCCTTGGTATATAGACAGCAGTATGTGTTTGTATTAGTTTACACAATGGTATCAATACAATACAGTCCATTAAAGTATCTTTTATCTAGTACAAAAGGGATATTAGTTTACTATATATATGTCTAAGAATGCATCTCAATAATCTAATCTATACTATATATATGTCTAGGAATGCATCTCAATAATCTAATCAGCATACAGTTATTTGATATAGAATTGATCTTTTAGGAACATAACCCAGTCATAAAACACAGATGACCAGGTCACCACATTATTGAGATGAGGGAAGATCAGTCTGAAAGGCGTTTTCTTCCCTTGTGATCAGAATGTTATGTTGATTTATTGCTTTCCCCGAATCCTTTCTATTATATGATTATGCTTATCTGTATTCTTTCATATACTTGTAAATTTCCTTTCAATTTTAGGGATATGGCGTCTGGATTTTGTTACGTCAATGACATTGTTCTAGCAATACAGCAGCTACGCACCAAATTTGACAAAGTTCTGTATATTGATTTGGATGTTCACCATGGTAAGATATGACAGTATTAGATTCATATTATCAGTACTGTTGATATGGTGTGTATGCTAGGAAATTAGGAATGAAAGTAGTGATAACAAGAGCCACTCATTTCATGTAGTTACTATGCCACAGTTTGGATCTGAATGAGTGATATCTAAGTTATTAGAGGTTGAGTAATTGTTTTTTGTATACAGAACCTCAGAAAAGCTTGTATTATCTAAAAGTTATACTTAATTTAGTTTCAGAAAGATAAGGATACAAGGAAGAAGTAGAAAAACAAGAGGTTATGATACAAAAGGAGGAATTAATGCTGCAGGGAAGGCATATTCCTAAGTTGCGATTACATACATACATACATACATACATAGGGGTTTCCCCCTTACAAGGGAGGTAGCCAAAGTCAAAAGGCATAATTCCACTCCCACCCATTTCATCCCCTCCCACTCCACTCCCAATCACCACCCCTCCCCCCCTCCTCCTTTTCTTGGCTCCTCCTGGATGACAGGTCATCCCTGCATCTCATCCATTGCCCAGGGTCAGAAGCAATCCAATCTCCAATCTCTCTTCCTTAATACTCCTTTCCTCAATCCCTCCTCTGATCCTGCTACAAGCAGAGTGTCATCAGCCAGCAACAACTGGCTTAACTTTAACTTTTCTCCATTTTCTTGAACCATCTCCAATCCCCAACCCATTACCCTTGCATTTACCTCTCGCACCACCCCATCCATGTAACGAATCTATGAATGCTCGCTTCTCCTCTACAACCTTCTTTGCTTCCTCATCCCGCCACTCGCTACCCTTCCTTCCATTTCCTCCCTCCTTGTTCCACACACCATCTTTGTAAGTATAGTTAGGAAATCAGAAAATACAAAGAAAAAAAATATAATTGTGTGTGTGTATGCATGTGCAGAGATAGTATTGGGATTAGGAGGCTGGGAAGGAATAGATGTAGTAAAAGGTGGTGAAGGTGGTGGTAGAAGACAAGCGAGCATATGAGAGGTACAAGAAGATGAGAAAAGAAGCAAAGTGCAATATGAGGTAGGCAAAGAGAAGGGCAGATGAGATAAAAAGATGTTTTGGAAGGAAATGAAGGGAGTGAGGAGGGGTGAGTCAGGTAGACAGGAAAAGGTAAAGGATGCGGATGGAGGGATGTCAATGGAAGCGAGGGTAGTGAGGAGAATATGGACGGAGGATAAGCACATGCATTGTCAAAGGTGACTGAAGCAGTGAGGAAACTGGATTTTTCTTTTCTGTGTTTTTCTCTAACAAAATGTTTAACCCCTTCGATACGATGATGCCTACGTAGGCGTCATGAGGAGCAAGTGGGTACGCGAGGATGTCAATGACGGCGTCTTGATTATATATATTGTAGTTGTACCTGCGTGACCCCCATACTCTGTAAACTGGCTTCATCATGTTTTCTATGGTTATCAAAATTCACAGGTGAAAGAGAACAAGCAATACATCGGTAACTTTATTTTTTATAATTCAAGTATTATGACGCAACATCGCACATCTGGCAGCTAATGCTGCCCGCGAGATATTAGCCTGGAGTGAAGGGGTTAAACATCCTTTGACTTGGCCATTCCTTTTACGAAAAGGAAAACCCCATTGATATATACAATACTTGTATAATTGTGTGCATCTACATTCAGTGACCAGTGCATATCTTCATTACAGGTGATGGTGTTGAGAGTGCTTTCCTGGATTGCCCCAAAGTCATGACTCTTTCTCTGCATTTGTTTGAGCCTGGATTCTTCCCTGGCACAGGTGGCAATAATGAGGTCCATTTAAGCAGGAAAGGACAGTATTCCTCCATCAATGCCCCCTACAAGGCTGCTATCACAGATAAACAATTCATTTACCTATTCGAAAGGTTTGATTTGGTGTAAATTTTGTATAATGTGGTGGTGATATGACAAGTGAATTATATATAGGAGAATGCCTCCTTTACAGGAATTTAAGGTGACTGTGCAGTCATATTTGCCTTGTAGGGTATCCCTGTGGTGGTCCTGTAAAATGGACGGCAAACCTGTCCATTTTCAAACATTTTGATTTATTTTTCTTTTATTTATTTATCATTATTAAAAAAAATTCCGCATCCGACCTAATTATGGACCAAAAGGTCTCCTGTTGGCATGCTCCTCCTTTGTAATCCTTTGTAAAACCTGTCAACCCCATCAGGAGGTGCAGCCTGGAGGGGCTGACAGTTGGTTTTTGGTTTGGGCCCAAAATCTCTCTCAACTTCATCTGTATTTCCTACACTTTTCGCATATGGAAATCCAGCAACTTCTCCCTCCCTCTATCACAATGGTTCTTAACCTGGGGTACTTGTACTCCAAGGGATATGAAAACTTAAACCTTAGGGTACGAGACATGATAGCCAGTGCAATGGTACTGTATATCTACAATGAGAAAGCAAAGCCAGGTTTGTATCACTAATCCTTTTCATATGTTTGCTTTGTATATATGTATTGCATGAGGGGTACGAGAACATTTTTTTTTTTCTATGCCAAGGGTACAGGCACTGAAAATGGTTAAGAACCGCTGATCTAGCACTTTCAGCTGGTGACAGAAACAGTCCCACACTACTACATCACAGACAACAGTCCAGAGTTTCTTCTCAGAGAAATCTGTGGGAGGACCCGTGGACTGTTGTCAGCCACTGTGGGGCTGGGGATTTTCCACTTAACCCCTTCCATACGGTGCCGCACACGTAGGCGTCATGAGGAGCAAGTGGATTCGCGACGCTGCCATATCGGCGTCTTGATTATATTTATTGTAGTCGCCCCTGTGTTTTTACATTCTCCCAAATGCGCCCTTAATCCCATTCTCTGTGGTTTTCAAAATTCGCGGGTGAAAGAGAGAACGATCGATATAAGCGGCGACTATATTTTATGATGCGAATATTATTTCGTTACGTCGTACGGCTGGCATTGGCTGCTGCCCGCGAGATTTAAGTCCCGTATTGAAGTGGTTAATGATCAATCAATCCATTGCCCCTGATCTCTGTGGCCTCCACTTAGTGAAACTCTATCTATATACCATGAGCTTTTCACCTTTATAAGAGAGGTGGCCTAGTGAAACTTGAGGCATCTATTAATTACACTATAGGTTGCTGTAGGTGTTGTTGTTGTTGTTGCTGTAGGTGTTTTAATAGTATGTTGCAGGTGTTACTGATGATTTCTTGGATGTGGCTTTTGTTATTTTATTTCAGAGCCATTGTTCTAGTTTTGTCTAAGTTTGGGTGCTTTTAGCTGCTATTGTGTTGTTACTATGCAGGTATGTTTTTGTCAGGTCTGCATAGGTGACCACTTTAATGTTATGCTGTGGATCTGGTGTGGGGGAGATCACTTGTGATGAGGTTGAATAGCATTGCTCCATTGTATATTCTCTTTTATCTCAGAAATTTTGTTGTTTTGTGTTTCTCTGCACTATCTACCAGTTAAGAAATTCATCACCCATTTCTTGTTGTGGAGATCTGTGAACTTAGTCAAATGCTTTGTTTTTGTATATTGCCACCATCATTTTTCGTTCTGGTCGTGAATTGTTGTTATATCTCTTTAGCACTAGTGTGACACTCTCCCAACTACACACTCCCATTCAACTTAGTTTCAGTCGGTGCCAACACATTCATCTTTCATTTCACAAACATACTGTCTATCTCTTCCCTTTTGCTCTCATCTGTACCACATCCACACATTAAAAGACCCAAACCTTAGGGTTCTGGTTAGAAAACTCCTTCCAGATCCTCTTATGCCTTTGCGTATGATTAGGAAAAAAAAAATCAACTAGCATATTTCTTTCAGTTGCAAGTGACTTGTTAGCCATAGTTTTGCCACCCGTCATATACAGTACATACTTTTTTCAGCCTTCTCCGAGATGTGTACGAGGTATTTTCTCCAGATGTAGTAGTTTGCCAGTGTGGGGGAGATGCCTTGAGTGGAGACCCACTTGGAGGTGCTAACATTACTGAAGTCGCCTACCAGTCCTGTATACGCAACGTTTTAGGTTTGAACAAACCAACTCTGATCTTAGGTGGAGGTAAGAGGTTTAGTGTCACTAGTACTTGCAACTTACATATAAATTAACTCAAATTTGCAGGGAATTCTGTGTTATATTTCAGGAATGAAGAGGCTTTTAATGAATCGAGTCCTTTATTTTTATTATTTTTATTTATTTTTTAAAGAAAGAGGGGAATGTCTGTTGAGGAAGGACGGGAGAGGACAGAAGATAGGGGTGAATGGAGAAAGGTTGAGTATGGATGATGCTGTAATGAATGAGGGGGAGTGAGTGGGGGATGGGGGGTGAGGGAGTATGTATGAGAAGTAAATTGACACAGTCTGAAGGGCTTTTTCCCCATCTCCTTTTCTGCCTGAAGGGATTTTTTCCCATCTCCTTTTCTGCCTGAAGGGACAGAGGTGGGTCACTGAATTAATGAAGCAGCCTTGCTGTGGATGTGCTGTCTCTTGCGACACTGTTTCTGACCCAGGCCAGTGGACAAGATGCAGGGATGACCTGTCATCCAGGAGATGCCAAGATAAGAGGGAGGGTAGAGGGGAGTGGAGTATGTGGGGGATGGAATGGGTGGGAGTGGTTTCTATGCCTTTGTCATTTGGCTACCTCCCGTGTAAGGGGGAAAAAAGACTTTGGTATATATGTGTGTGTGTGTGATATGCATGTCTTGGAGAAGTGATCCAGTTGCTCCCATGGTAGTGTTTTGAGTGTTATGGGTAGGAGTGAGTGCATGGACTTTGACTTGGCTACCTACCATATAAGGGGGAAAAAGCCCTTGATATATAGATAGTCATGCATCATTCAGTCATCAGCTATTCAAAGTCCTCTATTTGATAAAGACATCTCTCATTTTTTTCCACGAGTCACATGACCATGCCAACCTATGCTCATCACTCCTGCATACTTCTGCCTCATCTCTCCACCTTCTGTATGGTCTCTTTTCTATATTTGCCATCTTGTGGTGTTAAGTCAGTAACACATTTGTTCCAACTTGTGGTATAGTGGATTGGCCTAGGATACTAGCATAGAGCAGGGTAACAGTGTTGTGGCATGCCCCAACCAGCAGTGACGCTTCCCATACAAAGACCCTTTGTTACAGCCGACAAGGCCTCTTTTCATACTTATACTGGGCATGGCATCGTCTTTGCCCTGTGTAGCAAAAGACAGCTGCCTCCATGCCAGTCGATACCTGTCTGTTTTCCTATGTATGCATAACCCATACATACATATACCAAGGCTTTTTCCCCCTTACAGGGGAGGTAGCCAAAAAGGAAAAGGCATAAAATCATTCCCACCCATTCCATCCCTGAATACACTCCACACCCCTCCACCCTCCCTCTTATCTTAGCACCCACTGATTAATAAATGCATAAATCGTCCTCCCCTCATTTCACTGTTGTCTGCATGCAAACACTACCATTGACGGAGGGCTCATGATTATTAGTTGGAAAAATTAAGTCATCGTTAGATAGTGGGAGACGTGGTGACTGAATATACTGTCAGTCACTGTCACAATCTTTGCGGCTCCCTGGTAGGAACAATTCCCGAGGAGCACCAATTCGGGGTGGTGGGACAGCACTTGGTCCTTCTTTTCCAGGTGTCTTAACACAAGGAGGTGAAGAGTTAAGAGACCTTAAAATGATATTCATGACTGGTACCTGGGGGAGTTTATCTTTATTCAAGTGCTTTTGTTTGGATGTGTTGTGTGATGCAAATGGTAAGTTGTTGTAAATATTTGATCTTGGCCTCAAAAATGCATGAATAAGCAACAACGTAGCATCACTTAGTGATGACTGCAACCTTTGTATATGGATAGCTAAGCATGCATACATATACCAAGGGCTTTTTCACCCTTACAAGTGAGGTACCCAAAGTCAAAAGGCATAATTTCACTCCCACACAATCACCACCCTGCCCTTCCTCTCATCTTGGCTCATTCTGAATGATGAGTCATCCCTGCATCTTGCCCATCATCCTGGGTCTTGGAACTTGGATAGATAAGCAGCAGGCAATTAGATCCTAACATGCTACTAGAACTAACAGCATCTGTCATTATTTCACTTCAGGTGGTTACAACAGAGTTAACACAGCAAAATGTTGGACAGTTATAACGGCAACAGTTCTTGGGATAAAGCAGCTTCCATCAGAAATTCCTGAACACAAAGTAAGTCTGTCTCTTTTTCCTCTCTCTCTCTCTCTCTGAGGTAGATAAGTGCAGAGGGTAAACAAATTAAATGAAAAGGAAAAAGAGCAATAATATGGGAAGCTGAGAGAAGTGTGGGTGCATAACAGAAGTAGAAGTATTGGCTGAAGTTTCCATGCAGTCAGTACCTCAATATGGGATCTATATAACCTCAATCATTTGTTATTTGACTGATGTCAGTTGTGGATTATATCCACTTTATTCTCATTAAATATAAATTTCATTTCTTTGCCACAGTATTTTCCTGTGTATGGCCCAAGTTTTGAGCTTGAAATTACTCCAAGTCTTAGAAAGAGTGAGAACACACTGAAGTCGCTGAATGATTTGATACATAAGATACAAGGTAAGATAGTGTAAGGGCATTGTAAAGGAGGCATTGGGAAAGAGGGGAATGTCTCTTGAGGAAGAATGGGAGAGGACAGAAGATAGGGGTGAATGGAGAATGATTGTGTATGGATGATGCTGTGATACATGAGCGGGAGTGGGTGGGGGATGGGGGGTAAGGGAGTGTGTGTGAAAAATAAATTGACACACACCGAAGGGATTCTCCCCATCTTCTTTTCTGTATGAGGGGACAGAGAGGGTGGGTCGCCGATTTAATGAAGCAGCCTTGCTGTGGATATGCTGTGTTCTGCAACACTGCTTCTGACCCAGGGCAGTGGGCGAGATGCAGGGATGACCCATCATCCAGTAGGTGCCAAGATAAGAGGGAGGGGGGGGGGGAGTGGTTTTTATGCCTTTGTTTTTTGGCTACCTCCCTTGTAAGGAGGAAAAAGAATTTGATATATGTAAGATAGTGTAATTAATTTATGAAATACAAGTGTGTAGATATATATATATATATATACACATATACCAATGGCTTTTTCTCCCTTACAAGGGAGGTAGCCAAAAAACAAAGGCATAAAATCCACTCCCACACATTCCATCCCCACATACTCTGCTCCCACTCACCCCCTTCTGTCCATCTTATCTTAGCTCCTCCTGGATGATGGGTCATCCCTGTATCTAGCCCACTGCCCTGGGTTGGAAGCAATGTAGCAAGATACAGCACATCCACAGCAATGCTGCTTCATTTAATTGGTGACCCCCCTCTCCATCCCTTCATGCAGAATAGAGATGCGGAGAAATCCCTTTGAGCTGCGTCAAAATATCATTCACACATCATCCATATACAACCATTTTCCATTCACCCCGGTCTTCTATCCTCTCCCGTTCTTCCTCAACAGCCATTCCCCTCTTCCCCAAAGCCCCCTTCACCCCATCCACCCATCTCATCCTAGGTCGCCCCCTCATGTTCACTCCTTCCATACCTCTTTACTAGTCTTTACTCATTCTTTCCATTTGTCCAAACCATCCCAATACTCTGTCATCCACCCTATCTCCCAACTCCCTTACCACCCCCGTTCTACTCCTCATTTCTCACTCTATCCAGCCTAGTAACCCCCATCATACTTCTCAGACACCCATCTCAAACTCCTCCTCTCTATGTTTCATGTTTCTGCCCCATACAGTGCTGTTGGCACAATCACTCTCTCATACAGTCTCCTCTTAGCATCCATTCCCAAATGTCTATTTCTCATTACACTTTTTAATCCACCAAGGCATTTACTAGCTTCTCTCAATCTACATTCTACCTCCACCTCCACTCCTCCCTTTCCTGCCACATTCGCACCCAAATATCTAAAACTATCCACTTCCTCCAATTGCTCTCCCTTAATGTTCACTTCATTCAAATCTGCTGCCACTTTCACCCCTTGTACATCTCATCACCTTACTTTTACCCACATTTATCTTCGACTTTCTTCTTTCACACACTCTCCCAAACTCTGTCACCAACTTGGGGGGGGGGGGCATAACGGAGGGACAGTTGCAGTATAATAAAGTAGCATCTCTTCTCTATGAATTGAGATTTCCTCTACGACAAACAAAAATGATGTATGGCTCTGATCCATAGGGGTGCCCTATATAGACCCTATTGTATCAGCTTCATGCTACTGAGTAGATTTCAACATCACAATAACATGCAGCCAATACCCCAAACTGGGTATATATATATATATACATAATTTATATTGCATACAGTCAACCTTTAACACTTGGTTTAGGGGACAAATCCCCACAAATGCTAAAAAACAATAAATTGTCATTCCCCTTAAAAATATCCCTGGACAGCCCCATTTACACACACATGCATACATGGTGTATAACTGAAGGAAACACTGTATGCATCCTTTAAAAGAAAAAATCTGAAAATGAATATTAAAGATATAGCAGTAGTAACATGGGTGGGGGCCCATCACCTTCTTCAATTACTTAGGGGCTGCTCCAACAGGTAACTTCACTGCTATCTTGGGGTCCGTCACAAAAATGTAATTTTCGCAGGAAAATTAATTTTTCCCTGATACAAACCTGAGGTACTCCTTACCCAAGGATACGCGGCGCGTTTCTACCGCTAACACTGTGTGTGCTTGAAAACACCTCACTCCGAGGGTCTGGGCAACCATTATCCTCAGTAAGGGGCCCTCCTGGGGCAAGGGGGGCCCCCCCTCCCCCCACAAGGGTAGGAGGGTAGAAGCTCCATTGTCTGAGCCAGGTATGAAATTAGTCATGAGGGTTGACAGGCCAGGGAGAAGGAACTACTAGCGGGGTGGATGAGGAGGGCCATTAGAGGTAAGGAGTACCTCAGGTTTGTATCAGGGAAAAATTAATTTTCCTGCGAAAATTACATTTGTTCCGAAGAATACAAACTCTTCGGTACTCCTTACCCAAGGAGACTTGGACTTAGGGGGGAAGGAAGTATTTGTCTAGCCTGGGAAACCCTTGTAAGGAGAAAATGTAGAGTGCTAAGATCTACGTTGACCAGACCCTTATACATTCCCCGAAACTGTGAAGGGCACCTGGATCTGTTCCCAGAGTGGAGACAGACAGGGCATACTCACTTTGTACCCCTTGTAGGGCTCGAACTGATTCTCTTGGAATGCTTGAAAGCCCTCGGTGAGGTAAGGGAATGTAGGAGTACGAGAAGGACTTGAGATAGGTATCCCCGTGGTTGCCGATCCAGAACTTGGATGAGGCTTCAGGGTTGGCTGTGTGCCATTGGTACGGGGTATGTTATCTCAGGACTTCTTGGGCGGCCACTATGGGGCCTAGAGAGAAGGTCCCTAAGGATTCCCACATGACATCTTTGAGGTAAAAGGAAGTGAACGTAGTCTGGGACTTCCATATACCTGCTTGAAGGACCTGGTTGACTGACCGATTCTTTCGGAAGACTAGGGAGGGTCCTATTGCCCTGAGGTCATGAGCTTTTGCTCCAGGGTAATCCGTGGGGCTCGAGGCGTAGGCCCTGCGGATGACTTCCTTGATCCAGTAAGAAATGGAAGTCTTAGTGACAGGCTTGGGTGTACCCCTGGTAGAGACGAACAGTCTTGGCAAGTCTGGTCTAAGATGCTTCGTCCTCTTGAGGTAGGTCCGGATAGCACGTACCGGGCATAGGACCATTTCTGCATGTTCGCCCCCTACAAAGTCGTCCAAGGAAGGAATACTAAAGGACCAGAATCTAGGGTCGGCTTTGGCCGGATCCTGGTTTTTGGCAACGAATTGGGGCAGAAAAGTGAAGGAGACCTCTTGCCATCCTTTCGAGTGGGCGACTCGATAAGAGATGGCATGCAACTCCCCGACCCTCTTGGAAGAACGCCAGGGCCAAGAGAAAGACTGTCTTCAAGGTGAGGTCCTTGAAATTAGCATCTCGGAGGGGTTCGTAAGGGGGGCCCCGCAGAGCGTTGAGGACTAATGCCACATCCCATGGAGGAGAAGTGATCTCCCTGGGTGGGCATGATTTTCTGAAATGTCTGAAGAGCATGGAAATTTCTGGAGACAGGGCTAGATCCATGCCCTTCAGAGAAAACACCTGATTAAGAGCTGCCCTATAGCCCTGCACTGCCAAGAGGGAGATCTTCTTGGACTTCCGGAGGAAGTGGAAGAAGGAGGCAATCAGAGGAATGGTGGCTTGCTCTGGGGCTATTGCTCGGGAGTGGCACCATTCTGCAAAAGCATTCCACTTCCCTTGATAAAGGGCAGCTGAGGAAGAGCGAATAGGGGAGGACATGCCTTCTGCCACTTCTTTGGGGAAACCCTTCTCTAGGAGGATCCGGACCATAGTCTGAACGCGTGAAGTGCCAGGGCTGACGGGTTCTTGTGCCAGGCCCCGTTGACTGGTTGATGTAGAAGGTCGGGTCTTCCCTGAAGGGCCAGGGGCTCCTCCACTGCTAGCTCGAGGGCGTCTGGAAACCATGGGGCTTCCGGCCACCAGGGAGCGATCAAAGTCATCCGAAGGTTGGATGCGGTTCGTACTCTCTGGAGCACCTTCTGGAGCAAGGGGAACGGTGGGAAAGCGTAGGTGTCGAGGTTGTCCCAGCTTTGCAGAAGAGCATCCTCTCCCGCTGCCAGCGGATCCGGGAGAGGGCTGAAATACACCGGGAGCTGGTGGTTCCATCTGGTGGCGAAAAGGTCCACCAGAGGGGAGCCCCATTTGTTGATGAGGAAGGTCGCCACTTCCGGATGGAGGGACCACTCCGTGCTGATTACCTGACTCCTTCTGGGATGTAGCGAGCTCTGAGTGTCACTTGGAGGTTCTCGGCTAATAGGAGGATCTCCATAGTGAGATGGCAGAGGTCCTGGGAGACTGTGCCCCCCTGCTTGTTCAGGTAGGCTACTACCGAGGAATTGTCCGACATGATGCCCACAACTTTCCCCGAGATTTGACCCGAGAAGTGACGGAGAGCCAGCAGTACCGCTTTCAATTCTAGCCAGTTGATATGGGCTGTCCGCTCGACCGTGGACCAGGAACCGCTGACGTGATCGTCGTTGAGGTGGGCCCCCCAGCCCTCCTTGGAGGCATCGGAGAAGAGGAGGACTTCGGGGGGAGATGGGCCGAGGGGCATCCCCACGAGCAGGTTGCACGGGTCCTTCCACCAGAGAAGAGAATGCTTGACCTCTCTGGTAAGGGTGATGTGTTGACGGGTGTTTCCCCTTAGCGGGGACCACTGGGACTTGAGGAGCCACTGTAGGGGTCGCATTCTTAGTCTGCTCCTGGGTATTAACCTCTCGACGGAGGCCATGTGGCCCAGGAGGACTTGGCACTGTTTGGCCGTGAGGAACCCGGTCGATAGTGCCTGCACGACGAGGGAAGAGAGATTCTGGATTCGCTTCTCTACTGGGAATGCCTGCATGAGGGAAGAGTCCAGAACCATACCCAGGTATGTGACTCTCTGTCTTGGAATGAAATCTGACTTCGTCTGGTTGACCGTGGAGCCCAATTTGCGGATGAAAGCTAGGACCGTCCCCAGGTGGTCGCGGCATAGCTGGGCGGAGTGTGCCAGGATCAGCCAATCGTCCAGGTAACGGAGTAGGCGAATCCCTCTGGAGTGGGACCACGCTGAGACGAGTTTGAACACTCTGGTGAAGACTTGGGGTGCTGTGGAGAGGCCGAAGCATAGGCAGGTGAATTGAAAAGTGGTGCCCTTGTGGACGAAGCGGAGGAATTTTCGGGATGAGGGATGGACAGGTATTTGGAAATAGGCGTCCTGGAGGTCCAGGGACACCATGAAGTCCCCTTCCCTGATAGACGCCCTCACGGCCTCTGGGGTGTCCATCCGGAACTTCGTCAGGGAAAGGAACTTGTTGAGAGGAGACAGATTGATGACAGGTCTCCAACCCCCTGTAGCCTTTGGTACTAGGAATAGCCTCGAGTAGAACCCTGGGTCCGGAGTTGAGACTTCCTCGAGTGCTCCTTTCTGGAGCAGAGTGGAGATTTCCTCCACTAGGGCCCGCCCACGATCCGAGTCCGGATGGTAGTTGCTGACTTGGATGGGATAGGGGGAGAGGCTGAGGATGGTGTGAAAAGGAAGACAATAGCCTGCATTGATAACCTGGATGGTCCAGTCCTCCGCCCCGGCAGCCTCCCATTCTCTCCAGTAGAGAGAGAGGCAACCTCCTATCCTGTGCGGGAGGGCAGGCGAGTTCCTAGAATTTCCTGCGTTGGGGTCCAGAGCCTCTATGATGTTTGCGCCCCTGTTCTCTATTGGGGAAGGGGCGGGGCTTTCCTGTCTGGGCTTTGGACTTCGAATGGGGAGGGGGCCCGTCTTCCCGCTTAGGGAGACGAAAAGGCTGCCTTTGCGTCTGAAAGGACCGAGGGGTCGATGGGGGGGTGGTCCTTGGCCTTGAGCTAGAGACGGCTGTTCTCTCGATGGCTCTGTTGTGTAGCAACTGGTTGGTGCTAGTGATTGCCGAGTCCACCACATCCGGGGGAATCAGCGTGTGGGTGAGCAGGGGGGCCCTCCTCAAAGGAGCATAAATCTCCCTGAGGAGGGGGTCACTGGGGTCCCCGAGGATGGTGTCTCTCCTGCGGGACTCGAAGTTGGCCCAGGACGTTGAGAGACAGGAAGCCTGATGCTTCAGGGCTCTGCTCGCGCTTGCCAAAAAAGCCTGGAGGTCGCATTCTTCCTGGGGTTGTAGTTCGGGTAAGAACTCCCTCACAAGATGTGAACACTATTGTGGTCAGTGTGAGATTGAGGGAGAGCAGAATTGGTGCAAAAATACATGTGGGTAGTGCAGGGCAAGTCGTCCTGCAAACAACCAAACACCTTATTGGGTCATGTTTGTGGCCTTACCCAAGAATAAATCTCTTAAACCCACAAATGTTAAAGGTTGACTAAATTTGCATTTTCAAGTTAATGCATGTGTTACCCATTGGTACTATTCATTGTCATAGAAAAATGCTTTATTGGAACATTGTGTAACATGTGCTGTATTCATTTTCAGGTCAAATAAAGCAAGTTTCAGTTGTCTCTCCAGAAGTAGATGTTTACGAATTTATCTGCTAACCCTCATTTTAATATATTTTGGCAAAATAATAACTTGGCACAAATTTCTCTGGAAACCTATAGCCTCCACTGAAACTGGCGAGCCCTACATAGAAATGTTGGATGGCATGTAGGGTCTATTTCCATGTCACTAGCTAGTTCTTCAATGAAACAAGAGCACTGGTGGCATAATAGGAAGTATGCCATTCTTTCATTTAGTTAGTTGTGGGCTAAATCCAGCAGCGATTGTTATCTGCCCCAACAGTCCAAGCACAAAGGGCAAAGATGATCTGCAGCTACGCCCCTCCTGAAATACTCTCCTGACCTTCCTTCTATGGGTATGGGTTTTTATGGAGAGAGAATTCAGACACTTATACAGCAGTATATATTCATCCATTACAATGGACAGCTAATACCAATTTTATTCAGCTTTGAGGGAACTCTGCGGAAGAATGAGTAACTTTTTAGTTAGTTTAACCTTTACATTTTAAATAAGTTGTTTTGTTGTCATTTTAGGGTCCATTTATATTTAAGAAAATTTGTAAATAAAGAATAGAAGCTTTCTTGTCATTTTTATTCTTACATAAACAAAATAGGTCATGTGTCTCATAATTCCTTAATAGCATTACTGAAAAATCTATCAAACCAATGATGAATAACAGGCATTTTGTGCACAACACTTAACACAGTTGAGCTTAAACCTAAACAAGTTGAAGACTTTTCAAGAACCCCAACCTTAAGAGCTGAAACTAAATCTAATAATTTCTGATAAAACTGAAATAAAGATACACCTGTATAGTTCATGGATTTTCATAAACAAATTTTTCCTTTGGGCTATACTTTGATGGTGTAACAAAGAAAAACACGTGCATGCACGCAACACAGCTATGAAAGCGGTGATGCTCCAGAATAAACCAGTTTTAAAATGCCCTCAAGAGAAATAATTCACCTAGTGAGTATACAGATGAGAGCAACTGAATTTAGGGGTTACTCAGAGCTTTGTATGGTGGTTCCAGGCTGTGTACAGAAATTGAGAGGATAAAAAAAAAAAAAAAAAAAAGTTTCTCATTTCCAACAAATTTGTTGGTTGCTGAAGGCTGTTATTGGAAACTAAGTATGTACTTGGAAAACACATTCTGTTTAGCTGCAGGGGTTGCTTGTAAACCACAAGAGGTTTACAGAGAAAATTTTCTTATTTTCATTCTTTTGGCATCTAATAAGTGTTGGCTGTTGACCACTTCAGGTATTGTCTCAGTTTATTTTGTGCACTCCTAGTTGCTTTTAACATTGTTTACAAGGTTTTAGTGTGAATAACAACTACAAGGAACAGGAAGGACGGAAAAACAATGCGACTCTTGGTGCCACTGAAATCCAGAACAAAAGTGCATTACAGAGGAGATGATTGCCTGCAGTCTTGTTGGAGGCTACAGGCAATTTCATAGGTTTTTGGCTATTTTGAGGAATTTGTTGGGAAGCTCAGGAGGAGGCTAAAGCTGGGTCTACTTGGTGGGATTCTTTCTCAAGATTTATCTCAGGATTTAAATGTTCACTTTATGTAAAATTATTGACCAATGAAATCTTGTCTCTTAGGATTGATTCATGATTTACAAAACCTGATGAATCATGTTACCAGCCTACGAGAGCTGAAATTAGCTGAAATTAGCTGAAAATAGGACACACTATGATGGATAAGATAAGGTTAACTGAGGATCACAAAGGGTCAACTGAAGGAAGTGAACTTCAAAGAAATTGTGGAAGACCACAAAAAGTTTGGTTAAGACAAAACGAACATCATAACTGCCGGCTGGAGGGAAGACAATAATATTTCACAAAAGGTAAAGGTATACTGGGAACACGAGATATAAAATACCAGGGAAATTACTTCAAGATTACAGGAAACTACGTGAAGGCAACTGATCAGACCAACAATGCATCCAAAAACATGGTTCAAGTTGCAAGTCATAGAAAAAGGTAAGTGATAAGACTTGGAAGTTACCAGGAAAATATGAAGTTTAAAAATAACTGGATCAGGAAAGGTGCAACTGACATGGTAACATGGAAAATAAGCAGATGAAAAATGAAACAAGGCTATAATTTTCTTCTTCTTTTCTAAAGAGTTCTCAATTGTAGCTTGAATAATTGGTTTTGAGAGAAGTTAAGTGACCTAAATCAAAGTAGATGGTTTATTATCAGCCAGGTTGGAAAATGATTATTTGATAGTATACGAGCCTGATACTTTGTGCTTACTACAAAACTTCTAAAAAAGTAGATTAACAGTTGGGGACAGATAGAAACACCATTTGGTCAAGAGACAGAAGATACAATGGGTGGTGGTGATGTGAGAAAAAGGTGAAGAAGTGAATCTGAATGAAGGGAGAGCAAGCAACCCATCTGAAAATTAGTATGAAATGGCCTGGTGGAAGACATCTCGTTTTGGTACGTCTCCCCAAAGCTTGGAATGAAGTTGAATACCAAAAAAAGTTTGTCAAGCACAAATTAATATAAATTCTAAAAATTGTGCTCGACATTTTTTGGTATTAAACTTCATTGGTGACTGATTGGAATGAACAGGAGTAGGTGCATGCCCTGACAGGCTACCATCCTTATAAAGGGGAAGTCCTTGTTTTATGTGTTTACATAATTGTAGTATACTAGAAAGAAGCAATGCTCATTGGGTCCCATCTCCTAATCTTTATTTATTTATTTTTTTAATCATACCTAGCCTCAAATTCATGTACAGTTCCAACTTAATTTATGTCCTTGATTTCCAATTATATTTAGATTTGAACTTGGGCTATATCACTTCCTAAGCTATTCCAAGTATTTATGCACATATATGGAAAGCCGTTTTTCTTCACATCCTTTGTGTGTGTATACATATATGCAGAAAACCACAAGGGAAAATAAAAAAGCTGTGAAGAGTGCTTTTGTCTTTTCAGACATCTTCAGGGTACATTAAGAAAAGAAACATGAGTATATATACAAAGGCAAAGAGGTGAGGAGAAGGAACTAGGGGAGATTTGTTAAGAAGTCTCCTCATGGCCTCCAGATTCCATTCCATGAGCTGCGGAACGGAATCTATAAGCCTTGGAGAGATTTCCTGACAAACCTTCCCTAGTTCCTTCTCTTCACCTCCCTGCCTTCGTACATATACTCGTATTTCTTTTCTGAATGTACCCTGAAGGTGTCCGAATTGATGAATGCACCTAGTCAACAGTTTATCATTTTCCCTTGTGATTTTCTGCATACTCAGAATCAATTGTGATTTCTCATGCACATATATATCAAAGTAACAGTAGTCTTTGCAGACTTTAATTACAAGGTCAGTTGGAAGGGGTGGGAGGCATGTATTAAGGCAAATTCCTAGTAATACCCTATTATAGCAGTGGAGAACAAATGGCCCAATGGGTAAAAGAGACAACTTGAGTAAAAGGGGATGACACTCCCACAACATTAGCTTTGCTACTTACCAAAGTGCCTGGCATTATTGATTCTTTGAAATAATCTTGCCCTGTAGGAAAAATTTACCACATAACTTAATTTCAGTTGGTAGATGGGGGAAATAAGATCCAACGAATGCACCATACATGCATCACAGACTCAAATTTGGGAAAGCCGACTTCTTTGGCTTAAAGAAATTCACTGAAAAAAGCAAATAGAGAGAAATTCATATATACCACAGGAACAAAGAGTACATGGGAAAGCTTTAAGTTTACGACTTGGGGGCGCAGAAATAATCCATCACCCACGAGGAGCTAAGATGAGAGGGAAGGAAGGGTGGTGGGCGGAAGTGAGAACATGTCTCTTGATGTAGGTTGAGGAAATTGGAAAATAAACCAACAGAATACACAATCATATCGGAGATTTAAGAGGTAAGCTCCTTCAATGGATACAAGATTTTCTGAAATACTGGTCCATGAGAGTAGTGAAAAATGAAGTCTGGATGGAAAATTATGACCAGCGGAATCCCTTAGTTATTACTGGTGCCTGTAATTCTACGTAAATGACATGATGGATGGCACGACTATAATAATTTTTGCATATGATGCAAAGATCATGATAAGAATAAATGCATGGAACTAACTGGAGAAACTGAACATTAATACAAAAAAATGCAAAGTATTGGGAATGGGTGAAAGCTCAAAAGGCCCATCAATGAATTAATGGGTAAAAAAAATAAGTTACGAAAGTGCTGTCCATCTTGCAGGACCACCACAAGGAGTCACGTGTCACCGGTCCCTGGATTCTGCAAGAGTGTAGACAACTTGTAGAGAAAAAAAAAATTTACATCAACATATTCATAATCTCAAGAAGATGGAAAGTCCCATCACTGGAAATCTGCTGCGATACTACCATTCAAAGAAGGAAATGTACTGGCGTCTTCCACCTGCATGATAGCCAAAACCTACGAAAATTTATAATAAATAGACGAGTTACTTGGGGATGGGAATTTTGGACAATAAACTTTAATTCTGAAAAGGAGTCTTGTTTAAGCAACCTACCGAGTCTTTATTCACGAGTGGTTGACGTAAATGCTTTATGAGGGAGGAATGGGTGGATTATACTGTATATACTTGGCTTTGGTAAAGGCTTTTGATGAAGATATAATTCAGACAAACAACATAGATGAATCTAAGGCAGTTTGACAATAGACAGCTCCATCTTTGTATACTACAACTAGGTAAATATGCACGCACACACTTTAATGATTATGAAATGCAAAACTCTCATTTTCATTACACATGAATTACTACACGAGCATGTTCCTGTTCAGAGAAGCTCAAGAAACTTAATTATTAAGTCTGAAAAAGTTAGATATGTTCATGGTTTACTATAGGCCTGTTCTTTGCAGCTGTAAGAACTGTATAAAGATTCTGTAATGATAATCATACTATCTGTGAAGATGCACTTCAATACTTGATATACCATTCACCCACCCGACAAGTTAAAGAAACCAGGCATGCTATTCCACAACACAAAGATATGGAAGATTCAACCCATACCTAAGTCTCCCTCCCCTTTCTTTAATTTGTAAGACACAAGATACTTTCTTCAACCACGATACTCCAAAACGGCATCAAATCTATTTCCCTCCCATGTTTTACTTTCTATTCAACGTTTCTCAAACAGGACCAGTACCGCATAAGTGGGTCTGAAAAAGTAACCTTACTTCTCATGTCTTCTTGGAGGAGGAGGGAGAGGCAGAAGGGGCTAAGAAGAATAAATAAGAGTTAACGGGGAGGGGGTCTAAAATGTACAGCCTACTTTTCAAAGTATACGGTCATAATTTCAACTGTACAATCCATCCAACAAAGTACAGCCCAGGGGGTAATAAAATATATATAAAACAGCAATATACAAATCATTCCAACAGGATGGTTTCCAGAAACCATGGTGATTGTATGAAAATATATACCTGACAATGACAACCCTATCTGTATACACATTTGCATATAGGATCTAAAGACCGAAGACAGGAAACGGAGTAAAGGAAAATATAAAATGATAAAAACACTGAAATGTTGTATCTGATAGTGACATGATCAACAATTAAAATCCTGCTGTGCTAGTCTTCATAATGCGTGAAAAAACAGGCCTACCATACCCAATTCTCAAAATTGCCTTCAAGATGAACAGAATACTTTCTTATAACAAACATTCTCATACAAAAATAGTGATGTTCCAAAGATTAGTTCAAATAACAATATGACAAATTTCTTTTAATATACTAAGGATCACCCTTCATAAACAACTTTTGTTTAGGCTGAGAACCAAGGAAACAGTATTAGGAATATGATAAATATTACTTGTTTAATAACACATGGAGACATATAATGGTGACATAAAAACAATGGAATGCCCCAAGACTGCAGTAGAAGTCCAGCAATAGAGCAGCAGCATTGACAGCAGCAATTCATAACCGAACTTTCTAATATACAGATCAAGACAATAGTAGTAGTAATAGTAATAGTACTGTATATAATCATAGTATTAATATAAATATAAAAGAATATTCTTCGACTAATTACAATAATTGTATTTATAAAATAACCATTATAAAAATACAATTAGTGAATATATGGAATAATTCTAGCAAGAAAAATGAAAAAAAGAAGAGAGGGAAATAACTGGTATATTTAATGCAAAATATACAAAATATAATAAACTCGTTTCCACTACTAAAGTTTAAAGGAGACCCTTATTATAACACTATCTCATTGAGCATAAAAAACTAAATTCCTTTGCCATTTCCCCATTTCCTGTTTGCAACATGAATCTGGGCTCCACCATACAAAGCACATGTTTCAAATCGTAGCGAGGACACGATTCGTGTACTCACTCACTCGCTCCTCCACTCCAAGTGTCATCACTCTACTTTTGAAACATGAACGGACCATATTCGTGTTCTCCAATACGACTTCCTCCAATACACTATTGATAATCTTACTACCACCTCATGTATGTAAAAGAAGTCAAGCTCCAGCTTTATTCATGAATGTTCGCAATTTACCCTGCCCTTCCTTCTTCACTCTTCATCACTCTCGTCTGTTAACTCTTCATCGGTAGTAAATTCAGAATCATCGTCCTCTTGCTTATCATCGTCATCTTCCTCCTCCTCTTCTTCACATTCTTCCCATTGTGGATGTTCTGTAGGTATTTCCCTTGCTTCTTTAACATCAAGCTTAATGTCTTGGAAGTGGTCAAAGCCCATATAAGAGTCTGAACGGATGCAAACAGCGTATGTATAGTTGCCAGGTTTGTGAGGAGCTGTAAACTTCAACTGGACTTCTTCTTGATCTACTAAATTAGTTACCTGAAAAAGAAAGACGAGAAAAAATTGCAAAAAACTAAATTTAACGGAATAAGCTACTTTCACTCAACAAACCTGTCCTGCTTTAAACCTTACAGGTTAAAAGAGGAAACAATAGAAGGAAACTAATTATTGTCTATAAACAATTCATAAGAACCATTCTTGACTATGCTTCTAAAACATGGTTCTAAACAATCAGCAAAACAAATACTTTACAAATTAGACAAGAATATTGAGAGTAATATCAGGATGTATCAAAACCTTTCCAACAGAACACCTGCACACTATATATATACACATACATATACCAATGGCTTTTTCCCCCTTACAAGGGAGGTAACCAAAAAACAGAAGGCATAAAATACACTCCCATCCATTCCATCCCCACATACTCCACTCCCATTTACCCCCTTCCCTTCCCCTTATCTATATACCAAGGGCTTTTTCCTCCTTATAAAATGGGGTAGCCAAGTCAAAAAGTCTATACCTACTCCCACCCATTCCACTCCCATCCACCACCCCTTCCTCCCTCTCATCTTAGCTCCTCATGGATGATGGGTCATCCCTGTATCCCGCCCACTGCCCTGCAATGTAGCAAGACACAGTACATCCACAGCAAGACCACTCAATTAATCAGTAACATCATCTCTCCATCCCATCATGCAGAAAAAGCGAAGGGGAGAAATCCCTTTGGGCTGCATCAAAATACAATTCACACACAAGCACTCCTTACCCCCCCCCGGCATCCCCTGGCACCTCCCTTCCTTGCATCACAGTATCATCTATACACAGCTTGCACACAAGAAACCAAAAATTTCCCCTAAAGATTATATAATACACAGTTCTATGCAAGAGCTCTCAACCCCACTAACCCACCTTATAATATCACTCACACACAAAAACTACCACCCATACCACACACAAACATGTTCCCACCAAGACCACTAAACAAGCTCATCGAGATGGACCAAACTTGATACTTCATCAAAACCCTCCAGACATCACAGAGAAAAATACCTCTTAACATAAGAAGAACCACTCAGGAACACTTGTATTCAAGATACCATCCAGCTCAGAGACCATACCAACACCAAATAGGTTCCCACCAAGACCACTAAACAAGCTCATCGAGATGGACCAAACTTGATACTTCATCAAAACCCTCCAGACATCACAGAGAAAAATACCTCTTAACATAAGAAGAACCACACAGGAACACTTGTATTCAAGATACCATCCAGCTCAGAGACCATACCAACACCAAATAGGGCTGGCCACAGAATCAAACTGCCCTAAATACATCCACCACACGAAGGACACTGGTGTATTCCTTAGAATACTTCATCGTAAACTAACATAGGGTCTTCCTTTCTCCCTCCTCCTCTTCTCCATACAGTGCTGTGGGTACAATCTTTTCTTCATACAATATCTTATGACACTTTTCATTCACTCCTGCTTCCTATACTCTATAATTCAATTCCACCTCCACTCCTCCATTCTCTGTTACATGTGATCCCAAATACTTGAAGCTCTATTTCCTCTGGCCTCTTGGCCTTTAAGTACATATGTGTTGGAGAAAGTATACACAAGACATTACATGTTTGGAGTGGTATGCGTAAACTGTGCACATTAAAGGGGGCCAAGGTAAAACGTAAATATAAAAATCAGCGAAGCTGAACCAAGGGCATGGTTCATTAAATTCCACGCTACAAAGCCCTCTGTGAGGGGCACCGTCCTAGCCTCCCGATAGGGGTGTGTGTGCGACATTAAACCATATCATCATCATCATCATTAAGTTGGCAGCATACATAAATAACATTTCTAGTCTGCTGTACTTTTCATTCGTTATACAATTGACTTACCTGGTAGGGTGCTGTGATGACCATATGTTTCTTGCGATCAGACACGTACACCCACCAAAATTCTTGTTTATCCTCAGTGAAGTATGGACAATGCACAGAATGCGAGATTTTGGACTTCCCCTCAAGAGCTTTTTCCCTTTTAGTTAGACCTTTCTGGAACTTCTCCCATTCTGCATCATCATCATCGTCATGCTGGAATAAAGCAATTAAGAAATTTCACTTAAAATCTAATTTTCTTACAGCTCATATACAATGGAACCTTGGCTCTTCAACATCATACAAGTCAAACAAATCAGTTCTCGATAAAAAAATACAAGAATTATCCGCTCCAGTAATACATACATACATATACCAAGGCTTTTTCCCCCCTTACAAGGGAGGTAGCCAAAAAGGGAAAGGCATAAAATCATTCCCACCCATTTCATCCCTGAATACACTCCACACCCCTCCCACCCTCCCTCTATCTGAGCACCTCCTGGATGACGGGTCATCCCTGCACCTTGCCCACTGCCCTGGGTCAGAAGCAGTGTCGCAAGACACAGCACATCCACAGCAAGGCCGCTTCATTAAATCGGCGACCCCCCCCCCCCTTGCTCCAGTAATAAATCAAAATATTGATTCTGGACCAATCCAAACTGTGCCAGGGGAATCCAAACACATGGGAAGCTGTGTGACATAGGAGCCAAGCATCAGTTACGCTTCCACCTTTGTTGTTCATGTATGTGGTCGTCCTGCTCTATTTATAATTTTTTGTATCTTAGTGGAGTACTAGCCCCTAATCATGGCTACCACTACTGGCAGAGAAAAAAGGAAAATAGTGAGGAAAACAATAGGGTTTAAGAAAGAATTAATCAAGGACAATGAGGGTGTTTGAGTATCTGATCTGACTAAGCAGCATACATACATATATGAACAGCTTTTTCCCCCTTACAATGGAGGTAGAAAGAAAAAAAAAATCCACTCCCACCCATTCCATCCCCACATATTCCACTCCCATTCCCCCTTCCCTACCTCTCATCTTGACTCCTCCTGGATGACAGGTCATCCCTTTATCTTCCCCACTGCCTTGGGTCAAAAGCAATGTAGCAAGACAGCACATCCACACTTCATTTAATCAGCAACCCACTCTGTCCCCTCATGCAGAAAAAGAGGAGAGAAATCCCTTCAGGCTGCATCAAAATTATCATCCACACATACTCCTTCACCCCCACCCCCCACCCTTCCATGCATCACAGCATCATCCATACACAACCATTCTCCATTCACCCGTCTTTTGTCTTCTCCCTTCCTTCCTCAACAGACATTTCCCTTTTTCCCAATCTCATCCTTGATCACCTATGTTCACACCTTCCACATCTCTTTTACTAATCTTTCTTCACTCATTTTTTTCCACGTGTCCAAACCATCCCAATAATCTTTCATCAACCCTATCTCCCAACTCCCTTTCCACCCCCACTCTCCTCCCCACTCCCTCATTTCTCACTCTATCCAGCCTAGTAACCCCTAACCATGCTTCTCAGGCATTTCATCTCAAACACATTTAAACTCTTCTTCTCTAATATTTCATGTTTCTGTCCCATACAATACACAGTCTGCACAATCACTCCTTCATACAATCTCCTCTTAGCATCCATTTGCAAATGTCTATTTCTCATTACATTTTTTAATCCCCCCAAGGCATTTATTTGCTTCTCTCAATCTACATTCTACCTCCACTCCTTCCTTTCCTACCATATTACCGAAGTATCTAAAGCTATCCACTCCCTCCGGTCTCTCTCCCTTAATACTCGTTTCCAATTTGCTGCCACTTTCTCCCCTTGTACATCTTATCACCTTGCTTTTACCCACATTTATCTTCAACTTCCTTCTTTTGCACACCTTCCCAATGAACAACAAATAAAAATAAAAATTCAGAATTTTTACCTGCCTCCCATTAGACCAAAATTCCATCTAATTTGACTGCTAACACAAATTAGAAAACATAACAGGTGACATACATCCATTGTCAGGCTGTCACTCCTAGGTATGACTTCAGCTTTGGCAGCACAGACAAGACTATAACATACCCAGGGGTGGATAACAGCTGGAGCCTGGGAAGTTACTCAGATCCTTCCATTAATCCAGTGTTGTATATTGACATTAGGCTATACAAAAACTTACCTTGTCTTCTTTATGGGATTCTGTATCTGCTTCTTCCGCTTGGGATTCATCAGAATGGGAAGCTGAATCCTCTTCATCACTTTCTCCATCCTCTCTTATCTCCTCTATTCGGTCTGGTTGGGCTGTATTTGAAAAGAACTTGTTTATCACTATGTCAACATTACAATACTTAATGTTTTACAAAGACCAATTACGGTTCAACTAAACATGGACTGTCTCCGGGAGGACGAGAGTGAGGAAAGAAAAGACGAGCACTGTTGGTAAATGATAAGGGTGTGTTAAAGTAGAGCGAAAAGCCATAGAAGACGTACGCAGACACGAGATTAGGATAGGATAATGGCATTAGCCACTGCAAGATGGAAGTGCATGGGAGGGTGTTCACTGAGAGGATTAGAAGGGGAACACAAGGAGTAACCTGGGAAGAGATGTGTGGGTTTAGGAAAGTTAATGGGTGGATAGATCAAGTAAGGCACATGCAAGAATTTCTAACAAACTTGAGGATCTTGAGCTTGTGTGGATTTAGGATAAGGCATACAAGGTTGAGAGAGTTTGTTGCAGAAGTATGGGAAGTCTGTTGAGAGGGTCAAAAGTTTTTACACTACTAGAACTTGTGTGATGGTATTGTGTTCAATAGTAGGGACAGATATCTGTGATGTATTCATCCATCTGTCTCTGGTAACTTATAAATGCTGGATGGTGGCCATGTGGATTCAGAGGGATGGATATCAAGGTGTCTAGTATGTTGTAGTGTGTTGTCTTTCAGTCTGTTAATGGAGGTATATGTGATATGATCATGGATATGCTTCTGGAGGTGGATATCTGGTGGTTGTGTAGAAAGAGAAGAGTATTTGTGTGTGATATATGTATCTGGGTGATGTTTTGATGTTTCTCGACATATATAGGTGTTCTGCCATGTGGTGTAGTGGGTAGGCTGTGTTTGTGGAGGCTGTGGCAAGTGTTTGTGTACCTGACATGTCAAGGTGATCCTCGACTTTGAGGATGTTTGTTTCATGGTGTAGATGATCTGTAGGTGTTGTATTTGTACAGTTTGTAATTAATTACCTGTAGGGCTTTAATCTGTATAGTCTCTATGGTGTTGTGGTCTCTCTTAGTGAGGTTAGAGGCCCAATGCAGAACTCATAATCTATCAGTGAGTGTACATATTGTTTGTATACTGCAGTGGTAGTTTCTATGTTCTGTCCAAACATTGTACTGACACGTAATTTAAATGTGTTGAGTCTAGGTGTGCATTTTATTTTTATGTTTGTGATGTGCTGTTTAAATGACATGGATATATATGTTACTCCAAGAATCGTTGCATGTGCGTGTGTATTTACCCAATTGTAATATACAGGAAAGAGCAATGCTTGTTGGATCCCATCTCCTATTATCTATCTTTTTATTATACCTAGTCTCAAATTAATGCACAGTTCCAACCTAATCTATATTCTTGATATCCAATTATCATATTTACATTTGAACTCAAACATTATTTGAGCTTGGGCTATATCACTTCCTAAGCTATTCCAAGTATTTATGCATTTATACAGAAAACTGCATTTTTTTTCACATCCTTTAGACATGGTCTTTCTTAATTTGCTCCCATGCCCTCTTCAAGCCCTCCTATCCTTAATCAGGAGATCTCAGTGTGTGTGTGTGTGTACTGCTGCCATTGTTGTTGTTAAGGAGGAATGGTATGTATTTGAAGTTAGTGTGAAGAGTGTCTGGATTTGGTTGGGTCTGTGTAAGGAGTGGTAGGAGTACGAGGGAAGAAATTGTCAATCGACTTTCCTCGAGTGAAAAGGTGGGGAAAATAAGAATTGAAGGTAATAGATAGATGATTATATAGAGAGAAGAGAGAGAAGCGAGAGAAGATAAAGAGGAGAAGAGGGAGAAAAGACGAGAGAGAAGAGAAAGAAAAGAGAGAGGAAGAGAGAAGAGAAGAAAAGAGAGGAGAAGAGAGAAAAAGAATAGAGGGGGGGGGGATGCCTGATCCAGAAAACAAATTGCTCCTCTAGATGGAGGTGAAGAGTTTTGAAGGAAGAAAGAGAGGCAGCCAAGCAGTCATTCCCTCTCTTTAACACCCACTTTGTTGGGCAACCTCTCTCAGGTTCTTGTCATTAGTCCCAGGAGCACACCAAGGAACCCAACGAAGAACATACTACATAAAAGTAACTAAGACAACGGAAACGACAGACATTAATGGAAATAATGGAAAATAATTTGTTAGTACAAGGAAATTATTAAACCAATCTTTATCATTCATAAAACCATAATACCCAGCATGAAGGTATAGTTATGCCATGCAGAAATCAATAAAAAAAAAAAAAAATAATTATAAAGTTAATTTGCAAAATAGAAAAGAAAAGAAAGGGGGAAA
Organism: Oratosquilla oratoria; assembly: GCF_046742065.1. Classification (NCBI taxonomy): domain Eukaryota; kingdom Metazoa; phylum Arthropoda; class Malacostraca; order Stomatopoda; family Squillidae; genus Oratosquilla; species Oratosquilla oratoria. Next base: position 2,086,558 of record NC_134799.1, read on the forward strand.
CAGACCACTTCTACTCTTACTCTTCTCTTTCTTTTCTTCTTCTTTCTTCTCCTCCTCCTGCTCCTCTCTTTTGCTATTGTTCTGCTGCTGCTTCTTTTTCTGTGGTTGCTGTTTACCCTTTGATCTGCTACTCTTCTTGGGCTGTGGCTTTTTCCAGCCAGACTTCTTTGTAGGCTACAAGAAAAAAAGGGATCATTCTTACTGCTTAAAATTTAGAACATGAACTGTGGTCGAACAAATAATTAAATACATACATACATATACATATACCAAGGCTTTTTCCCCCTTACAAGGGAGGTAGCCAAAAATGAAATGGCATAAAATCATTCCCACCCATTCCATCCCTGAATACACTCCACACCCCTCCACCCTCCCTCTTATCTTAGCACCTCCTGGAAGAATTATTAAATACTTCCTTCTAATATTACTACTCTCCATCAGTTTCAATCATAATAGACCTGGGGCAAGGGACACACTGACTGGATATAGCACATTACAGGGTTAACAGAGAATTATGGTTCATGTAACAGATGTATGGGATAAGTCATCTGATATGGGAAGTAAAAAATTTGTACTCAAGTGGTAAATTTTGTGCAAGGGTAAGGGAACGGGAGAGTGCTCCGAGACAGAAGTGGGACTACGCCAGGTTTGTGTTATGCCATCATGGTTGTTCTACATGTATATGGATAGGGTGGCAATCGAGGTTTGGAGTTAGTAAGTTCACTCCAACACCCTTCCTCCAAAAAAAATTTCATCTGGCATTACAAACTTCCATTACTTCATCTAAATACCTCAGCCTAAGTAAACTCCAATCAATATACAAGTGGCAATTCCAAGCAAGACAAATTACGAAAATTGAGGGCTACTGATACTAAATATTAAACTTGCCTCATCTTTCTGTTCCTCGATTATAGAATCTTCAGGTTTACTTTCCAGGTCGACATGCTCTTGGTCAAAGAGAACTGCCATGTCCCTCCGTTTTATTAGGACTGTGACTGTAACTATAGCGCCTGCTGTAAACACTCCACTGTCGTCATCGTCAACAACTGTAAAGATGCAAAGTGGTTTTACACATTATTATACATACATATACCATAGGTTTTTTCCCCCCTTAAAAGGGAGACAGCCAAAAAACAATGGCATAAAAACCATATAATCATTCTTGCTAATTCAATGACTTATCTATATACCAAGGGCTTCTGCCCCCCTTCTATGAGGGGTAGCCACATCAAAGGCATGCACCCGTTCCACTTCAATCCACCATTTATTTTCCTCTCATTTTAGCTCCTCATGGATGAAGGGTCATCCCTGTATCCCGCCCTGGGTTAGAACCAATGTAGCAAGACACAGTACATCCACAGCATGGCCACTTCACTTAGTCAGCAACCCTCCCTTTCTGTCCCCTCACGCAGAAAATAGAGATGGAGAGAAATCTTTAGAATATCATCTACACACAACCCCTTCCCACTCAATGATACAAACTCATACTCTACAAAGAGAATATTCTTGTGGACACAACATAAATAAAATCCACATTAATCAGACAACAATGTACTCAACAACAAATTTGGTACACACAGTCACCATCTTTTGTTACCACCAAGATGGTGGTAGTATCCACCAAAATTACTTGGTCAATACATTTTCAGTCCCAGGGCAGTGGACAGGATGCAGGGATGACCCATCATCCAGGAGGTGTAAGATAGGAGGGAGGGAGGAGGGGAGTGGAATATATGGGAAATGAAATGGGTGGGAGTGATTTCTATGCCTTTTTCTTTGTGGCTACACCCCGTGTAAGGGGGAAAAAGCCTTTGGTATTTGGTATATGTATACATTTTCAGTCCAATACGGGTTTTATTCATGTTAAGCAACACTGAGTGAATAAAGAATATCAAGAGAGTTTGTAAGGCAGAGGTGAAGTGAACTTGATGGGATGACTGAGAACGAGTTGAATGGTTGGAGTGATGGCAGCCTTGGTTAAAAAGGGGGAACATCTCTTGAGCAGGTAAGGAAATAGACAAGAGATAGTTATGAGTAGAGAATGGTTGTAAATGGATGATAAATTGATACAGCCTGAAGGGGTTTCTTGGTCTTCTCCTCACAAGGGACAAGGAGGGAGGGTTGCCTTGTATATGAAGTATTGGGATCAAACCAGCTTTGGTCATTAGGCCCTGCTTAAGAGGTGCTGTGTTTTGTTGCACTGCTGCTAACCCAGGAAGTGGGCAAGGGTTCAAGGATGGCCCAACACTGTTCAACAGCATCGTGGTACTATTCTCAACTGCTAATTCAGTGATCAGTTAGCCCTACCAAAGGCTGAAAAAATGTCAATCATTGTCCTGCGATCTGGCACTCCAACTCTGGTGGGCAAGGAGTTGGGTGTGTGTAAGATCATAGTATTACCCATAGATGAGGTCAAATACAATCTCTGAACCCTCATCCAAGAGGGTAACTGCAGCTGATCACAAGTCCATCATGTGATCCAAGACCTTGATGAATCCAGAAGGAGCCAAGGTAATAGGGAAACTATTAGGTGATGGATGCTTTCACTATCTATTTCCCTTATAAGGGGAAGAAACCTTTCAGTATATAGATATACATATATAACTGGCCACAAGCAAAACTGAAGTTGTTTATCATATTCTATATATCAAGATCTTTTTCCCCTTTATAAGGGAGGTTGCTATATTATATTACATATTACAGTTTATCATATTACAGGGGGAAAAATGTATACACTGCACTCAAATATGACAAAGGTATTAAATAAACACTTCAATAAAAATGTAAATCATCACAACTCACACCAAAGAAAATAAAATCACATACATACCTTCATATGATACTTCAATAGTGATGTATGGCATCTTTTTGCAAACCTTCATGACATCATTATACTGTTCATCAGTTAGACCCTTTAGACATTGTCTTCTATCATCAGCACTTAACTGAACCAGCTGCTGAATTGTTTTAACATGACGGCGTTTGTTTACAAAATGCCTGCAAGAATCAAGACAACTTTAATGGCCTGGGATAAAAAAACAGTTAATTAATCCAGACCCTTTGATCTCCCTTGTAGGCAATATCTATTCAGCTAATGGGGCAGCAGAAAGGAGAAAGTGAAAGTAAAAACAGTGGCTAAGTATTTCCTTATGAAGAACAACTTGTCTGACATAAATGCTGTAAGCCTTTATATACATACATTTTTTCTAAAGAGAGTATATTCCTGACCAGTATAGACATTATTGCAGTATTGAGTGCATGCAGTCAATAACCCCAATATATGTACTTTGACTCATTGGTGCACATCTGTGCAATGTGTCCCTCCCCAGGATTGCTCTTTTATTACCAGTTATCACCCTTGCTGGATAACCTACAATCCTCAACAATACTTAATCACTTTGGTACAATGACACCTACATAGGTGTCATGAGGCACAAGTGGGTACACAAGGATGCCGATGTCAGGATCTTGATAATATGTTTTTTGTAGTTGTACATGAGTTACCACCGGATTCTGTGAACTGGTTTGATCATGTTTTCTGTGTTTATTATTACTCTGAGTAAAAGAGAATGAGTAATACAGCAGTGACTTTATGCAAGTAGTGTGATGAATCGTACATATGGCAGCCAATGCTGCGATCGAGAATTTGACTCGTACCGAAGTGGTTAAGTGTTGCCGAGAACAACACACTGGTAACAGACCTGAGTGAATCTTCTGTGAGGTGGGGAAGCTGGAGAAGAGGGTTCTTGCTTTCCCATAGTGCTTGAACAATGTGAGGGGACAACCTCATACACGACTCGATGGTTTCTAGGGTCGGCAAGCGGCTAATACGTCCAGCATGTGCCAACATTATCAACTGTGATACACAGGTTACCATCTCTTGGATAAGGGTAGGACAGCACCTGCAAAATATCCAAAGCTATTATTATCTTCACAAAGGGGAAGAGTAGGATTAAAGCAGCTTCACGGGGATCAAGATGTTGCATGTGGTCAGTAAGGTGTATGGGGCCCATCAATCCAACAAATCCATTGCCCCCTGGTCTCTCCTGCAGAAGCCCTATGGCCTTCAGCTTACAACAGATGAGCCCATTTTACTCGTAATCAAAATTAACAAGGAAGAGTAGCATACATTTTGGAGTGGAAAAGGCTGCAAAGATCAAGTGTTTGTAGTAAGACATACGCAAGAAGTATTTGGCAAAGAGTCTACTTATCTATATACCAAGTCTTCTTTCCCCTTTACTATGGAGATAGCCAGCTAAGGCATACACCTACCCCTACCCACCCCACTCCCATCCATCACCCATTTGTTTCCCTTTTATGTTAGCTCTAAACAGATGATGGGTCACCCTGTCTCCACCCGACTGCTTGGGTCATAAACAATGCAGAAAGACCCAGCACATCCAGAGCAAGGCCCCTCTGCTACATTTACATGATGACCTTCCCTCCTCATCCCCTTGTAAGAAAATAGAGAAGACTAGGGCAAATCCCTTTGGATCACATAATATAGTCCCTTCACAACCATTCAGGGGGGATAGGGAATGGGTGGGTGAGGGTACTTATGTGTGAATGATATTTTGACAGCCCAAAGGAATTTCTTCCCTTCTCTTTTTCTGTACGAGGGGACAGAGGGGGATTGCTGATTAAGTGAAGCAGCTTTGCTGTGGATGTACTGTGTCTTGCTGCATTGCATTTGATCCAGGGCAGTTGGCAGATGTAGGGATGACCACTCATCCATGAGGAACTGAGATGGGAGGGGTGGAGGGGGTGGTGGAAGGGAGTGAAATGGGGTAGGAATAGGTACATGCCTCTGACTTAGCTACCTCCCCTTGTGAGGGGGAAAAAGCTCTTAGTATATAGATAGATAGACAACCATTCTCCCCTCACACCTATCCTTTGCCTTCTCCGTTCCTTGTTCAACAGACATTCCACTTTTACTCAAGGCTCCTTTCATCCCATCCTTCCATCTTTCTCCGTCTTCCCCCCAAGTTCACTCCATCCACCTCTGCCTTCCATACTCTTTTTGCTAATCTTTCTTCACTCATTCTTTCCGTGTGTCCAAACCATCCCAATAATCAGCCCTATCTGTCAACTCCTTTTAAACTCCCATTCTCCTCCTCACTTGTCACTCTATCCAAACTTGTAACCCTTACCATACTTCTCACACTTCATCTCAAACACATTAAAACTTCTCCTTTTAGAGAGAGAGAGAAAGCAAGAGAAGGAGAGAGAGAGAAAGGGAGAGAGAGTGTGAGAAACAGAGAAGGAAAGAGGAAAGAAGAGACAGGAGGGAGGGAGAGACAGAGATAAAGACAGTGTGAGAAACAAAAAGAGATGGAAAGAGAAGAGACAAATGAAATAAAAACAGAGAAAGATAAAAAGAGAAGGAAAGAGGAGAGACAAAATAAAAACAGAGAGGGAGGGAGGGACAGAGACAGAGTGACAGATAGAGATGGAAAAAGAAGGAAAGAGAAATAGAGAGAGAGAGAGAGAGAGAGAGAGAGAGAGAGAGAGAGAGAGAGAGAGAGGAGAGAGAGAGAGAGAGAGAGGGGGGGGGACTATTGCCCTATGAGAAAAGCAGACCAAGAAGTACCGAACAAGTGAATAAAAATTAAATCAACAAATAACAATGAAAATTCAGGCTTACTTGACAATGTATAGACGATCAATATCGGCCGTGCCCGGCCGCATCATCCGAGACAGGTGAGCGTGTAGGAGTGCTCTGGCTTTGATTGAATAAGCAAAACACAAAGGTCTCTCTTTGTTCTTCTCCCCAAGGTTTGGAAGTTGTTTGATGAGCAAAGGAATATCAACGTTGTCGGTTGGACGTTCCTGTTAAGATCAGAACAGTTTTAAAATTACCCAAGGAAGTAACGAATATGAAAATGTGCATTTGCTTTAATTCTATGACTGTACAAACAGAAAAGGCTGTATACAATAAAGAATATTTCTGGAATGAAAATACACTCATTACTTTTCAGTCTCTCTAAAGACATTTACTGGCTTCTCTCAATCTACAATTTACCTCCACCCCAACTCTTCCATTTCCTGCCACATGCAACTCCAAATACTTAAATCTGTCCACTTCCTCCAGCTTCTCTCCTCCAAGACTCACATCCAACTTGCTGCCATCCTCTTTCCTTGTACATCTCATCATCTTACTTTTACCCATATTTACTTTCAACTTTCTCCCATTGCATAACATCCTAAACTCTGTCACTGCCTTAATCCATCCTCTGACCCTGCCGCAAGTTCACCATCATTTATAAAATACAACTGGCTCACCTTGTACTTCTCTTCACAATCACTACCAATCTCCAATCCCCTGTCAATTATCATATTGTTTGAGAAGTAGATACCTTACATGAAAAAATCTAACAATTTCCATCAACATGCTCATTATTCTTTCTCAAAAGCCTTCTGTGTACCCATCTAAACATGCCCTGGCATGGTGGGGTGGATTTATATGGTGGAAGAGAGTAATGCTCACAATGCTAAGGTTTCCTTCCAAGTTCTCCACTTAAGAGGAGAGTTGTTGTTGTTATTACTATTGTCCACAGCAGTGTGACCCGCTGAAAGCAACCAAAGAAAGGTTACCCCTAAAAATAAACTCACGATAATTTCAGGATTATGTCCTTTTTCAAATTCTAAAGATGCTGCGAGGATCATAAGTGCCCTTTTGAAGACCATATGTGGAGTCTTGTGGAAGAAAAAGTAGTACAGCTGGGTAGTATCTAGTAGCACCTGTAAACAAAGCCACGACTTTAAGCAGAATTCAGAGCAATACAACAAATCAGAATCACAAGACTTGGGGATTATTACATGAATGATCTTTCCTTTATGTTTGAAATAGACTGGTGGCTTCCCAAACAAGCATCCATTACCAGTCTATGATGAATTTCAATACCATTTCCTATGCTTTAAAAAATTTTTGGCAGTTCCTTTACAAATAATCCCTCTTAACCTCTTCAATATGAGGCATTGGAGAAGAAGAGAAAAAAAAAAAAAAAAAAAAAAAAAAAAAAAAAATAATTACCTATTGCCAAAATCTTTCTTGTGCATGTCTCACCAAAAACAATTAAAAAATTATAAAAGCAACGGAAGTAAATGACTTGGGAGTGTTCAGCAAAGAATTCTACCCGTCTCTATACATGCCACAAATGCAGAACTCACCTGATCATTTGAGAACTTTGATGAGCGATACCACCACACAGCCACTACTGAGGGCAAGGCCACCATGAAAACCAGCCCATACAGTCCCAGCACCCAGATGGAGTTCTCCTTCTCGATAATCCACGAGGGAAGGGCAATACCAAACTGCATCGAGCCTGGGCCATCTGGATGCCCATATAGCTCATAGTTTCTTCTGGCCACATCATCTGTTAGTGCTTGGTAAGCTGCAAATAAACATCAAGAATTCACTGATAGTATTGGCATTTCATGACATATCAGTGAATAAAATCAGTGGGACCAATGTGGTAGTCCAGCGAGATGGTCACGGGAGAGGTTAACCTCAGCCAAGGCACACACACCCATTCCACTCCCATTTGTTTCCTTCTCATCTCAGCTCCTCAAGGATGAAGGGTCATCCCTGTCCCCCTTCCAATGTTCAGGTCAGAGGCAATACACAGATCATCCATAAAACAATGTAAATGAAGAGCATAAGACAGGACCCTACAGGCATTGTCCTTTTCCTGTATACTACAATTATATACACAACCCCTGCCTCAAATTTCACCGACTGGAAAGCTGTGATTCTGTATATACACTAATATCCTTAAGACCCTCCTTTTTTTTTTTTTTTTTTTTTTTTGGGGGGGGGGGGGGGGTGGAAAAGTACCAGCTCCTTGGAGCTACACTTCTTGATGGAGAAGTTTTCATAGGTTTCAAAGATGTTTGCTATTGAGACGATTCTCTTCACTGTCCATCTCAACCTCACCATTTACAGGGTCATTGGTCCATAATATCATGAAAACATAACGTCAACAGTGCATAACTTAATGAAGAAAAAATATAATCAAGACTGAAAAAATATATATATATTATGTAGTCTATTAAATACTGAACTAAATTTTCAAACATATGGCCAACTTAATTTGACCAACATAACCACCTTGAATAAGTTTAACAATACACTCACTTAACTGACAAGATTTTACCTTTATTCAGTCTCATAAATTTCCGTTCATCACCCGTCGGCTTATCTGGATGAAGAATAAGAGACAATTTTCTGTATGCCTTTTTGACATCTGCAGAACTTGTGCCCTGCAAAGTAAATACAAGATTTTTACTGCACTTTTCTTCAGCTGTGGAAATTACAGTAAATAACTTTAATGTAGTTACCTAAACACCAAATTAAAGATATCTAAGTAAAACCCTTTCAAACACGAAGCCTAACTTTATACCCATTAACAAAAATGCAAACTTCATCCTTATACTTGAAATATACATATCATACATCAAAATTACTGGTCTGATCTAACAATAAATGGTAATAAATGTAGACTAGACCTTAGAAGTATAGCTCTTATCCTATATACTACAAATAGTAAATACACACTATGGGGGAAACAAGTATATTTGATATCCTTTTATGACAAGCATTAAAAATATATCAGAACTGTGTTTACTTAATTGTATTTATGTAACTGTAGTATACATGAAAAGAGCACCACTCACAGGGTACAATGTCTTAATCTATAATTGTCATACCAAGTTAAAATTCATGCATGGTTCCAGTTTGGGCTACATCACTTTATTCTTCAGGTTTTGCATCAAAAAAGAGAAAAGGTGTGTGCATGTGTATTTACCAAATTGTAGTGTACAGAAGTAGCAATGACCATTGGGTCCCATCTCCTATTCTCATATCCTTCCCAGCCTCAAATTCAAACGCACACACACACGCCAAAAGGATGTGAAGAAATAGTTTTCCATACAAGAGTTCAAATCTAAATATGATAATTGGAAATCAAAGATATAGATTAAGTTGGAACCATTCATGAATTTCAGTCTATGTATATTACAAAATTAGAGAATAGCAGACAGGACCTAATGAGTGTTGTTCCTTTCCTGTATACTACAACTAGATATATACAGGAAAAGGAGCAATGTTCATCAAATCCCATCTCTTATTCTCTAATATGTATAAATAAATAGAGAATAGGAGACTGGACCCAATGAGCATTGCTTCTTTTCCTGTATACCACAATTATAAAATATACACACCTCAGTTTCTTGGTCTCTTAATCCCACACTTGCCTACCGCCACTTGTGCTGACATTTGGCCCAAGACAAACTTAATTTGGTAATTGGTGGGGTTTTATGTCCCGGGCCAATTTGCAAAATGGGTTTGTGTCCTGGGTCCAAATTTCACATGAGAATTTGATTAATATTGAAGAGGTTAAGAGACGGAGGTGTTTACTTAATTGCGGTATACAGGAAAGGAGCAATACTTGTTGGACCTCATCTCCTTTTCTTAAATTTCCTAACATACCAGTTTGGTTACTGCCTTTGGATTCTTTCAATTTTGCTTATATCCTATACTCTCTGTGGGTACCATACTACTGATGCATAATCCATTCTTGGATGTTTCAGGGTGTATGTGTGGACATTCTCTCTCTCTCTTCCCCTCTCACACAAACACACACACATATTTTTTTGTATTGCCTCTACTTTTTTCACACAAGGACAGCTGACAAACTGCTACTACTATCCTTTACTGTAAGCTGGTAACAAATTGTCACACACTAACACAGAAAAAAGTCCAAAGTTTCTTGAGAGATCTATGGGAGAACTTGAAGACCATCTTGAGAGATGAGAGAGAGAGAGAGAGAGAGAGAGAGATAGAGATAGAGAGAGGAGAGAGAGGAGAGAGAGGCAAGAGAGAGAGAGGCAAGAGAGGAGAGAGAGGCAAGAGAGGAGAGAGAGGCAAGAGAGGAGAGAGAGGAGAGAGAGGCAAGAGAGGAGAGAGAGGCAAGAGAGGAGAGAGAGGAGAGAGAGAGGCAAGAGAGGAGAGAGAGAGGCAAGAGAGGAGAGAGAGAGGCAAGAGAGGAGAGAGAGAGGCAAGAGAGGAGAGAGAGAGGCAAGAGAGGAGAGAGAGAGGCAAGAGAGGAGAGAGAGAGGCAAGAGAGGAGAGAGAGGCAAGAGAGGAGAGAGAGGCAAGAGAGGAGAGAGAGGCAAGAGAGGAGAGAGGCAAGAGAGGAGAGAGAGAGAGGCAAGAGAGGAGAGAGAGAGAGAGAGGCAAGAGAGGTGAGAAAGAGGCAAGAGAGGTGAGAAAGAGACAAGAGAGAAACAAGATAGAAAAGAGAGAAACAAGAAACCAATTACAACAGTGTAAACATACACAAAAATACCCCATAACAACTGCATATACATATATATACTTACAGGACCAATTCCCAATATATCATAGGGATCAAAGTTGGCATATTCATAGTCAAACTGTTGGACTTTATACATCAAAAACAGCATAAAGGCCCAACCTAAGACAATTAGGGCCCTCCTGAAAAGAAAATACAGCACAATCAATTTCTGATCACTTCTAACACAGAACTACTTTTCATGGAATTATTGATAAAATAGTGTGATTCATTTAAATAGCCAACATTCTACACATTTCTAATTAAAATTTTAATTCTTTAAAGACCTTAGATTGCACTTATTACTATCATAACACAACATACAGTGTGTGTGTGTGTGTGTATATGTACATATATATATATATGTGTATGTATATATATATATATATATATATATATATATATATATATATCTATATATATATAAACACACACACACAGATATCATAAAACTGGTATATGATTCAAAAATATGCTGGTTACCACAAAAGAAAAAAACGAAATTCTCAATCGCTTTCATGTAATTACACGGTATACCACTTTTATTTATATCTCCCCTGAAGATGTTAAATACACGAAAGTACTTGAGAATTTCATGTTTCTTTTTCCTAAGTGGTAGCCAGCATATATATATATATAATTATGCTATCACTAGACCACTTACTTCTCTACAGTACAACAAAACCTCAGGAGGGATTTCTTTTCTGACCTTCAACAATTTCTTACCCTCCCTCCTCTGGTGGGATTGGTTCACTTCGTCAGTTTATATTTCTCTTTTACAGCTTCAAAATTCTAATCATAACACCTTTCAAAAATAAAGGGTTTAGATCCTTTCTTAAAATATTCAATTTCTGGGTCATCTTTAATCAACTGGAAGCATGTAAAACTGTCTTGCAGTAGAAGGTTTAAAAGTTCTTTCCCCGATCATTTTAAGTGAATGTAGTTCAAACAATATTTGTTTGATCCTAGTCTCACTACAATATTTGTCATTTGTTGAAATTATGTCAGTTTCTCTTCAAAATACTCAAGTTTCCCAGATCTAATACAAAACCTGTTGTCTCAAGTTCCACTGACCAAAAACCTGCAGCAACACAGAGAACACTGACAGGTCTGCAGGCCCTCCCATAGATCTCATGAGATGCACTGCACTGCCTGTGTTCAGTGTGGGATAGTTTAAATAACTTGTAACAGTATAAGAGGAAGTTGATTGATTGACTGATTCATTATTATTGGCACTGCAACATCGTGGTCATGTGGTGCTGTTACAAAATGTTAAAGGCACCAAAGGCTGATAAAAGAACATCAGACATAGGCCACATTTTTCAAAATCCATACTGAACTGGCAACAACTGCCTCTCAAAGTACCATATAAGCCTGATATCTACTATCTTTTCCAATTAATGGCCTTTTCCACATTTTAGGATGAGGATAATTGCAGCAACGCCCCACAAAATGGGAAATTCAACAGTATTCTAAATAAAGTTGAAGAGTTCTAATAAAAAGGAACATGCCCTTTGCAGTAATTACATGTCTGGTGTGGTTTGATGGATAAAAAAATTTAATCTGAAGGGTAAGTTAGACAGAGAAGCCCCATGGCCTATTATAACCTTAGCTCAGATCAACACCTTTCCCATACTTGAGCACTCCAATCTTTCTTTCTAGATATTTAACAGTGTGAACAAAGTTATCTCAGTATTCTCTATAATATGCCACAAACCAACAAGGTGTAGGGGGTGTGGTGAATGTTGGAAGCACCTTTTTCAGCAGCATCGAAGAGGATGGGGCAATAATTATTCTCATCATCAGCTACATGGTTTGATTGAATGATCTTAGCAATTAAGTTGTTGTCCTCAAGATGTAGAAAATTTATTGCCTCAAGAGCAGTTCTGGCAGCATTATCAGACGTGAATGTCACATAGCGCCAATAGGAGAGACATTTACCTTCATATCTGAAACTTGTGCAAGGAATTGTTCCAAAAGGCTTGACTGAAAGCAGAGTGGATAGCATGGAATGACAAGGATGAACAGACATTAATTGACTTCACCATGTCAAGGCAGGACTCAAAAGGCAATACACAGGGTCGTCCAGCAAAAGAGATAGCAGTAGGGGTAGTGCAAGTTCCAGACTGAACCTCCTGTGCAATATCTCTAATACGACCAGAGGGTGACATTCCGAGGGTTCCAGGGACCAAGGGTAATCGCCTACTGGGACTGGGTGCCACAGACAGGGTACTTTGTCCCCATTGGAACCACTCCTAATGATTCGAAAGCTAAGACCCCTCCACCACCACAACTCATTTCAGCCCAGACACCCAAACATCCAGCACAGGATGACCTCAAAAGGTGGTCATTCTGGTGAGTGGCACCACTGACCCATACAGGTAGCCTAGCTCTAGAAACCCTTTTGTTTGGTTCCTCACTGGCAACCTTGCTAGCATAGGTAACCCTCTGCCCTACTTAGCTGAATCCCTCTCTAGCCTTGCTCATTAGGTTATAGGGACATGCAAGCCTGCCCCCCCCCCCTTCTCCCATTAGGGTAGGAGAAGAGAAGAAATCCCTTCAGGGCATGTCAATTAGTCATCCATCCACAACCACTCTCCACTCACACCTACCTCCTGCCACCTCCTTTCCATGCTTGACATCCATTCTATTCCCCTTATACCCAAGGACTCCCCTTCATCCCTTCCATCCCATTCTCTGTCTTCCCCTTAAGCTCACTCCATCCACCTGTCCTCCACACTGCACTGCATTACAACAAAATTGGGTAATTCAAGATGTACCCGTGTTAGAATATTCTAAAACCAAAAGATCTTTATTTCCCCTTTTATTTATACTTACTGTACTTGTTTTTTCCATCCCTTCCATGCTGCTGGTTTACGGAGCCTCTCCTTTTTACTCCGGCAGCCATCACACTGACACTCTTCCTTCTTTTTCTCTGGGTCCTCCGCTGTCAAAAAGTAACACAGTTCCGTTAGCTTTCAGAAATACAGAGTGGTTCAAAGCACCTCTCTATATTAGAAGAGGGAAGATAAACTTTAAATACCATCTAGTACACAAGTGACACATAATAACAAGATTCACATAAATTCATTTCTCCAAATCTCTTGTGGGAGACATGTCTCCCACATAACTGGCAACAGCCACTTTCTAAAAGATTAAAGATAATTAATAAATAAATAAACAAAATAAAATAAAAATCATGAAGACAATCTCTGCCTTTCACACTGTTTTTGCTAGTCTCTCTTCACCCATCCTTTCCATATGTCTAAACCAACCCAGTATTCTTTCATCACTATCTTCCTTCTCCCTTTCCACTACCATTATTTTCCTCATTTCTCACTTGATTCTTTCTCGTAACCCTGACCATACTTCTCATTTAAATTTCTCCTTTCTGCCTCCTTTGTAGTCTCTGTCCCATACAGTGTCGTAGGAACAATCACCCCCTCCTATACCCCTTTGCATCCATCCCCAGATACCCATTTCTTGTGACAACTTTAATTCCTAAGATATTTATTTGCTTCCCTCACTCTAGACTTTACCTCCATCTCCACTGCTCCATTCTTTACATGTGCCTAAATACCTATAACTAACCACCTCCTCAAGCCTCTCTCCTTTAAGACTTGCCCCCAACTCATTGTCACCCTTATTCTTTGTGCATCTCATACTTTATTTTTACCCACATTTACTTTCAACTAAAGACAGATTGAGAAGGCATGTGATAGGCACATGCCTTCTCAATCTGTCTTTAGTTGCCTCAAACACCTCCTCTGACCCAGCCATAAGTGCACTGTCATCAACAAACAATTATTGCTTCACCTTCCACCTCCCTCCATCAACTCCCCATCACCATGGCATTTACATACCTCCCAAACCACCCCATCCATGTTCACATTGAATAACCATGGTGGTATAACAACCCTATTTCAGACCTACTAACTCAAAATACTAACCATTCCCAACCCTAGCATAAGCACTATTCATGTAAAAGCCACATCCATACCTTTTGCCAAAATCTTCTCACACATCTACCTTGCCAGCAACTCAACAATTATCAACTTTTGGTGTTAATACTACTGTAAATAGCCCTGTCAATAATAATAGATTCCTATACACACTTTGAAGAGTAGGAGATGATATCCTAAAAGCAATGTTCCTTTCCTGTATACTGCAGTTGGGTAAACAAAACTCTTTGGTAAGTTTGATATTCTACAGCAATGCTGATATATTAATAGTGTATAAATTACAAGAATTATTTTGTTTAGAAGACAGGAAACCAGATATTGTTGCCCTCAGAGGTAAATCCTAAATATTCAAAGTATGAAAAAAAAAAAAATAAAAAAAAAAAAAAAAAAAAAAAAAAAATATAGTGAAATATTCAGTAAAGTTTCCTACCATTCACAAATTTAAATATTCTTGGGTAAGAAGAGTCAATGGTTAATGAAAATATATATATATTTTGTCAATAATGTTAGGGCTAAAAACAGTTAAACAAACAATAGGGAAAAGTTTTACAAGAGGGTGCTGGACCACAACACCCTGTACCTCAGTGGATCTTTATCATACATGTCATATCTAACAATTTCTCAAGAGTCTTCATATCTATAAACAGCAGATACAAATTACTTCTTAAACTGTAAACTGCTTATCAAAGTCTTAGTTAAGACCAGTGACAGGTATATGCTGTCACGGTCCTGTAAAATGGACAGCAGAATTATACATTTTCTAAACCCGTCAACCCCCACCCCCATCTCCATCAGTAAGAACAGACCTGAAAAGTTAACACTTAAGTCTCCAGACTGAGCCCAAGATCTATGTCAACTATACTTTACTTTTTCAAACACAATGCTAATACGGTAACCAGAGATTGCCTTTTCCTCCTAAAGCTTTCAGCTGCTAACAAAGTCGCACACCTGCACAACACAGGCAACAGTCCATTTCTTCCCAAATATATCTATTTGAAGGCCTGCAGACAACTGCCAGGTGCTCCAGGATTTCCATTTGGTGAAACCAGAGGCAACAAGGCAATTACTATACTATTAACTTGAAAATGTTTACATTTTCTCATCACATACATTGTACTTACACCTTTATATGATTTTAAATATATATAAATAAAGTGTTGTAGGTTCCTCACACACTGCCTGACCTAACCAACCCCATCCTAACTTCACATTTTCCCAATTTCTTTGAGACTTTTCTTTCCCTGAAGGAATACCGTACAGACTAGTTTTTCAGCATTTTTATCCTTGTGGAAAATATTGTGCCTCCAAAAGGTACAAGTTGCTACTGGTATGCACTACAAGGAGTAACTTGCAATTATCTATAAAATGGAAAATAATATATATATAATGGAAGTCTAATAATTGGTCTTGTCTAACCTAACCTTACCTAACTTAACCCAACCTAATCTTCTATGGAGTATGCATTTATCATCTCTAGAGGTCATCAGTCTACACTAGACCAATTTGTTTGACTTCTGTTAGTTCATCTTCGACAACAAACACAATCCTAGATCCTCGAACCTTGTCAATGTCCAACTTGTACATACATACATATACCAAAGGGTTTTTCCCCCTTATACGGGAGGTAGCCAAAAAACAAATGCATAAAACCACTCCCATACATTCCATCCCAATCACACTCCACTTTCTTCCCTCTTATCTTGGCACCTCCTGGATGACTGGTCATCCCTTCATCTTGTCCACTGCCCTGGGTCAGAAGCAGTATGGCAAGACACAGCACATCCACAGCAAGGCAGCTTCATTAAATCAGTGACCCCCCCCCTCTCCGTCACCTCATGCAGAAAAGAAGACTGGGAGAAATCCCTTCAGGCTGCATCAAATTCTCACACAAACTCCCTCACCCCCCATCCATTCCACCTCATGCATCACATCATCAATATACAACCATTCTCCATTCACCCGTCTTCTCTCCTCCCCCATTCTTCTTCAACAGACATTGTAGTTAGTGTTATCACTTTTAGCATTTTTTTTTATTGATTTCTGCCAAGAAAAACATATTACGTCGACGTATTTTAATTTACAAAATTAATATATAATTTTTTATTAACATATTGCTTAGGTGTGTGCTTGTGGAGTAATACCCTGATTTTTACACAAAATGAGATATCCAGGAACAAGATGTACACATGAGCCTTCATTACGCAAATCACAGATGATGGATCTCAGCTATTAGGATCATCTGAAACGACTAGACCTTTCCTCCCAACAGATAAACAACAGATATTGGATAACAAAAATCTAAAAAAAATCCTGGAAAGCATTATGTCCAACTCTTCACAATTGACAAAGTCTGGCTTCAAGAACAAAAGGAATGGAAGAAATCCGAAAGTTCCATGCCTACATGCACATCAGCGCAAATCAAGACCACTAGTATCAAGCTTCAGCTAAGGTGGGCCAGGGATCTTCAACACCCTCTCTAAACAAGTCCGAGATATGAACAGGCGTTCTATAGATACTTCCATGACGAAGCTGGACAATTTTCTGAAAAGCCTACTGGATGAGTAGGCAGTAGCAAGATACACTATCACCTGCCAGGTAGCCAATAAGTCCATGTCTGATCAGACGTGTAAAGAGAGGAGCCATTATGGGCAGCAGCAGCGGTGGGCCACAAAAACTCTGGCACATTGGACACTTGGAACAAACTGGATAATAAAATAGTATGTGCAAAAACCATTCATGAGTTTAAAGGTAAACTAGACACTGCGAGATACAAAGGCGGGACACCACGAGCATAGCTCCCCTTCCTGCAAAATACAACTAGGTAAATACAAGATAGGGTACTAACTCATTTAAATGTTTAGTATTGGAGAGGTGGATGAGAATATAGCATTTGTGGACAAGACCTCTAGAATTCCTGTGCTCATCTCACATCTGAACAAACACAGAATGTTCTTCTAGACCATGTAATATCACTACCTATGACAGTTGTCTTCCAGGTAAAGTATGACAAGCATATGGATGTGAATTATGCATCAACAATCAACCTGCTAGTAGTGTTAATTGCCATATGAAAATATCTTCTCGTTCCTCATCTACATGTGTTCAGGTAAGCATCCTAACTTGTTTCGAGTTCACTTGACAGTTCTGTCAGGTATCGGTGTACATAGACAGAAGCAACAGCATATGCCTGACCGAGATTGGATCCCGTTATTTGACTTCCCACAAACTTCCGCATTTCTCCGGCACAATGATAATACATACATTACGTTCCATAATGCTAATCATGTACACAATATATGTAATATAAAGATGCCCGTGTTTGAATATCCGGACAAAAATAGATGTTCCCACAAACAAATAATCAACACTAGGATCCATGAACTTGCCAGAAAATTAGCGGTTTATCAGCAATAACTCTGTAACTAACTCATTTGCACAACTTACCCGGTAATTCTTCTGCTGGCCAGAAGTAAAATGTGCATGGTACAAGCACCAATCCTAGAAAACTAGTTATAAAATAGAAAAAAGTACTCCCCGACTCATCATACTCGAACTTTTGACCTGCCATGTCTATGGCCACATCAGAACTGTGAACCAGGGATATAGTGTAATCAAATCAGCAACTCACTAGTTTTGTGTAATATTTCGGAAATATTTTTTATTAGATAAAAATATCTAAATTGTACTGAAAATCACAAATACAAAAATATAGAGTAGTGACGTCTAAACAGCATCTGCTAATTATTATTCTTTATTTATTATGCACATTCTGCCCGCTATTTTGTTTGAAAAATTACGTATATACTTATAAAATTAATACATGAAAACTTAAGATAACTTCAGAGATGATCCATTCAATATACAAATTTAATCGTTCGACAATATTGATGTTATTTCAATATTGTTACCAAACTTTTAAAAGAGACGCCGTCTGACGGTGTTTGATCTTGATAACCAAATTCTATTTGACAGAATGGATACCGGCGTAGGGCATGTATTCGCATCGGTTGAACAATCCGAGGATCTTCTGATGAAAAGGAAAAAAATTCTATATGAAGGTAAATTGAGCGTATGATTACTGAAAATAGTTGTTGAGAAGTGTCAACAACAACTTTGAGTTGTATAAATAATTCTTCAAGATTACGTAAAAGTTGAATCAGTTTCTTGTACTTGTTAACACACTGAATTATTTATTCAGTCAATGAGACGGCGATAAGAGTAATCCACGTGGTATAAAAACAAATTCAGCACTAAGATCATAACGGGAAACCGTTTATTAATGAAAAATTCAGTCATGATTTGAGTATGTTAAATAGTCATCAACAGTTCTTGGTAGTACAAATTTTCCTACACGCACTAACCAATCAAAGTGAATGCAATTTGAGAAATTAATGAGTTCACATGTGTGGAACGAAACTCCACACGACCCCGGTGTGTGATTCACCATGGTCTTGGATCACGTGTTGGACTCGTGATCGACAGCTATTTCCCATCCGAAAGAGAGCTCATATATGACCGATCTATGGGGAATGCTGTAACCTTACACGCATACACACCCCAACTCCCCGCCCACGAGAGTTAGAGTAACGACTCGCAGTGCAGCGATACTGAAATTACTTCGGTCTCTGGGCGGAATTCGAACCCGGCCCCTGTAGTGGCGGCCGCGAACGTTACCACTGCGCCGTCAAGTGTGTGTACGTCATATTCATCACTGTCAAGGATCACATGTTGAACTTATGATCAACAGCTATTACTCACCCGGATTAGAGTTCATATGGCCCGATCTATGGAAATGCTGTAATTTCACACACACACACACACACGCACATACTCGACGGCGCATTGGTAGCGTCCGCGGCCGCCACTACGGCGGTCCGAGTTCGAATCCCGCCCAGGGGGCTGAAACAATTTCAATATCGCTGCGATGCGAGTCGTTGCTCCAACTCTCGTGGGCGGGGAGTTTGGTGTGTTTGTGTGCGTGTAAGGTTAATCCATAGGTTGGTCATATATGAGCTCTGAGCTCTCTTCCGGGAGGGTAACAGCTGTCGATCACAAGTCCAATATATGATCCAAAGATCATTGTGAATCACACACGCACAACTTGCCCACCAGAGTTAAGTGCCAGTCAATATGTAACAATGGTATTTTCATTTTCAATCTTGGGCGGGACTTGGATCGCTACTGGATTGTATCGGTCAAGAACAGTACCACTGTACCACCAAGCCTGTGTGATTCACCATAGTCTTGGACCACGTGTTGGACTCGTGATCGACAGCTATTTCCCTCCTGGAAGAGAGCTCAGAGAGCAAACCAAGAAAAATAAATAAGAGTGGCATCGCGTGGACAACAAACCGTGTATATGAACTGTTCCGGGCCACTTGTAAGGTGTCCGAGAGGGTACTGGTCCTGCAAACCAAGGGGAAAAAAAAAACGCATGGAATATTCCAGTCTTGGACAGGTCATTGTTTCTTTGATTTTTTTTTTTTTTTTTTTTTTTTTTAATCTTCTGCAGCAGTTGATGCGTCTCCCACAGTCCTGCTGATATGTTTGTCAGGTGACAGGTTGTCTTATACCATCACTCCCAAATCTTTTTCCTCTTTTACTTTTGTAATGGATTAATTTCCCAAGGAATAGTGGGATGGTGTTTTGCCACTATTGCCCATTTCCAGTACTTTGCATTTTTTTTTTTTTTTGGTATTGAAATTCTTTGTTCTACTATGCAAAAATAGTGTCTAGATCTTTTTGCAATGACCTACATTTCTCGTTTGTTATTCTCATGATTTTTGCATCATCAGCAAATATGTTGGTATAATGTGTACCTTCAATCATGTCATTAACATAGACAAGAAACTTTATTGGTACAAGCACTGAACCTTGTGGAACTCCGCTTGTCACTGCTGTCCATCCTGATACCTTTACCTTTTCCTCATGTATCTTCCCTTCAGAAAATATTTCATCCGTTCGATTAGTTTGCCTCTTAGTCGTCCAACATGGTCAAATCTCCACATAAACGTGGCTGGGTTTGCCCGGAGAAGAAACTGAAGAAGGTTGGTGGCGTGTGAGGGAAGCGACACAATTTCCGGTGTATGTTCCCAACAGAGAATGATTGAAGGCAGAAAATTCTGTATAAGGTTTGGTGGTTCCATTTTTCTCTTTCTGAACGCATTTTCAAATGTTCTTTTAAACATACCATTACGGATAGTTGGTATATGCAATTTCATAATCCGTAGTTGCTTCAACCGTAGTGTTGACATTATAGGAATCATTATGATAGGGTCTGAGTGGGGGACGGGGGTGGGAATGTTGTCAAAATAGGTAAAATGGGTTTTTCGTAATGCAACTCAAGTTGTCTTCGGAGTCTGATATTGGAGTCTTGAAACATAGCAAGGCCAGTCAAAGAATCTTTCATATCTTCGTTTTCTTGAAAAGTAAAGAACATTTGGATGAGGCACACGGAAGGCCAGGTTGGAGTCCAGATGAATCCCAAGGACAATTTCTTGGTGTTGATCCAGAAGGAGATGAACTTGGCACCTTCCTCTTTCTTTCTGGTTTCCCTCTTTCAATCAACACTCTCCCCCTGCAGTTCAGGACGAAGTCAATAAGCACCGAAAGAGTATCGTCAAACTGGAACATGAGTGTGACTTTCTGGAGAAAGAAGTGAAGGCCCTCGAGGAGCAGAAGGTCCAGCTTGAGATCGGCCTTAAACTCGAAGGACAACTGGTGGAGCATTATTCCTCTAGACTACGGGAGGCAGAGGAGCGAACACGGAAGACCAGGTCAACTGAGGTGAGTTTCGGAAAAGCTTAGACCCTTTTTTTTTTTTTTTTTTTTTTTTTTTTTTTAGTAGTAGTAGTAGTAGTAGAATAAATAGACAACGCCATTGACAATTTTCTCTCTCTTTTTCTTCGTTTATTCTTCTTATTGTTTTTCTGATCAAACTTACAAGTGGCGTGGCACAGTTTTTAGTGAAATTCGTGAAACATGCTTATTTAACGAGTTCCAAAGGTGAATGTATTAGTGATCTGGGCAATTTATTGATTGGGCGAAGTTCCACAGGCAGATTGGTGTTATCAGCCCTAATGTTTTACCTTCTCCGAAGCAGAAATACAATTGTTACTTGATTAAAAATGCGTATCAATGAAAATAAATTTCCCTGACCACCACACAAATACACATACGCACACACACACACACACACACACACACACACACACACACACACCATGAGCATTGCTTCAACCCTGTGCACAACAAATAGGTAAACACACACGCAACACACAAAACGCCACAAAAATTATATGGAAATTGAAAAATGTATTAAATCAATGGAGTACGCTGAAATGTGTGAACGATTTTTGTTAAGTAACAGACTTATGAGAACAACATAGTTGAAATGTTGGGACTGGAGAGAAGTGATGAGTGGGGTACCGCAAGGCTTAGTCCTAGCACCTGTAATGTTTCTATTCTACATAAACTACAACATGAATTAAAAGGATAGCTATGCAAGCCTATTTCCAGATGATGCTAAGGTTATGAAGGAAGTGAAAGACGATGAAGAATGCTGCAGGAAGATCTAGATAAGGTTAATAAAGGGATCAAGAATAATGTGAAAGATCGATGGGTCAAATATCTCGAAGAGATGATTATATTGATAATTAATCATCCAGGTTGGTTTTAGATCTGGAAGGTCTTGCGTGTCAGACCTTTTAAGCTTTTACTCAGAGTGATCAATGTGCTGCAAGAGATAGGGGTGGGTGGGCTGTGTGTACCTCGACTTACAAAAGGCTTTTGATTTAGTACCTGACAGTCGACTAATGTGGAAATTTGAGCATTTTGGAGGACTAAGAAGTAAACTACTTGAACGGAAGAAAGTCTTTTGAAGATAAGGTACATGGGGACAGTAGTAAAGGATAAGATGGCAAGCTGGAGAGTAGTAACGAGCGGAGTTCCACAAGGTTCAGTGTTTGTACCAATAATGTTTCTTGTCCATGTCAGTGACATAATGGAGGATACAACAAGCTATGCCAGCATGTTCGCAGATAATGCAAAAATCACAAGAAGAGTGAAAAACGAGGAGGACTGTAGGCCATTGCAAAAAATCCAGACACTATTTTTGCAAGAAGCCAAGAATGGAAAATGAGTTTTGATAAAAAAAAAAAAAAAAAAAATGGAAATGGGCAATAGTTGCAAAAGACTACATTCAAAATATTCTATGGGATACGAATCCATTACGAAAACAAAAAGAGAAATATCTGGGAGCATTGATAAAAGACAACCTGTCACCTGACAAACATAACAGCAGGATTGTGGGAAAATTCATACTGTCTGCTGCAGACGGTTAAATTGGCTTTTCCTTATATGGACGAAAAAAAAAGTATGAAAAGAAACTCACAGAAACCTTGATTCGCCCAAGACTAGAATATGTGTCAGTGGTATAGTTCCCACATAGAGTGAAGGATATAAGCAAAATAGAAAGAACACAAAGTGCAGCAACTAAACTGGTTTCCAGTCTGGCTGTTATGAGGAAAGACTAAAAGCAATGGGTCTGCCAACTTTGAAAGATAGAAGAGAAAGAGGTGATGTGATTGTATTCAAGTCACTAAAGGGGATAGACTACATCGGGAAAATAGATTTCTAGATTAGGGATTGAAGGGATTTAAGAGTTAATGAGAATAGAGGAAGACTACACGTCTAAAGAATGTAAAAAATATTTTTCCATATTGATGCATAATTTCTTTGAATGGCTTAGGTATTATAACTCAAGATGTAACACTACAAGTGTTCAAATCTAAATATGATAATTGGAAATTAAGAATATAAGTCAATCTGGAACCGAACATGAATTCAAAACTAAGTAGAGTAGGAGACGAGACGAAATGACCGTTGCTCAATTTCTGTACACTGCGATTACGTAAACGCGGGCGCAAGCATACCCTTTTCGGTTTGAAATGAATTGCCTATATTTTAATAATTGGCATGAGGAGAATGGGGGTACCACATATTTTTATCGCCTGTTTACACAAATTGCTCAGCTCAGCGTTCACAAGTTGAAGTACATTTAAAATCCCATCAGAGCAACCATGCAACAAGACAGGTTGGATTCCTTATCTTTACGACTTATACGAGTAGATCGAGGATCTGATCAAACTTTGCAATAAAAAAGTAGAATTTTTTCAACTACAATTAAAGTGGATGCATACAAAAGTAAACATGATTTTCCATATTTCAATAAATTTTGTTTAATTTCGAAAAAATATAGTTTATTGTTGTTTATATTTTGAATAAATATGTGGGCATCAAAATCTTATACTGTATGTGCCTCCCTAGATTGGTGGAGGTGGCGCGCGCTGGCGATTCCGGTGGGCATGTATCCAAATGGATACACAGAATAAAAAATTAAAATAAAATATATGCGTGTATTTTGTGTCCATTTAAAGTTACTATAATATAAATATAGGGTTCGTAGAGTCCTGCTAATACAAAATTAACGTAATTCCAAAATAAAAAATGACAACTATGAACAATTGAAAAAAACTTTGACAGAAAATCAAAGGATTGAGATTACGTGTTCCTGAGCCTAATATAAGAGGAACTTGGTAAAAAAAACATTATAACAATGACCTACATATGTCAATTCATCTCACACAAAACCTTTAAAACCTCAATTGTACAAAAAAAAAAAAAAACTTCGTCCTGACTAAATGAAAATGGGAATTTTGGAAATGAATTTTTATGTGTAATGTGTAAAAATGATGCATGTAATTATTTTTCTTTTATGAAATTGTGTTTCTATGTGAAAAATATATTCTTTGTATGAAATTGCACTAACATAGAGACGGAAGTGGAGTGTGAGAGGGGGGAGGGGGGGATTGGTGTGTAGGCCTATGCACTGAGGGAGAGGAGGTAACCGGATGTGGAATTTAGAGGGGGAGGGGAAGACAGGATGTAATGACAGCACTCAAATCCCTATGAGGACCTTCTAAGCATTCAATAAATGTCTCTGGCGACGCAAAAACTATAAATAGGTGATGTTGCGAGCACTGTGCCACCTTGGCACTCTCTCCTAGAACCCTCATTTACAGTCACGATGGTTAGATTACTTTCATTTATTGTCACCGCCGTATTATCACAACCACGTTGAAACTCATGAGAGTTTACATGCTGTGCTAACTCATCTTCAGTGTAGTATATAGTACGTTTCATTTTTGGTTTCGACAACCTAAAATGAAATTGAAAAAACTACATAATGACAATTCCTTCTCTATTATAGAGTTGTGTATACAATTATAGTGTTTTTTTCTACATATACAATACAAAAATTTTTGTTTCTAAGCTACCATGTGAAGATATATAATGATTTGACTTTTCCCATCCGATGTCAACAAGCGTAACGTAAACGGTGGGAACTGTGCCAATTGGATACACACTACCTTATAGGGGCTATATTATATATGCAGATGGGGTAAAAACACCCTTAAAAGAAAATATATAATCAGTACTGATAACTCAAACAATAAAAGTTACCACATAAGCATTATTATGGACACAAAAGCCCGCGAAAATTTAAATGCGAAGAGTGTGTATCCAATTGGCACACCTCCACCAATCTAGGACAGGGTTTCTGTACCCTGACTATAAAACATGCAGTAATCATGTTCGAATGCCAGTAGATATCGCAAGAGAGTGGGAATTAATTTCAATTTGATGCTGACGTCGAATTTTAATACCCACGCCTTCCATTAGATGATTAGGGAAAGAGAGATGTACCCAACGACAGTTCCTTCCGCGTTTGTTTTTACCTAAACGTACTCTGCAGATAAGGATTCTGAACTCACGAAGTAGAGTTTCATTTTCTGTAAATAATATTCCTAGCTTTGAATTTACATATGGACTTAGCTTGTGCTATATTAACAATTAAGCTTTCCCTATAATTAAGGCATCTGTATGGAAAGCTGTATTTCTTGGCATTCTTTAGATCTATTTATTTCGGTTTTTGTTGTTTGTTTAGTGCCTTTTCGACTTGCGTCAGATCACGAGATCTTTTAATAGTCTGAACACTAATAATAAATCACCCCTTTCTCTTCTTTCATTTAATCATGGTATGTTTCTTGCTTTCAATTTCCGCAACTCTATTTCATCCTGTGTCATTCACCAGTATGCCGAGACGACGATTGTTGCAAAATCCATGGCGGATTAGATAATCTACGATTCTTTCATCTCGTCTATTTAATGAGAAGTTACTTTTATATTCGCCTATAGCCTGTATATTTAATCAACACCTTTGCTGATATGTATATCAGGTGATAAGTTATCTGTAGACAACACTCGATGGTATTTATTATCTGTTGTTTTTTAATTAATTCTTTTCTTCATTGAACCTGACGCCATTGGAAGAGAAAGAGTGAAGGACGATTTGACTGTAGTTTTCAGGACATGTAATAGAACAAATAGCTGATAGAGAAAATGCCATGGTCCGGGGCGAAAGAGAGAGATTCGAGAGATAATGACTAAAACAAAAGAATATATATCTAAAGTGTGTCAGACACTAGTTTTCCAAATAGATGTTCATACTGTATATTAACTTCGAATCTAATATTACCCAAGCTGTATCCACAAACTATTTCAAAACTAGTTATGAAGGCTGGAGAATAAAAGGCAAGATCTCAATATAAGAACTTTCTTCCCGTATATTACAATTAAGTAAATAGAGAAACACATACGAACGCGCGTACACACACATACACACATAGCTGAGGTGATTGAAACTGATGCACCAGTGCCTGGCAGATAAAACTAATGTATGCGCGCGCAGGTTTCTCTGCGTTTAGTATTTTGTCGGAAATATGCACCGCGTCCCTTTGGGACAATATCGTATCGAAGAGTTGTGGAATTGGTAAAGTACAGTAAATATGAAGGATTAGTGACAGAACGGAGGGATAGTAAAAGTTAAAGTGATCAATATTCATTTCTGATTGTAGTCTCCAGCCATAAAGGAATGTTCAGAGAATTGGTACGTATTGATAGTCTCCAAGATATTGACTACATAAGTCATGCAGTCAATACCCCATGCTGTGTATGTACGAGTACTTGTACTTCCTTTATTTGTATTATATAGGAAGCTCGCTTGTGGGGACTCTATTTCTTATTTTCCAATTATAATACCTACAACTCATACATGGTTCAAGACTGTGCTATATTATTTTCTAGGGCCTAGGTTATTCCAGAAGGTTACCCATCTATTTGGAAAATTATATTTCTTCACATCGTTCAGACTTGTGATACGGTATATATATATATATATATATATATATATATATATATATATATATATATATATATATATATATATATATATATATATATATTTTTTTTTTTTTTGTTTTTTTTTTTTTTCCCTCAATATCAGGAGTTGCCTTCCCACATTAAAGCAAGGTACCTTCTCTCTTAACTTTGTTCGTCCCCTTCAGTGACGTGAACACTGCTATCAAGTCACCTCTTTCTTTTCTGTTCTAAAGGATATAAGTGTTTCCCGTCAGACAAGCGTGAGGTGAGTTTTACTTTCCTGTTTTATTTTGTTTTTATAAAACGACAGGACTTCCTCTCGATCACGTGCGTTGTATGACAAATACTTATTCTAGTTGCCGCCAAGTCATTTTACTCAGGTGAAATATATGTTTTTAAAATCATTTATTGTAGCTACTACCAGGCAACTTTATTCGGCCCAGGGAAATCTCTTGCACAGCGAAAGGGTTTACTTGTTCATTGCTTAACCATCATTTCTCTAGATGAGGTTCGTGAAGACTTCCATTCTGTGCGTGCACACAAGACTTATGGGCACGCAAGACATGGGCATTGGCAGTAAGGAAACAAACGTTTTACAAACCTCCTTTCTCTCTTTTTCAAAGGAGGAAGCTTACTCTCGCACAGTCCTTCGCTATGAGCAGTTCGAAGCGACAGCCTTCTCCTTTCTAGACTCCATCGATTGCGACGACCTCGGCTATGTCCAAAGACCCCAACGACTCATGAAGGAGATCCAGCGTCTTCGACTGGAAGAAGGAAGCCTCCAATGTGGTGCGTAGGTTGCCCGAAACCAACCAGTTGTTTCAAGCGCTCACTACATGTTTACTAAGTCTATTCCATTCTTTATCATTCAATGGAAAGTCTGTTGTCATCCCAGACTTTCGTTAGTAGAATCCTCCTTGGAGTCTAAAGTAACTATACTCCACATAAAGTTGCATAAACCATAGCAGGCCTGCATAATCCAGGTAAGTCTTGGTTAAGATTTTGTCTAGTTTTATGGGCAGCGATAAAGATTTTATTTGATAGGAGGAAGCGTGATTGTAGAATTGGTCTTCATGGGCACGTGCTAGTGAGTCTGCTATCAAAAACCAAGTGATAGGCTGAGGATTACATTTTGGCTTGGCTTACGAATAAGAGAAATAGGTGCTAAGGAAGTGCATGCAAATAGGTAAATAGGCTCAAGGGACGAAGTATCCAATTGCGTGCGATTAGTGGAATGCTCACATTTTATGGCTAGAGCATAGAAAGTTTGAAAACAGATAGCGCCATGGACGGTCGGACGAATGTCAGGGAGGAAGAGCTTAATATGTATTATACGGTGGCTTAAAAACCACAAAGCAAAGCATAGAAAAAATGAAAGGGAAATAGCGAAGTTGAAGGCAGAAGAGGGAACGAAAGCATGAGGACGGATGGGAACAGCAGCATGAACGAAAAAAAAAGGCAGGGGAAAGGGAACGAAAACGTCAGCATGAATAAAAAATTAAAAAAAAAACAGGAGAGGGACGAGAGCCTCAGTTTGGTCGTGAAAGGTAGGAGACAGCAGAAGCACATTCGCTGAAAATGTTGATTGCGGGTAAAAGCAGGGCTGCCAACGGAGAGCTGAGAGATATTGCTGGCAGTCTGGCGTCGAAATCCAGTGAAGAGGACATTGTGGTGTCCCTAAGCTGGCTTTGCCGTAGTGTGTTACATTGATGCGTTCAGTTCGCGTGGGAAAGCAATTTGTGTTTCTGTTGGAGACGAAAGACAGGATGTATTATGCGGTTTTCACGAGACAAGTGTTGTAGGCGTACGAAGCTACGCCAGAATTCTACCGTGCACATTTCTGTGTTTTAAACAAATAGGTAGGTAGATGAATACACACGTTTAAGTCACCCGATAAACAAAATACTAGGCAAGTGGTGGAAGGTTGAAGAGATAAAGTTACTGGAGGCAGTTCAGAAAACGATAATGCTAGAACAGTTTATGTCAGATGTATGCTAGGGTGTACAGGAGTAATAGAGAAAGATGGGCCTTGTGGAGGAAGTAGCTAGTTGCAAGGAGGATTTTGCTCTTGTAGCCGGATCCGGTAGAGAATGTAGGGATAGGAGAGTGGATAGTTCATTGGCAGGTATACACTGGGTAGAACAGACGTCTTTTGAATGAGGGGAGAAAGGACATGTGGTGGCGGATTGCAAGGCGACTTCTCATGCAGACGACACCACGAAATGAATATCCCTAAAAACGCCCGGTGGCAGTAGCCCTCTATTATACACAACTATCTTTTCATTTTCATAGAGACATCTCTTCCCCTCCTACAACTACCGATCCGGCGCGAGCGGTTGGTCTGGCCTTGGAAGTCCATAGTCCATGCAGACGACAACAGAGTCGCTAGGCCAGAGACGCGTTTTGTATGACCTGACCACAAAGATGCAGAGTATAGGAGCTCGATAAATTTGGTTGATTTTATATTTAAATCGAATAAAGTGTTTATTTTATGTTTCATCTGTGTCTACATAATCAAAATATCTTCCCTTCTCATAATATTTCTCAGTACTAGGCATTATACTTGAATCTCTGGGGCATGCAATCAAAGAGTTTGCCCTGGGCATCACCAGACTTCTGCACGTTACTGATATGGGATCAGGGGGAGGGAGCAGAAACTTAGTGGTAATTATCTTTTCGGGAGAAAGATAAGGTAGGGAGGGAGATCACAGGGTGAGGATTAGCCTTGCTGATAAGGAATAAGAAGGTAGGAAGGGCTGGGAGGAGATTCTCTATGGGTATGTGAGGTAACAGGTGACGGTTACGGTGGGACTCAGGAATAAAGTTGTCATCGAAAGGCTTTTTGTTATGCGCATGTAAAACAATTAGAGAATAAGAAGCAGAGCCCCTCGAGCATAGCTCCCTTACTGTATACTACAATTAGGTAAATGGGAATTATATTAATTAGCCTGGAACACCCTAGTTCACGCATAATTGAAATAGGATACTGCATGACTCAAGGATGACACCATGATGGTATCCAAGGTAAAAGGATACGTGTGTAAGAGGGCGGAAGGTAGAGTGAATCGTCACCCATCCTGTCTAAAGATTAATTATCAATCAGTTTCACGAACCTACCTCAAAATAACATGATCAGAACTGTAAAAGACTTTTCCTTCGTGGGGGGAGGGTAGTTATAATATATATATTTTTTTCTGGAGGCCTTCTTCAGTTGAATAAAGGACCCTAACATTGGCCTGGGAAAAATATCAAATAGGTTAGTGTATAGTAGTGAAGGAGATCATTCTAACTTGAGTTCCTTCCAGAGATTCAGCTGCTGGAAGATAAGCTGTCATGTCAAGTCTCCCTGAGAGAGGATATTCGCAAACTGGGGGAGGAAATCAAGAGCATGCAGCAGGAAGATAGCAGTGTGGAGACAGCACTCCTCCTCGAACTCACTTCTGTCAAGGCTGAGAGAGACTCGCTGATTGAGCTGGGGAACTGCCCAGAAATACAAAGGTAAACCTTAGTGTAGCCTTGTTACCCCCCCCCCCCATACCACAGTTACTCATTTATTCACTTATTATTCTTTATTTATGTATTTATTCATTTATTTACTTATTTAATTATCTATTTTTGCTCAAGTGAAAAAAATATTTAGTTGCATGATACTGAATAGTGAAGGAATTATTATTATTATTATTATTATTATTTTTTTTTTTTTTTTTTTTATCACCTCCTTGCGGACCAAGTGGCCCTCGCCTCTTTTAGTCTGTTTTTACCCTGCTCCGGATGAGGTCATTCTTGGATATCTCAATTAGTCATGTGTAATAGGGTTAAGTCTAGTGTGTGGTATACATTTTTTTTCTTTTGATTCAGTTTTAATTATGACCTGTTTTGAATTCTTGAATAATTTGTTTTTACCTCATTGTCTTTGCCTAATTATGATATATAGGAAACGTGTTACACTCATGGGAGCCTGTCTATTTTCTCCATCATAACTCTGAAATCGCTTAGGTTACTGTAACACTTGTAGACCCCAGTCACCCTCTTGAGTGAATAGTCACCCTAAAAATCATACTATCCTTCTACCAAGAGTAGCAGCGAAAGTGTGGGATTAGAATCGTATTTTTATCGTCAGGTCCCATAATTACACTGCTGCATTAAAAAGGGATTAATTCAAAATGGAAATATTAAAATTAATATCTCTACTAAGGATTAAATATTTTTTAGAAAAAGAATACAACAAAGAATCGATATACACTTAAACCCAATTGATGGATGATTTGATACTCGCGAATTCGCGATTCACAGAAGCCGAGCAGCGGCAACTCGTTCACAGGCGACTCATTTCCATTACTGCCCGGGCTATTTTTTTTTCCTCCCACATCATACCTCCAACCTCCATTTGGATAACTAGAATATGACTAGGATGTGGGAGGAAATATAACCCAGTGTGATAGCCCCTTTAGTCTGATTTGCGTCACCCGCCTGCACGGAATGCAACAACCGTTCTCACTTCTCGCCGCCCCTGTTCGTTGTTTTTAGTGTCCTTATTTGAGAAACTTATGTGTAACGTGTCACTTCTGTGTGAACAAGAGTTGTGTACAAGTGAAAAGAATTCAGTGACCCGTTTTGTGAGAGAATTGGGATAACTCTGCATGCAGGGCGGAAGACGACAAACATTCGCGTTTATTTTTCGCAGTATTTTCATTCCCCTAACTTCTAAGAATAGTGTGGTGGAGTGTGACCAAAATCATCACTAGCCCCCATACAAAAATAATGATAATAATAATAATAAAATATATATTTAAAAAATTGAGTACAATTTTTCTCAATAATTGTGCACACTGGTATTAAATATAATTTGTTATTTTTGCCTTTTTACATGTAGTTTGTTATGATTATATCCGAAAACTTAAATGCATCCTATATTGTATATATCCTTACCATCACTTACCTTTTAGCATATTTTTTTCAGACTCCAGGGGGAAATAGAAACAATAAAAGAGGAACTGTCAACCCTGGAGGCCTTGCAGCATTTCAGTGATGACCAAAACCAAGGTGCACAGGAAAAGTAAGTCACTCGAACTCCATATTATTTCAGCAATCCGTCGAAGTTAGTGGACCAACTACAAGTACCTGCTGCTGGTGGTCCTAATATTACTATTTTGTGAGAAATATATATATATTTTTTTCTATGAGGGTGGTAGCATCCACCCAGACTCCAACCTTGCGACGGTCCGAAACAGATTACACATAAAACTCAAGAAGAGGTGTCCAGGTTATGCAACTCTGTTGGGAGTGGCAGTACCCGGAGGAGATCAGGAAGGGAAGGCACCTCTTGATCCTAGACAGCGTCAAGAGGGAGGAGTCCCTTTGGGAAGCTGAGGGGGATACTGTCATATCCTGCGCCAGTCCTTCCGAGGTGAGTGACAGGGCTGAGACCCAGGCGAAGAAGGACAGTAGCTCTGCACTCTAGCAGGTAGTGGTGGAGAGGTTCTTGTGCCGCACCCCCACAAAGTTTGCAGTATTCATGATCATCTCCCTGCATGTATCACTTGCCACCCACAACGATATCCATGGTGGATCTAGTAGAAGATGGATTACGCCCTTCCACTAGGAGGCAGGTGAATGGCCTCATACTTAGTGATGAGGTAGTACAGCCGTGCCAAGTCTGAAGTTTCAAAATGGCTGGTATGGTCGGCCCTGGCCATTAATCTGGCCTTATTGATGGTGACGCCCTTGATTTGTGTGATCGTGGGCGCCAGGGGCAGTGTGATCCTGCTGAACCTCGTCACTGCCTTGGCAGCATTATCGGTAATAGCGTTGCCTGGAACTTCAACATTGCTGGGGATCCAGTGAAACATTGCAGACTTGTTTTAACGGTGCAAGAGGTTCAGCGAGTGCTGGACTGACGTCGGTAAGTAGGCGTTATCCATTGTTTTCATAACCGGATGACGTCAGTAACACTCCTTGAGCCTGTGATCGATCTTAGCCAGAGAGGCCGCTCCTGCCTCCTCTCTTAGAATTATTCATACAGATTCATGCAGGGGCTGCAGTGATGGTGCAGAGAACCTGGTTTTGCAGGACCTAGAGACTGTCCAACGATCTGAGGGAGATGAGAGCCACAACATCATAGTCCATTGCCAAACGTTTCGCTTGAATGTAGTACGTCCGGAGGACCTTGTACCATGCACCAGAATGAAAGATAGCCTGGAACCAATCCAGATGCCCAAGTATTGATAGACGGGCACCCAGGTGAATATGCCCCCTTGAAGATTAGGAAGGGGTATTGTTTCTGAGTCCTTAGACTCATTACCCTGGTCTTGGCAGTCGAGATCTTCGCTCTATACTGTTTGCATTCCTGGGAGAGGCAACTGAGTGCCCGCTAAGCTTAATGAAGGAGGCAGCCGTCCCCAGTGACCACCAGCGCGAGATCGTCCGCGTAGCTTAGGAATCGTATGTGTTCCCCGAGTTCGAGGAGAACCAGGTTCTCCGCGAGCAGGTTAATGAGGTTAGGACTAAGAACGCCTGCCTGTGGGGTCCCATTTTCTCCTGTGGCATGAGAATAGGTGCCCCTGGAAGTGCAATCACGCCATCCTGTCCATCATCCAGGACATGATTCTGCCTTGAACCCCCTTGGTAGTCAAGGTTGCAGAAGTATTCGCCAGCTCGATTTTTTCTCCAATCCAGAAACATGACAATGGCAGGCTGTCTACCGACCAGGCAAAGATGGAATGTCACACAATCGGTTTCTGCCTGTCGTTCCCTTCGTAAATCCATACATATTGTATTGGGTGCCATCCACCTCAGGAGGTGAATGAGGACCATCCGCTTAGCGGTTTTGCCAATTCAGGACAAAAGGGAGATGGGCCTGTAGCTGAGTGGGTCCCTGGGCTTGGGCAATTGGTAACATCTGCCTCTCTCCATTCCGCCGGGAGTTGCGCTGCTTCCCAAGAAGCAATGACGAGTGCCGGTGCTACCAGCTTCCCACCTGACCCCAGTTGCCTAGAGCAGTAACCTTGCTCATCTTACGACCCCAATGGAACTCCTCGAGTGTAAAAGGACAGTACGTTGGGGGAACTTGTGTCATGACAGTGTGTACCATTTCATCTCTGCCCAGTCTGAGCAGGTGCAGCTTCTGCCTGACAGGGAGGGGGATTTGGGCAGTAGAGAAGCGATCCGCAAATTGATGCACCAACAGCTCTGCCTGTTGTTGGGACTGAACCTCTTTTCGGCCGCAGTTTCCTCTAGAGGGCGCTAGCAGTGGTTTGGGCAGAGAAAGTCTCACACCATTCCAGCCACTTTTCTTCCTGGACTCTGCGTGGAGCTGCCCACGCGTGCCTGGTGGCAGAGCGTATAAGAGTCCGTACTTCAATGTATGGATGGCGCCGCAGAAATCTACGAAACATGTTGACTCGGTAATTCTGCTCCCGTACAATGTCGTTATAGTACT
This sequence comes from Oratosquilla oratoria, assembly GCF_046742065.1. Classification (NCBI taxonomy): domain Eukaryota; kingdom Metazoa; phylum Arthropoda; class Malacostraca; order Stomatopoda; family Squillidae; genus Oratosquilla; species Oratosquilla oratoria. Next base: position 2,120,595 of record NC_134799.1, read on the forward strand.
ACCGGTCAGCTTGCTGATTGAAACCTGGCTTTGTCTTGGGAACAGCTTGTTCTGCAGTGGCTTGGACCACGACGACGAAATTCTCATGGAGGTCATCTATATCCCGTGGGTGACATAGAACCAGTACAAGCGGTCTATCTCCTGGAAAAGGGTCCAGTTGGCCTTCCCCAGGTTCCAGCATCGTGGTGGTGAAGGTCCACGGCTAAAGTCGTGACGATAGCATAGTGGTCACTAGTGAGCACACTGAGCCATGCTCGTAGAGAGCAAACTGAGGTCCAGTCGCCATCCTAAGATGTGAATAGGCTTCCCAAAGTTCAGTAGGGTGACCTCAAGTATCTCCTCAAGCAGCGTTGCTAGGGTGTGCCCCGTTGGATTGGACCGTTGGAAGGGACGGAAGGTGGGGTAATGCACATTAAAGTCCTTGGTATCTCTTCATGTGCCAGTTCACCTGTTTGAGGACGATAAATGTTGTAGAGGAGGAGGATGCCGCTAGCCAGGGTGATTCTAGCAGTCAAAGCCTCTACCTGTTCACCTCAAGGCACTGCATGCACGGGCTCATTTGGAATGGTGGCCCGAACAATAATGGCAAAGCTGAGTGACTGTCCCGAGGTGTATGGTATACCTGGTACCCACTGACTCGGTGTGGCCAATGGTCCAACTTGTTGATCTCCTGCGGGAGGGCTACTTCGACGTCACCGGTGCCTAGGGTAGCCTCTAGGACATGGATCTTCCCAACAAGGCCGTAGGCCGGGGATGGTGGAGGAGGTGGGGAAAGGGAGATAGTAGGGCCTGGGGGAGTCAGGGAGCAGCTATTCCACTTCTGTCTCACTCTCGCCCCTGCATGAAATGGATGACATCATTAACTGGTAGCTGTCGTCAGTAGGCGGGGCTAGTGGGGGGTCGCTGTCCACTTCCATTGTCTCCGTTGTCAGGGAAGTGGGTATCGAGCTGGAGCGGAGGCATCATCTCGGGGGAGGGTTGGTGAGCTCCATCTTGTGAACAGGGGGAGGAGGGCGAGTACTGTTTTTCTTGGCTGTGGCCTTGAAGCCAGCGGGAGCTCTGCTGTGGTCCGTGAAGGAGTGAGGGTTGCTTGGGAAACAGCAGCTACCTGCAGGATGAAATAAGCATTGGCCTTGGGGATTGTGACTTGGTCAAAGACGGTGTTTACAACCTTCATCAGCTCCCTAGTCACTGTGGTGTCCATCATTCTGATCCACTTCAGCAAGGCAATTGCCATGGAGGTGACAAACTCCCACATGCTTTCCTTCGTCATAAAAGGAGGGGGGTTCAGGTTGGGGGTAGGGGGCAGACTCCTGCAGGTCTGGAGGAGAGGCCTAGGAGGAAGCAAGTGCAAGTGTCCTCTGTGCTTGCAGGGCCACTATGGTAACTGGCGAGGTTGGTGGGAATGCTTGAGTCTCTATCGTAGTTTGATGATGGGGTGGAGGAAGGTTGGTGAGGGGTTGACTGTGGCCACTGTTTGTCTTCTCAGACAATGATGTTAGTTGAGAGGAAGTTGTTTGGACCATTTTACATTTCTTTTCACAGTGAGGAGTAGTTGCTTGAATCAGGTACATATCCTCCTTTGTATGAGTTCTAGTGACATTCTATGTAGATGCCACACCATTTCCTTCATATTTTTGTATATTGGCTATCAACTGGTCTTGGATTCCTAAACACACAGAAGCAGGATGAAACCATTGTTTACACCTATCACAGCCTGCTGCATCCATTCTAGTAGTGCCATTACATGTACCACACAAATCATTGTGGTCAGTGGAAGAAGGTGGGAGTAGATAGTCTGTGAGTGTCAGTGTTAGTGTTGGACCTATGTGGGGTATCTTTACATATAAACTTCCCACTATGTTGGTGCTAGGCTGGAATCAGCTCATGTTATTACCACCTCTACCATAGCTACAAGCTGCAATTTTGGCTGACCCATGATTGTGTAACTTACTGTGAGATGTTACCAACCAGGATTTGAACAAGCTGTAGGTAGTGAAGCTCAGGGTCTTCATGTCTAAAATCCTTGAGGATTCTTGTTTGAAAATATATATTTAAACATATATTGATATCGCCTCTCTAGTTTAAAATATCTTATCTAAATGTTTTAGCTAAATATTCCATAAAAATGGATTTATGTCTGCCTATTGAAAGTTCAGTTAAAAATTTTGTATAAGACTTTTGTATAAAAAGATAAAAGCTAGTATTTTGCAGGCCCAGCACTACTCAATGGAGTTCTTCACAACACCTCCGACAGTCACTACCGCTGGTGAAACCTACGAAGAGAAATGTACAGAATATTAATGAAATCTAAGTAACTAACTCCTGCATTTGGCCATTACCTCAGCCATATTCATTTTGTCACTCCTGTTATGTATTATTCCCTTAATATACACTATCTACCATTTCATATACAGTTGAACCTCGAATAACAGATGCCCCATTTTACAATTAAGTTTTGTGAAACACTTTTATCTCTGCTAATGAGCACTATTTCAGGGTAAGAATAACACATATGCCTGTACAGACAATCCCACTGTTTCAGTAGTGCTTATGTGTGTTTGACTAATTATTTCAGTTAGCAAACAGTTCAGTTTAAGAACGGAGTCACGGAACAGATTAAATTTGTTATCCGAGGTTCCACTGTACTTGAGGGTACCAAAGAACCAATTGTAGTTGAGAGTCATCACCATATCTGATAAGTATCTGGCTGGGGCACCCCGAATGCAATGTGGGTCTCTTTGTCGAAGACCAGAAGACCTCATCTGCAAGTATCTATGAGCATTACACTGTGCTCTTTCTAAGTTTCTGGCAGTACTTGTACATGTATCCAGTATAAGGTCATTGCACTCCAACAACCACTGGTGAATGATTGAATATGTTAGATCTGTGATAAATAAATGGCAATAACAGGTCCAAACTAAATGTCTTTTACAAGATGTTAGAAATTTTGAAAGCCATGATCAACTGTTTCATTTGGTTGCTACCCATTTGTAGCCAGGTTTGTGACAAAAAAAAAAAAAAAAAAAAATCCATAGACTTAAGTATACTTATAACTGGGTTAAAATGCTTTATATTTAGAAGTAACAGACTAAGCTTTCATAGAAATTTATTTGATCAATATGTTGAACTTATTCCTAGGGTAGACATAGTTGGCAGCAACAAGAGCATTGCAGCAACAGCAGTCCACACAATAACAGATTCTGCTTGTGAAAATTTGCCCTTTTTAATGAAAAATAGTTCACACTTACATATACATGGCTATGGAATATAAAAAGAATGTGTTATGTATATGTATCAGTTATTGAAATATCATATTCCATTTGCCAAATTCTTGTTTAGATGTAATATGGAATAATTGAAATAAAAATATTTTTCATTCCTGTGAGTTTTGATTATGCAAACAATAAATGCAATATTTTATTATTTCTGCAATTTTAATTTTCTTCCATACCAAAGCGTTTCCAACAAAAGCATAAATAGAAACACCTTTAAGTGGCTTGTAAGTTGAAGGACCTATTAGTAAAATGATGTCTGATTAACATTTAATGTTGATAACTGGAAAACTGCGGCTTGGGAACAAGGACAAGACAAAATTGAAATGTTGTTACCTAGTGAAATCTATTGGAATAGTTTGTTTTGATCCGAGGGCTTCTTTGATATAGTGTTGTATAAACTCAAGGACAACAGGGAAATTTGGTTCTATTCCAGTATCACGCAGATTAAATGACTAAAAAGAGGAACGTTATATGAATATGCAAAAAAAAAAAATAATAATAATAATTCATTCATTAAAATTGAAAGTCAAACATAAGACACGAATACACTATAAATACTAAATTGGAATGTTACTTTATATATATTTTTTAACCTGGACCTGGGGACGTTTGGAATGGATACCAGGATAGTTCAGTCAGGGTGACCAGACGTCCCGTATTATACGGGATCGTCCAGTATTTAAAGCATCTGTCATGCGTCCCGTACCGACCCTCCCCGGGACGCGTTTTATCCCGTATTTTCAAGATTTTAAACACTTCGCATGAAAATTTGAGAAAAATATATATATTGCAGGTATATTAATTCGAAAGCAACAATACCTGAGTGAAAATTTAAATATAAGCTGCTTGAAACAAAATATTCAATGGACACACCCTTTTAAAGCAAGTGAAAAAAATACAAGTCAATGAAACAGGTCCTGGAGCTATGAGCTTGTTTTGTGCGCTTTACACAGCCGGTACATATTGTCCATATACCTCTCCAATTTAGGTGTACCGTATTCCAGTTTGAAAATCTGGTCTCCCGAGTTCAGTTACACAGTAATATAATAATAGGAGAGCGCACTGTGCAAAATAAAGTTTAACACATATCCGGTAACTAGAATCACAAAAGTAGCACAAAGACCTATTCGCAGTCCAAATCTTCTTTATAACGCAATTTTCGCTATATGACTGTTCTAATCTAATGTCAGTAATTTAAGATAATGTTTCATGAAGTTGTTCATGCCATATAATAACCGCAAACTGTTAAAAGAAATTTGACAGCCAGATAATTAAATTGCATTAGAAAATGAGAAAACTTAATTATATTAAAATAATCGACTCTGCATTTATATTCAAATGCATGTTCCTTCAATAGTATTTTGCAGTAGTGCCAACTGTTACAAAAGTAAACAAATATGAGTAAACATCGTATGTTTAGAACTGAGAAGTAGATGTCGAATCCATAAAAGCGGTATGTAGGAAGTATTATTTCACAGAAACAAAATTCAGCCTTCCGTAAATAGATATCCATATCTACTACATATGACACTGCATAATATGTAAATATATAAAGGAAGATAAACGCATATGTGCATTGTTACGCCAGAGACAAAACAAGTGTATCACTCGAACATGGGCTGCCCTACAGTGGGACATATAGTTCAACCGATAATTCCTGTCTTTTCCACAGATATATGATATTGCTCTTGCCTATAGCCGAGTACAAATATGTTATCCACACTAGAAGTTTGGCGTTTCCCAAAAGAGCTCAGTCGAGATGACAGGGAAGATATGCTCAAGCATTTTGGAGCTAATAAAGTCGTACACACTAAGAAAAGAAATCAGGATTCTGCCATTGCAAGGTTAGTATTGACAGACATACAGGCTTGTAACTCCAGTTCTTGGTTTTGTATGTCCTGATCTGTGTGCTGGATGTGGTGGACTTGTTATTTCAATTTGAGCCTCATTGACATTGTCATATCTAAATTCTTGATCCTTTCATAGAAAAAATACAACTTCTCAAAACTTTACAGACTGCATTGACTACTTTAGCAGGTATACTATTCTAAGCATCAACTAATCTTGCCAAAAGCATATTTCTTGTTTTCATATCCTTATCATCTTATGTCTAGTTGCGTGAATTGTTTCTTACACACACATTTACATTGTATACACTAATTAGTATTCTAAAAGTCTATCATATCAACATATATCTTTCTAAATGCCAATGCTGGTAAAGACAGTTTACTTTATTTTTCCTCACATAATATTCCTTTAGTAGTGGGATCAGCTGGGGGTGATTGTGAAGTTTTATCTCACCAGCTAGCACAACAATTTGTATATGTTTTGCATCTATATTACAACAAATCTAACAACTTTTACGTTTTTACTTTTTCCCACAAATTAATATTAGGGTATGGGGAAAAAATAATTCCCACAACCTTCCTGCTACTCACCAGTTTGTCTCACCTGCTGCACAGCAATTTGTATATTTTTAGCATCTGTACTATGATAAATCCATCAAATTTTACAAAGGATTACAAAGGTGGAGCATGCTGACAGGAGACCTTTTGGTCCATATCTAGGTCGGATGTGAAAAAAAATCATAATAATAATAAAATTATAAATAAAAACTATAATAATGTAAATGAAAAATAAAATACATAAATAAATGCATAGGTATAGTTAAATGATAAACAGGTAAATAGTAAATAATAATAAATTGACATTAAAGGATGATGAAGAAATAATTCCCACAACCTTACTGTTACATGCACGCTGAAGTGGTGGCATGACTGTCTAGTCATGGGTGTCCAAAGTGCAAGATATACATCTGTCCCTGCATGCTTTTGTTAGGTTAGAATAGGGAGAAAAACTTAAATTTCACAAAAAAATAGTGGGTGATGCAACAAAAATGGCACTTGGTTGGCATGTAATGGGAAGGTTGTGGGAATATTTTTTTTCTGCATCTCTTGATATTAATATGAGGGAGAAAAGTTGTTGGATTTGTCATAATATAGATGCACAAAATATACAAATTGCTGAACAAGCTGGTTAAATGAAACTTCACGAATTCCCTACTGGGTGGCTTGTCTCTGTTCATTTTTGATATCTATATCTTCCTTCAAATAGATGTACCCTAATTGATTTGTATATTTTTAGTGAGGTCATATCAAAGCTGTGTATTTACCTAATTGTAGTATACAGGAAAGATGCAGTAATCATTGGGTCCTATCTCCTATCATGTATAATGCCTTGAATGTAATCTTATCCAAATTCACAAATATCCCTTTGATATTTCCTACTATTTTATTATTCTTACCTGGTATGCTTACATAGTGGGCCTCCTGTCTCCCATATCAGTATAATTTATCCAACACCTGTATTAATTGTAATATTGTCAACATCGTCAGTAAAAACCATATTGTCTTAAGCCTTGTTTGGTTGAGGACAATATGGTTGTTATCAGCATTATGATCATACATAAGGATGTAAGATAGAAGGGAAAGAGATGGGTAATGGATAGGAGTGGAATGGGTGGGGGTGGGTGCATGCCCTGGCTAGCTACTTACCTTATAAGGGAAAAGAACCATTTGTTATCTAGATATATACCCTGCAAGATTGACAGAGAAGCTCCCCATTTTCAAAACCAGTTAACACCCTTACCTCTATGAGGAGTACAGTAAGTCCTCATTACACGGTACATATGGGTTCCTGAAAACCTTACAGCAAATTGGAATTACTGTATACCGAACCCATTATAACATGTAATAATAGGATATAGCAGACGTACCTTCTCCCTGCTCTTTCCTCTTCAAAATATCTAGCAGATACTGTATCTGTGAATTTTTCTTACCATAAATAGAATCGAGGGTAGTAATTACCAAATACCGTAACTGTGAATTTACTGGATAAAGAATTACTGTATAAGGAGGACTCACTGTACAACCCTGAGGGACTGACACTTAAGTCTGGACTGTACCCAAGATTTCTCTTTATTTATGTTAACTGTTTTTCTTACATTTTTTCTCACATGGAGAGCTGGCAACTGGCAGCTGCTCACCTCCCTCCATCATATCTTAAACTTTTCTTTTTTAATTATTGCAGTTGTTCCACCAATTTTGTCCAGATTTAATCTTTGAGTTTGGGCTGCCCAATTCTGACAGGCACATGCCTACTACTATGGATATTAGATGTGTACTATTAGTGTGGAATTTCATCAGATTATCGGAAATCTATGGATTTTTTGCATATCTCATTAGTTACCTTTTTCTCATGTTGATACTGTATTTTATAAAAGTATTTGTTATTGGTGATGAAATACAAATTGTTTACAAACACATGTTGTAATGACCATTTGTTCAGTTAAGTTTCAGCTGTGATATATATGTTTTTTTTTCAGCTTTGAGAACGAGTCAGCTTGTAGATACGCTCTGGAGCATTTGCACCAGCTGGAAGTTTTAGGCAAACGACTGGTTGCCGTATACCATGACTACATACTAAGCCCCCCAATCAAAGAACCACATAAGTATGTTGACATTCATGGTACATATCTCTGTATGATTTAGCGTGTCTGAATGTATTTTAGTTAGTCATGTAAAAGATAACATTTTTAGACTTTCTTGGCTGAAATTAATGGGTCAGCTATTACAAATTCTGTTTTTAATGGGATGAAATTCATGCTTAATATAGATTTTTTTATGCTAACATTGATTTTATATACTAACAAAATTAGAATTACACTTATGAATCATAGTATGCCATCATTCCTTTCCCACAGATTTCATGTATATCAGTTGTCCCAAAATAGAGTGCAGTTGCCTATCTTTTACTCTCCAATTTATCATGCATAGCCTCAAATTCATGTATATTTTCAACTTTGTCCGTATCCTGGAATCCCAATTATCATAATTAGATTTGAATTCATGCACTGTTCCACCTTGGGGTCTATCACCTTATAGGCTATTCCAAGTATTTATATATTTATATGGAAAATTGTATTTCTACAGATCCTTTTGACATGTAGTCTTTCTTAATTTGCTCTCATGACCTCAACCCTCCTATCCTAATCAAAAGATATCTTCCATCAATGCGGCTGATTTGGGTTACTCTTCGCTGTCTTCCTTCTGTGAAGTTGATTAGTTACTATTTGTCATTGTTATGAATGTCCATTTCATTGATTTTTCTGGATAGTATACGTCTAGGGACTTTGTCGTATGCCTTGTTTATGTCTTTGGCTCCCATAACCATTCCTTCTGGTAGGTTGTTTTTGCTGAATCCTTCTAGCATTTGTGAGATATTTGTGAGGAGTGTATTGGTGGAGTGGCCTTCTTTGAATCCATGTTGGCTAGGGGAGATAGGTAATTTTATTTTTATTCTTTTATTGGAGGCTAGTTGGCCGAGCGGGTTAAGGGATCATTACTTGTGGCGAAGGTCAAGATGATGGCGATTCAAACCCTGCTTGGGGCGAGTTGAACTATGGGCATGGTTCATTAGATTCTATGCTACAATCCTCTGTAAGGGGCACCATTCAAGCCTCCTGATAGGGGGGTTTGTGATGTTAAACCAAATCAATCAGTCATTCTTACTGATACTAATCTTTGTACCAGCCTGGGTATTGTGACTGATAGTGAAATTGGTCTGTATAAAGTTAGGTTTTCAATAGGTTTATTTGGTTTCTATAAAGGAATTATGGGGACCAATCACAGGTGGTCCTGTCAAAGATCTAACAGTGAAGATCAGCAAGAAAATAAACCTATTATAATCCATTGCTAGCATGGACTTTGAACAACAGAAAGAAATTCTTATAACCATCTTCAAAGCTGTTCAGAAGAGCCACTTTTGACTACACTTTCATAGCATGGTTCCCAACTATCAGCAAGGTGAACATAAACAACTTACAAACAATACAGAATAAAACACTAATTGCTATAACAGGATGCACAAAAACCAGCCCAATTAAACACCTGCACACTCAAACAAAAAGCCTCCCTATAGAACATTGCATGAAAATAATAGGTACACAGGTCTATGCTAGAACACTAAACTCCACCCTCCTATCTCATTACATCACACAGGCATCACCAACAGAACATAACAAAAAACACACCACCAGCATGCTACTCAAACATACAACTTTTCACAAATACTAAACAGTATATCCACACAAAAACATATTCAGACTTAGATTGCTAAACAAGATCTCTAAGACAGACCACCAAACTCATTACTCCACTAACAACCCACATACATCACCCCCACAGAAAATTCCCACCACTCAACTGAAATAAGAACTACACTGGCATCCTTGCATTAAGGACACCATCCATCATTGAAACAGCACTGTACCAACACAGGATAGGCTTGGCCACTATCAAACTGCCCTGAATGCAATATGCAATAATCACACAAAAGACAGAGCTCCTCATTGAGCAATACCCTATACTGACAACTTATAGATAGCAACACATTATTTCTTCCCCAAGTGACTTATGGGCCCACCTGGAGCCTGTTGTCAGCTACTTGTGAGCTATGGGTCTCCTGCAAGAGAAACCAGTGACAACATATTGACTGACAGACCTAGAAAGATTCTGACACTAAGACAACACAGACAACAGCTCAGCTTTCTTTCCAGAGTTCTGTGGGAGAGCCCAAGGATCATTGCCAACCATTGTAGGCCTGCATCTTTTCCATTTAGTGAAACTTGAGGCAATTATTAATTAATTAATCACTTAACAAGCTCTTCAAGATTGACCACTAAACTCAGTAATTCAGCAAACACCCCCTTACACAAGTCCCACAGAAAAATCCCTCCAAAGAGAAGCAAGAACCACATTAGCAGATTTGTGTTCAGGGCACCATCCAGCACTAAGATATTACTAAGACAGAATAGGCCTAGCTATAGAATCAAACTGGTACAAATGTAACCATTTCACAGAAGACACTGAATACATCACATTACAATGTCCCAGACAATAATACAATATTTTTTTCCTAGAATGACTTCTAGGCCAGACTGGTGGCTGTTGCTGGTTACCTAGGAGCCATGGGTCTTTAGCAAGAGACCTGGGCCAATGGATTGATTGACTCATATGATGAGAAGCTGTGTAAATTCTTTTGTAGCAAATGACTGACTGTTTTCTTCAGTTGAGGAACAGACTCCTCCTATATTAGAATTATCCAACTTATGCCATCATAATACCTGTACAATCTCACTTTATTGAATGGGATGATTAATCGTGTCATTTTGATGACTTCATCTGTATGTATGTTTGCATGTATATGTATGCATGAAATAAAGATGGTTTATAGACTAGATTTATATCTGATTTTTAATTCTCACTATTTTTATTCAAAATCAAAAGGAATAGAGAGAATTGGGAGGACAATGAGAAAAAGTTATCAACTGAAGAAAAACAGAAGAAGATTGAAGAGTATCTTCTGCATATCACCTCCACTTGTCCGGAGCTAGGCATTAAACAGCCGATGCCACCACATCTAAAGTAAGTTTAATATGTTTACACAGTATATACAAATTATTTCAGTAACTGTTTCCATTTCCTATATTATTACACTGCCTAACAATATGAAATAAAGCTTTGATAATGGTAATAACTCACCACAAAAGCACTAATAGAAAATTTGCACTCAGAAATCAAAGCCCTACCCATAGAGCAGCACTTGAAAGTGATCATGACATCTTCATAAACATTGTATTTACCTAGTTGTATTATACAGGAAGGGGAGCTACGCTCGTGGTGACCTGTCTTTGTATCTCGCAACATCTAGTTTGTTTTTATGTTCTTGTATGATGGTTGCACACTATTGTTTCATCCGATTTGTTCCAGACATCCATCATCATCAACTCCTATTCTAAATTTATCTCCAACATCAACTCTCCACTATGATTCTTACCTGGCACCCCAAATCTCTCTATTATTCCATCTATTGGCTCTTTACCTACTAGCATTAGTATTCCCCAACAGCACTACATTTACATTTCTATCAAAACTCAAAACACTCATTTCAATTCATCCAAAAACCTTCCCTTCCCTAAAAACCTTCCCTTCCCTCTCTGGTTTTTTCATTATGTACTCTCAGAAACCCAGATTTCCCATCCCAGAGATCTGGGTCAGTGGATTGATTGACTGATTGATACCTATTTCTATTCTACCCAGTATTTATGTGTCTCTTTTATTATATAATTCACCTTCATATTCACTCCTCCATTCCTTGCCACATGTAACTGCAAATACTTAGGCCTAACATTTAATTCTCATATGACTTCAGCCCACATATCATGGTCCTGACAAGGTAACTAATCTACTTAATCCATTGCAAGTAATGACTGGACAAAATAAAGAAACTCAGATAACTGTCTTTAAGCAATTCATAAGAACCATCCTTAACAACACCTCCACAGCACAGTTCCCAACAATCAGTAAGACAAACTAAAACAACATACAAATTTTACAGATTGGAGCACTGATAGTAATAACAGGATGCACCAAAACCACCCCAATTGGACACCCATGTACAGGAACCAAAATCCTCCCCATAGAACACTAAGGAGTACACTACAGCATTTAAAACAACCTACTATCTGTTCCATGTAAAACCTCCACACAAAAAGACATACATATTGAGATCACTAAATGAGCCCTTCATGACAGACCACCAAACTCAGTACTCTACCAACAACCCTTGGACATAAGCCCCACAGAAAAAACCCTCTTACATCTAGTAAGAACCACACTGGCACACTAGTGCTGAGGACACCATCCCACATTGAAACAATATCAACACAGATTAGGCCTGGCCACAAATTCAAACTGCCCCAGATGCAAGCACCACACAAAGTAGTTGAAGTTCATGCATTTTTTGTGACAGTTACTGACCTGGTAGGCCAACATTTTCATGGTACCTGGATGCTACAGGTCTTATGATAGATTTTAAGAGGAGCAGCAGGGAAATGTTTCTCCAAAATATCCATGTTGCAGGACCACTCTTTTCAGGTACCCATCATTGGTCCCTTGATGGGTGCTCACATTATTAGTTAAAAGATGACCATTTTACAGTGTAGGCCTACAATGTACTAGATTTGTTTATTTGCTAGAGTAGCAAAAGAGGTGTAGAAGGCAGAGGTGGATGGAGTGAACTTGAGAGGACAACTGAAGGTGAGATGTGTGGATGGGCTGAAAGGTACTTTAGGCAAGAGGGGAATGACTGTTGAACAAGGAAGGGAGAAGGCAGGGGATGGTGGTCAGTGGAGAATTGTTGTGTATGGATGATACTTTGATGCAGCTCTCACCATCTTCTCTATTTTCAGTATGAGGGGACAGAGAGGGGGGTCACCAATTAAGTGAAGTAGCCTTGCTGTGTATTTACTGTGTCTTGCTGCATTGCTTCTGACCCAAGGCTGTGGGCTGGAGGCAGGGATGGTCCTTCATTCGTGAGGAGCTAAGAAGGGAGGGTAACAAGGGTGGTGGATGGGAGTGGAATGGGTAGGAGTGGGTGTGTACCTATGGTTTGGCTACCTCCCTTATAAGGAGGAAGAAGCCCTTGGTGTATAGATAGATAATATGTTATATATGTTAACATTGGACACTCTTTTTTGACAAACACCAGACAGTTTTATTCAATGAGAGGTGAATCCGTGATTGAAGGTGAGTTTATGTAAGACTTATATGGGATACTCCTAAGCAGATTGAATTTACATGGTACTAGCCATAATATTATATATAAAATGTGTCACAATGTCAGAAGGGTTATTTTTGATTGATATGGTTTAATGTCACAAACTCCTCCCTATCGGAAGGCTAGGACGGTGCCCCTCATAGGGGGCTTTGTAGCATGGAATTTAATGAACCATGCCCTTGGTTCAACTTTGCCATTGGCAGGATTCAATCCGCCATCCCCTCGACCTTTGCCACAAGTAACGATGCCCTAACCCGCTCAGCCAGCGAGGGTTATTTACCTTTTTTATTTCTCTCATTGCAGGTATGTATACCCACCACCATCACCAACAATTCTAGCAAACATTGCCCATGCATTGGTTGCTGTTCCACGATTTTATACTCAAACTCTTCATCTCATGAATAAGATGAATCTTCCATGTCCCTTTGGTCCTCTGCTGCCTGTTCCACCAATATGCCGAGAAGCGATGAAGTTAACATCAACCCTGAAGGTTGAGCAGGAAGATGCACCAGGAAATGGACCCAGAACAGTGATTATTGAAGAAGACACAGACATTCCTGAGGAGGAAATGAGTGTATACGAAACTGAATCAGAATTAGAAAGTGATGAAGAGGAGAAAGCAAAAAAGAAGGACAGAGTCAAACCCCCATTGAAAAGAATAAGAAAACCAAAAGTCCAGGATAGTAAAAGACGAAAACTATCGATGCTGAAAAATATCGGTGTTTTGCAGAATGTCAAAGCCACGGGAGAATCCTTACCATTGTCATCTGTCTTCGAAAGGCCAGATAAGAGTGAAAAGAAAATTGAATTGAGAATAGAAAATACAACTTTACCTACAAAAAATCATAATACCACAGTTTTAACAGAGGAAGGATTTGGAAAAATGAAACCTGTAAAATTGGTGTCTGAAAACATAGTTGATGGCAGAACTGATGTGGAAAATGAGAAACAAGCTGATTCTCTAGATATGTTCGGAAGAATTGTGGCCTCAGAAGTTATGAGATGTAAAACAGATGCTAGAAATGAAATGGAAGAGGAGAGGGGCACATTAGAATCATTTATATCAGAGGAGGAGCTGGAAGCAAATCGTATCAAGCAGTCAGGTGAGGGATATTTTTTATGTCTACCTGAAAATAGAGATACCTACATATATGTATGTATCTCTATCAATAGAGATGTATTTGTTATTATGAAAAGTGTTACAGGGTGAATGGGGAGTTAGTAAAGAAAGGATAAACATAATGTGGAGGTAAAAGAGGTAATGAGGGCGATAGTGCCAGAAATAGTTGTTATAATGGATGGAAGGTTGCAGACTACATACATATACCAAAAGGCCATTTTCCCCATCAATGGGGCTGGTCAAGTTAAAGCCTTCACCCAACCTACAACCATCCAAAGAACCCAGTTGTTGTTCCTTCCATCTCAGCTCCACATGGATGAAAGATCATCTTTGGCCCTTGCCACACTTGCTTGAGTCGGAGGCAATGCAGCAAGACACAGCACCTCCATAACGAGGCCAAACAGTTGAAATTTATTAACCTCAACTGCTTCATTTCATGCCAAACCCTTCCTCATCAGTCAAGAAATATACAGAATAGACAAGAAGTACCACCATAGGGTCATGTCATTTCCTCATCCACTCATAACGATTCTCCATACACACCTGTTATTTGCTATTTCCCCTCCTTCTTTGACCAACATTCCTCTTATATCCAATGCCCCCTTCACCCCATCCATCCATCACATTCTTGATCAATTTCCATCCCTCCACTTCCACTTTCCAAATTCTATTTTTTATTCTTTCTTCACTCATTCTTTCCATTTGCCTAAACCATCTTAGTATTCCACAATCAGCTCCATGTGCCAGGTCTCTTTCCATCCCCACTTTCCTCCTTACCTTTGCATTTCTCATTCCATTTATCCATGCATCTCCCAACATACTTCATAAACACTTCATCCCAAATACTTCAGGCTCTTCCTTTCTGCCTCTATTTGCCAAATCTCTCCTCCATATAGTGCTGTAGGCTGTAGATGGTGGGTGGGAATGAAATGGATTGGAGTGGGTATATGTCTTTTGACTTGGTTACTTTCCTTATAAGGGGGAAAAAGCCCTTGGTAAATAGATGGCTAGATAGACATAACTAAGTCATAAAATGTATTCTAATGGTGTTATGGAAGATCTCTGGATGTATACTTTAGCTTAAACAATTGAAATATAGGGTCTTTTGGGTATTTACTTAATTGTAGTGTACAGGAAAGGAGCAACTCTTGTTGGGTCCCATCTCCTACCCTCCAGTTTATCATACCTAGCCTCAAATTCATATGCATTTCTAACTTGGTGTATATTCTTAATTTGTAATTATCATATTTGGATTTGAATTCATGTTCCAGCTTGGGCTATATCACTTAGATTATTTAATTTATTTAAGCATCTATATGGAGAACTATATTTCTTCACATTCAGTAGACATGTAGGCTTTAATTTGTGGTCTTTCTTAATTTGTGGAGGGGGGTTGGTTAGTACCTAAACCCTGTGAATAATGGGGGTCAACTTTACAAAGTACCAGAGCTGGGCATGTTACTGCTGGATAGGTAGTGCGTTACTGAAAAATAAATATGTATATATATATATATATATACATATACACATTGTATATATATATATATATATATATATATATATATATGCATATATATATACATATACATGATATATATGTATATAATACGCATTGACAGAAATGCACCCCAGATTTTTCAGTAATGCACTACCTATCCAGCAGTAATGCGCCCAGCTCTGCAGAGTACATCATCCTATACTGCCTCACACAAACTGTCATTAGACAAGAACACGATAATGTTTCACTGAGCTTGGGGTGGGAGAGCATCTATAGGTTATGGAAAACAAATTGAATAAGACCACATGTCTAAAAGATGTGAAGAAACATAGTTTTCTGTACAGATGCATAAGTTCTTGGAATAGCCTAGAAGATAATATACCCTGAGCTAGAACCATATTTGATTTAAAATAAGGCATGATAAGTTAAAAATAAATTATAGCACCCCACAAACATAGCTTCTTTCCTGTATGATACAGTTTGGTAAATACTATTATTGTGTCAATTTCATGACCAATGTCAAGCTAATTCAAACATGTCTGCTAAGACTAGTCACCCCTCCACTTCCACATCTCAGGCTGCTCTTGTATATGTTATTCTGTCACCAGGTTATTTTATTCATCTCTGTGACACCTTCTCAGTTATCCCCGTCCAAATTATAGATGGCATTTATCCTCTTATTCCAATAAATTTTTGGACACCTTTTTACTTGCAAAAGAGTTGGGAGAGTAGACAGAAGTTGTTGGTGTTTATCCATTCAGCACCAGTAAGATTATTATGGAAAAGGGAACAGATTTAACTTTTTTCATTAATTCTTACCCCTGTTATTCACATATCTGACATGGAAGCTAGCAGATAATGCATTTGATTGCACTGTAGTTTTTTTTTTTTTTTTCAATCAATAGAAGAATATTTCTGACTTCTGTAAATAAAATCTCAATTATTATCATCCTTAGATTGGGCCATCCTGCCAGTCTTCAAAAATTATACCTCAGGGGAGCCTAGTGCCAAATTGTATATTAAGAATTTGGCTAAAACAGTTGAAGAAGAAGATTTGAGACACATATACGGACGATACATATTTTGGTTCAGCGATGAAGAAGTTAAACAGTAAGTTCTTGGTTACTATTCCAGTTGTGCATCTATTAATACAGATTGCATGGAAATTATCTCTTATTTCAGAAATATCCTAAGCTTGTAGTAAAGGCTGTCATGTTTTATCTTTCTATTATACATGAGATATTAACGAGGGATGTGGGAAATCTAATTCTTTAACTGCTTTAAGAGAATGTTTATCATTTCCTTGCAGATTCACGATACAAGTGATGAAAGAGGGAAGAATGAAAGGCCAAGCATTTATCACCTTTCCATCAGAGCGACAAGCCAAACAAGCCTTGAAGGATACCAATGGTTATATTCTTAAAGACAGGCCTATGGTTGTCATGTATGGAAAAATCAAAACACTATGAACGATATTGAATTGAAAGGCTTGTTTACGTTGATCATTATTCATAAGGCATGTGTTATGTACAGACATTTTACTCATCATGAATGTTATGTTATCATAGCCACAAAATTACTTTTTTTTTTTAATCATTCACTTGTAATTAAAGTTTAGTCATTACTTTCGTGTTTTATCTCAGAACATTATTTATAACTCATTCTTTGACAATCTGGAGAGGGCAAGAGATAGATATTAGTGGAGAGTACTTGTAATTGGACGTGAAATTTGCACAGCCCAAACTGATTTATTCTTCTGTGCTCTGTAAACAAAATCTGTGGTCTTCTACCTACTGGTACTCTTGGGTTATGGCATTTTGGTATGAACAGGAGGGCTTGCAATGCAGAACAGGCTAGTCCACTAAAGTAAAGGGTAATATTTATTTTCAAGGGGATTTGAAGGGAACCGAATGGTTAATGTACGGTAGTGGGATGGGTGGTGGTGGGTGCATACCTCTCTTATAAGGGGGAAGAAACCTTTTGGTATATCAATGATGTTCCAATTGATTGTCAGTTTTGATATGAATGAACACTACATTACAGGACTCTATTACATACAATGCTTCATCCACAGAGATTACCATCTGTTTTGTGGCTGCTTGGCCCAGTAGATTGAAATCCAGTATCTCTGTAAGAGTGAAGTAAATTTCATGTTCCTCGTAGGAACCTGGACATCGGGCCTTCCAATGTTCCCTTGACAAGCAAATCATGCTTGCCAGCCAATTTGTAGTGGCATGGAGGCTCATCCAATGCAGGTCGTCCTAGCCAATTCCAGTGTTTTGTAGACATGAAGTTACCTGTAGAAGCTGTATCAATATCCATTAGGCATCTGTGGCCTTAAATTTCAATAAACATTTTCACTTTTGACAATGCTTCCAGTTCAGTATAACTTGTGTTAACAAGATTAATAAGTTTCACAGCTTGATTGGATGCCTGCACTGTATCAGATCCTCTCATGTGGCATACTACTTCAAAGTAACCCTTCACTTTGCTGTAGTTACAAGGGACATCCTTATAACAACAATTGTACTTTGTGGTCAGGCTTGCCACAACAGTAGCATATCCATTTCAGCTTATCTGAATCACCTGATTTTGAGTTCACCACCTTTCTGATTGCCTTGGATGTTTGAATTATACAGCTTCTATGGCTACTTTGGCAATGTCCTCAATTTTGATGGTGATCTAAATAGTGCAGGCAAAATCCAGTTTGTCATCTCTGATGTTGAACAAGGCTTTTAGGATGGATATTTTGTTTAGTGAACAGATAAGTGTGTGATTAGTGCTTTGTTCTGAGGATCCCTGACTAAAAGTTATATATTGTGGTGTCTGGACGCATGTGAGCTACAATTTCTTGAATGGTTTCACTGGGTTTGCATTCCATGCCACTCCACAACTTGAAACATTGGTGGACAAGAAATTACTTTGGGTCAAACTGTTCCTTCATGAATGCCACAATTTCTTCCAATGACAGTTCATTGATGTCTTTTGGTGGTGACTGCTGTTTTGTAAGTTATTCTGTAAGCTCCTTCACCTTCACAATCTCCCTTACCATCATAAATCCCCCCACCACCACAAGCTCCCTACCCCCATTACAAACCTCTCACCACTCACAATCACCCTCACCACCACAACCTCCCACTACCAATTCTCTCCACCAACGTAGGCATCCCCACCACCACAAGTTACTCCCACCACCATAAACTCCCTCAACAACAAGCTCCTTGAAAACCACAAGCCCTCTTTAAAAGATCACCAACCTTGACCACCAATAGCTACTGCAAGGATTCCCATCAATGGACGTTTGTAACTGTTCAGTATAAGATAGTCAACATGACATGCTCATATTTCATCCATACATTGGTGGATATTGACTCTATACATGTATATGTTACAGTAAGAACACGTACCTAGGGATTACATGTAATCCCTGAATGTTTCAGTGAATACGCGTAATCCCCGTTTCACTAACCTAACCTAATCTAACCTAACCTTAGGTTAGGTTAGGTTAGTGAAACGGGGATTACGCGTATTCACTGAAACATTCAGGGATTACGCGTAATCCCTAGGTATGTGTTCTTACTGTAACATATATACATACATACATATACCAAGGGATTTTTCCCCCTTACAAGGGAAGTAGCCAAAGTCAAAGGCACAAATCCACTCCCACCCATTTCATCCTCACATACTCCACTCCCATTCACCATCCCACCCTCTTTCTTTTCTTGGCTCCTCTTGGATAATGGGTCTTCCCTGCATCTTGTCCACTACCCTGGATCAGACGCAATGCAGCAAGACACAGCACATCCACAGCAAGGCTGCTTCATCTAATCACCAGAAACTAGTTGGCAGGGAGGTGAGATTACAGCTAAGATCCGTTCATTGCAAACATGACTTGCACAGCAAAACATAGCCAGGTGTTCTTGTTGGATCATTGTCTCCTATTGGTCCAACCGCTGTGCCTTGTGTGCTTACGAGCAGTGTGCCACTGACTGTGGAGTAGGATGAAAATTAAAATCAAAGTTTATGATGCCAACCTATTGACATAATTCAAATTCCGGGATTACTGTTCATAGACCAATGTAAATGGTAGACAGATTTCAAACGCTCTAGTTAGAATGTCAAATGCAGTGTGGCATCTCAAACACTAATCAAACGCCAGAATCACATGCATATGTAAAATTCAAATGTTGGAGTAGGATGAAAATTAAATTCAAAGTCTACGATTACAACCTATAGATAAAATTCGAACGATGTGATAAAAATAAGAGTAGGATGAAAATGACAGTCGAATTTCAATCGGTTTAGTGAATTTGACAAATGCAGTATATATTTAAAGCAAATTAGAAACAAGATATGTTTAGGATGGCATAAACATATGAAAGTCAAATACTAGAGAAGGATGGGAAATGACATTAAAAGTCTACGATGACAACCTATAACAAAATTCAAACTAAGGGATCAAAACGAGTAGTTGCATTGCCAAATATTAAATAAAACACTAGAGTCCAAATATCTTGTATAGGATGACATAAACATGAAATTCAAATGCTGCAGTAGGATCAAAATAAAAATTCAAAGTCTACGATGATAACCTATAGACAAAATTCAAACGATGAGAATAAAAAGAGTGAGATGAGTGACAGATGACTTTTAAACGCTCTAGTGAAATTGCCACATGTAGTATATATATAAAAAAAAGAGTTAAATAAATTAGATCAAGATAAACTGTATTCATGAGAATACATATTAGTAGTGAAAACACGTTCGTCATTTGCTGGAGGGCAATTATGTGATACAACAGAAAACGGTCATAACCCTCGATCACAAATAGTTAATGACGTCTCTTGATTATTTCTATTGTCAAGACTATCAATACGGGTTGCTTTTATCATTATTAAGAATCAAAGTTTCCTTACATAACAACGCACGATGACAAAGCCTGGAGGAACCTCATAACACCCCAACATTGAACTAAATGTACATAAATCTTGAGGTTGAACAGCATGATTATGTTTCCGAGGAGTGCTCGACGTTTGGATAGGGCTCTTGTATAAGGTACTTGAACGATCGGGGTGGATCAAGTCTGCTTGTTTTTCGCTCGACGCCTACTCCCATTTCCTGTACGTTGTCGGTAGTGGCTTATTACGTGACAGTCAATACTCTCGACGTTTGTAGGTGCAACAGCGGTCAATACGTCTTGTATTGTATATGAATGTATATTCCAGTGGCTGTTTTCATCCTACATGAAGAGCTGACGAGTCGATGTGTGTCTCTAAGCCTCGCAGGATGAATACAGAGGGGGATTGCCCCCCCCCCTCCCAGTCCCCTAGTTGAACCCTTAGGGTTGCCAGATTAGAAAATTAAAATCACAGGGCACTATTAGTATATATATATGTATATATATTTATATATATGTTTATATATATGTATATATATATATATATAAACATATATATAAATATATATATATATATATATATAAACATATATATATATATATGTATATATATTATACATTATATATATATATATTGGGGTCAGGATGGGAGGTCATCAAGGAAGTCAGGTCACGGAGTAAGCTGCCCTAAATGTTGAACAAAGAGATGGAGGTTGTTAGTGTTTCTGTGAACATTATTGAAATGCTACAATTTCTACGTGATAGCATTGTAGCCTTAGAGGCTATTTCGAGCCATAGAGAGGAGAGCCGAGTTCTTTGCTTTAAGCCTCAGGACACAGACGACAGATCGATTTTGAAAACTGTGACCAGTAAAGCACGAGGAGATGGGAGGAAACTCTTTCCAGGCCAGTTCGAGTGCAAGAACTAGTTCCAGGCTCTTACAGGTGCAAGAAAAGGCAACCAAGAAAGGGTGATGGAGATGCAAGAGGTGAAGAAGAAGAGGAGAGTTGTCGTTAAATCCCTGCCCGCAGGTAAAATTCTGGTTATAGGGGAAAACCAAGTGAGATACTTAGACAAGAAAATTGATTGAATGGATCATATCATGGGTCACAAACAGAAAACGACGCGTTACCATTAAAAATGTAAAATTTAAATGGAGTACTGTTACCAGTGGAGTTTCCCAGTGCTTGGTTTTGGGTCCCTTATTGTTCATTATGTATATAAACGACTTGAGTAATGGGATTTATAGTGATGCTTTGTTAGGTCGCGGGAAGATGCTGGGATACTGGAGGAAGGCATTAATAAATTGTTTGCATGGTCGGTGAAATGGTAAATGTACTTCAATATCTCAAAGTGTAATGTGTTAAGCGTAGAATTGTACAACCCAGCAAACAGGTATAGCTTAGATAACGCCATATTAAAGAAAACAGAATGTAAAAAGGAATTGGGAGTGTTAGTGAGTCCTGACCTTAAATCCGGGAAACAGTGCATTAGTGCCAAGAATAGGGCTAAGAGGGTATTAGGATTTGTTGCTAGGACGGTTACAAACAAAAGTGCAGATAAAGTTATCAAACTCTATCTGACGATAGTTAGACCCATCTTGACTATGCAATACAATTTTGGTCTCCATCCTATAGAACTGATATTAATTCACTAGACTCAGTGCAGAGGAGAATGAACAAAATTATACAAGGGGTTAGAAATTTACCTTATGAAGACTTACAGTCATTGGAAAGACGAAGAGTACGGGGCGATCTAATAGAGGTATTCAAATAGTTCAAGGGCTTTAACAAGGGTGATTCAGACAAGGTCATTATATTAAGACAGCGTGGTAGGACTCGTAGTAACGTATCTGAATTGGACAAATTTAGGTTTGAAAAAGACAGGCAAAAACTGGTTTACCACCAAAGTGGTTAACGAATGGAATAGACTTAGTAACCATGTAGTGAATGCTGAAACTATTGGTTGTTTTAAGAAAAGATTAGATAACTTTATGGATGAAGATGATAGGTGGTAATGGACATGGAACTGCCTAGTGTAGGTCTTATGGTCTGTTGTATTCTCTTTCACACTTATTTTCTAATGTTCTTATGTGTTACCTTGCGCGCGCTATATATTCGGTCAGGACTTTATGTAACTCGGGAGTAGGATGTGTTTTGAAGGAGGGAAGACCCTTTATATTGATATATAGGAGCTAAACTTAATGTGACTATATTTCGACGGGACTGTAGACTATGCGCTTCAAACATAAATGTAGAGAATCCCTCATGATCTTCTTATACTCACCAAGTATTTACCAACTAATTGTAATATACTTTTATATTTCATTATTATGATCTTTAGTCACTTTTACCACTTGACCTAAATAATTATACTCTTCAACCTCTTCAAGATTCTTACCATCGATTATAACAGCTTTACTTTCAACTTTCATGTTGAACATCACTCTTATTCATCTTCAAACCTACTTTGCGATTTTCCTTGTTCATATCACTCAGCATATCTTGCAAGTCTTTTGCTCTTTCTTAAATAAGAATAATGTCATCCGCAAATCTTAGGTCATTAAGATGTTTGCCAATAATGTTCAATCCTTTCACTTCCAAACTCAACCTTCTGAAAATCTCTTCGAAGTACGTAAATAGTTTTGGTGAAATTGTATTGTCTTGGTGTACTCCTTTCTCGATCTTTTTTTTTTTTTTTGTATCTTTATGTAGTCGAATTACAGCGGCACCTTTCGCATAAATATTTTCTAGAACCTTTACGATGTGTTCGTTTACACCCTGCTTGCGTAAGAAGTTGAGCATTGCTATTTGTTCTACCGAGTCAAAGGCCTCCTCGTACATTACAAAAGCTAAACAAAGGGATATAATGTATTCTGTCGTTTTCTCGATTAGTTTATTCATTGTCAGTAAATGGTCTAGTCTAATATCCACTTCTAAAGTTTGCCTGTTCTCTTGGTTGGTTTCCATCTAAACTTTACTTAGTTTATTTGTAAGGATCTCGAAGAAGACTTTACATACATCTAATAACAAGCAAATTGGTCTGTAGTTACTAAGGTCTTTTTGGTTTCCTTTTTGTAAAGTAAAATCACTATAGCATTGCATCATGATTCAGGAACGATTTCTTGACGTAAAAAATGGGTTACAAGTGACCTAATTTACAATTAACTTTTTCCCCTAAATCTTTCAGAAGATCTATCGATATACCATCTTCCCCAGATGCTTATCCTCATTTCTTACTTTTTAGAGCAAACGCTACTTCTTTTGTAACTTCTGGTACGCTACTAACGTCTACAGATGAATTTATTGACTACACTACGAGCTTTGACGAGTGAAGCTCTTGGTAAAATTCTTCTACTTTATTTTTACCTTTCTGTCTCTGCATTTAATTATTTCTCCACCTCTATCTATCAAATATTTCATTCGCTGTCTCATTAAAACTAATCTGCGCTCGACCCTTCTAATATTTCACCTTTCCGAATAATTTTCTCTATTTCACCCATGTTTCTCTTTCTTTTCTCTTATCTCTGTCTTGTTGATAAGCTTGTTGAGTTATATTCTCTCTATTTCCCTCGTCTCTCCTAATTCTAATCTGCATAGTCCTTCTTTTGATTAGGACATTTGTACATTTAAAGCTGTTGTTTTCACTAATACTTATTAATGCTCATTAAGATTCTTGAGCCTATTTACCATGTCAATGTGTCACCTCATGGATAGCATGAGTGTATATATATTATATATATATAATATATATATATATATCTATATATATATATATATATATACATATTAGATAATCATCCCGGTTGTTGCTAGGATCGATCTAGGGACCAACATAGTACCAGACGACCTCTCTACCGATAACGCTACTGAGGGTACAAAAGAGCTTCAACCTGATGTTAACTAATACTCAGGAATCAAGATGACTGCCGATTGCCGTCATAAACCTTTTTACGAAGCTCCCAGCCTTACCCGTAGTGAACAGTAAGGTTGGATCGAAACCTTTATTCGTTTTGTTGTTGTAATTAACGCGAAATAAATCACTCGTAACAGCGAAATCTCTCAAATAATCACACACACACACACACACACATATATATATATATATATATATATATTATACATATATATGTGTGTGTGTATGTGTGTGTGTGTGTGTGTGTGTGTGTGTGTGTGTGTGTGTGTGTGTGTGTGTGTGTGTGTTTGTGTGTGTGTGTGTATGTATGGATATAAAATGAAATAGCGAAGCGACCTTGAAAATATTTCATGAATAGAAGGACAGTTGTTGATATTCCTGGAAAGACGAAAACGTTCATCGTCTCTTCGGTCAGAAGGAGGTCAAGGAAGGCTTAACGGTCGAACAGAGAAACGATGTATTTTGGAAGAAATCACACAGAAATGTGTTTTAAAAAATCGTAGGGAGTCCATTGTTTTTCGGTAAGGATACATAACGTTTGTTGTGTATTTTTATGAATCACTTGTGTGGTATTTTCTAGACAGTGATAGGTGTTTTATCATTTACAAAACATATATAAAAAGTTGTGTTGTGAATATCACAGTGTAGTTTAGAAATGTAAACGAGGCGATACAACTTGTCTCCATGGTTGCTGGGGGTCAAAATATGCATTCAAGTAAGCTTGAAAACACATTTTCATGTATTATTTAACGAATTCTTGATTCTAAATAGAACGTGAGTTATACAATCTATGAACGTCTTATAGTTACATTTACCAATTTATAGACCAAGAAATTGGGTCTTGGATCAAAATAAAATAAGGAAAAAATATGTAGCGTCACTGCAAGCAAAATCAGTTGATCTCCCGACAAAAATCTGAAATATTTCATAAATCTTTGTATATATACAGTATGTATATAAAGAAAATCTAAAAATCTCGTTTTGTAAAATAAGCAAATTGTGACATTTTGTTAATAGAATGTTAACAATTATTTCGCCCGCTCATTGGTCACTTTTAATCTTTCTAAAGATGAGAAGATGAAAAAAGAAAGAAAACTTCTGAAGAGTTGAGTTCACTCGCCGAGTTTAGTAGTTTTTTTTTTTTTTTTTTTTTTTTTTTTTTTTTTTTTTAGTATCAAGGGGTGTGTTTATCAAATCAATCAAAATGCTTGGCACCAGACAGAACAAACGTACAAACCGGGAAAGGTAATAGAGGGATTAAGAACCTATCAAAATTTATCAGAATATTTATGAACTTCAAGACAAATAAAAAACTGAATTTCAATCGTACCGAAGTCGAACGAAGAAAAGGACCTTCAAGGAGAATTGAAATCGGAAACCCAAATTTGTGAGGTCATGAGGGGAAGATGGAGATAGATCTTCCAGCTCGATAGGATGAATGAAGGATTTGTCAACGAAATATAGGTCGAATGGGAACGAAGACTGAAGCAGACGGTAAGGGAGGGGGCCCATATGGGGGAGACTTTAAAGACGGGAGGTGATTTAGAGTTCATGAAAGTAAAATAAGAAAGACCACATGACTAAAGGATATGAAGAAATGCAGTTTTCTATATGGATGCTTAAATCTGTGGAATAGCTTAGAAGGTGATATAGCCCAAGCTCAAACAATACATAGGTTAAAATCTAAATATGATAATTGGGAATCAAGGATATAGATTAAGTTGGAATTGTACGAGGTACATGAATTTGAGTCTAGGTATGTTACAAAATTAGAGAATAGTAGACGGAACTCAACGAGCGTTGCCCCTTTACTGTACATTACAGTTAGGTAAATGCATGCACGCACACACGCACGCGCGTACACACACACACACACACACATACACACACGCGTCCTTGTACGGGTTCTAATGAATTTTCCATAGAATCAATGAGATCTTCAAACGCTCAAGTTTTACCTAACCAAATGCAAATGACCTTGGTATAGATCTCCCAAGTGACCTGGCAGATGACCCAGACCCTGACATCACTCGTCCTTCAGGCTTAAGGGTTCCTTAAGACGATTATATTACAAGAGTCTTCGATCTACCGCTTGTGCCCAGAGGTCCAAAGACGATCGATTTGTTTGCTCGCGGGCGTTGTGTCCTCGGAGGCGTGGGGGTGGGGGTGTGGGGGGTGGTCCTCAAGAGGATTATTGAAGTGGCAGTAGGCTTATACCACCCACTCAGTTCTCCAGCTTGCGTCATAGCCTTAGCTGAAGACCAAATGTCCGTGGAGGTGAGGAGTACGCCGTGGGACATCGTCGCGCCAACATCTTTTGGGGACTCTTTGTCATGGACAGGATCTCATACTCAGAG
>NC_134799.1:2157340-2159840 GCF_046742065.1 Oratosquilla oratoria
TCAAGACACCGTTTAGGGGACCCCTCCGAGGCAGCCAAGGGCACCAAGCGCGACCTGGAACTGGACGGGGGTTCTCTGGTGGGGAAGAGACTCATGCTCAAGGGGGTCCTCAGGGGCGTCGAGTACTGAGGAAGAACAGCTGGGGGTGTGAGGGAAGTCCCTTCAGGTCTGCAGGAGGAGCGGTAGAGTGGGAGGAAGAGAGGAGAAAGGGATATGGACGAGGAAGGAGAGGAAAGCAGGTGATAGGTCGTGGGCAAGAAGGCTTGGTTCGGGATGGTGGTTCGGTAGGGTGTGAAATAAAGCGGGCAGGAAGATCAGAAGGTCAATTGGTGTACCAAGGATTAAGGAAGAGGGTGAAGAGGAGGAGGGTGAAGAAAAGTAGGAGGAAGAGGAGGAGGAGGATGGTGAAGAGGAGGAGGAAGAGGAGGAGGTTGGTGAAGAGGAGGAGGAGGAAGAGGAAGAGGAGGAAGAGGAAGAGGAAAAGGCGGGGTGGTGGTATGTGGTATGGGGAACGAATGAGGCTGAGGCGTTGGAACAGAAGGAGAAGATTACAGATGAAAGAAGATTACTGACTGAAGTGGATGAATCAAGTGGGGGAATCTGTCAGGAGAGGGGCAGAAAGGGAAGAGGGTCATCTTTCGATCTGTAAGAGGAGTCTAAGTAGGTTGAAGGTCATCTTTGTGTGGTGGCATGAAAAGAAATGTGGATGACGAGAATAAAAGTACAGATCTTACGAGAGACAAGATGGAGTATGCAGTGCACAGGGAAAACTGCCAGGAAATCAGAAATGGTGAGATGGTAAAGAAGAGGAAGAGGCAGTGAGGTGCAAAGACAAAAAAATAAATTAAAGGAACGACCATTTTTGTCTCTGTTGCCGCCATCTCAAACCACCATATATCTCTTACAGAACACCGTGAATTGTTACGATATGTCAACATCGCTATCATAACCAGTTTAATAAAAAAAAAATCACCGTCACAGACATTATTACCACCAACACTACCATCAGAACAACAATAACACCATCACTATTATCGCCAGTTTTAGCACAACGCCTGCCACTAAATGAAACAGCACGAGGTCCACGTAATCTCCCGATCTCACTCCCAGAGACTACGATCAAAACGTTCTTCCGCACCACACCTCCAACACTTGTTTCAGTACACGTTATTATCCTTGCACGAATACAAACCTAGACTAATGATATCATGTAGATAGTTCACAGGTAAAATTTAATGCTATGGTACAGTAACAGCAACGAGGTAATCTTCTGAGTGAACTGAATAACCCTATATATGACAAGAAAGACCAAACGATTTTTTCTGACTATACTAAGATTTATAAACATTATAAAAAGAGAGAAAGAGGAGTCCTTTATGTATCAAAATGTCTACTGACAATCATATCCTTACAACAGGTAATAAATATATATACATATATCATTTACAAAATATATTTGAATACTATGGAAATGAATATTTGTAAACATCTCGAATAAATGACAATACACACCAGTCTTAAAATATTTCAACCTAAAGTGCTGTCTTGTTAATAATAATAAAAAAGAGGACCTTAAGGCACGTAGATGGGATCAAGACTGCCACCTTTGCCCGAAGTGTTTGCCCAATCAAGGTAAGTAGCAATCAGATTTGTACACGTGTTTTAATCCTTATCAATCCGTCACAGTGATCTTGGAAAAGAAGAAAAGGAAGAAGAAAAATACATCTAATAAATTTCTAGAAATATTCTAACACGTTTTAAAAATGTGGCCTTCGATATCTGTTATGATTTATAATCCAACTGACGTTATTATAAAATACAATTCAACGGATATGTATATACATATATGATATATATATATATATATATATATATATATATATATGCACATATATACATATATATATATATGTATGTATATACTGTATATATATACACATACATATTCAAAACAAATCACTAAGCACACGTGACAACAATACATGCAGAAACCACTTGGAAAAAAAATAATACCGAACGTTTTCGTCTATTCAAGACATCATCAGGGTACAAAGGATCATCCTTTGTACCTTGATGATGTCTTGAATAGACGTTCGGTATTCATTTTTATTTTTTTTCCAAGTGGTTTCTGCACACATACATATATATATATATATAAATACATACATACATACATACATACATACATACGAGGGATGAATGAAAAGTTGTGAGCCTCTACGAAGTGTTTTAATCCAGAACAAAACTGAACCTTTATTTCTCAACATAGTATTTGTTTAACAATACACACTTTTTCCAACACTCCCCAATTGCCTGGCTCCTCCTCAAATGGAAGTCTGAAAGTTGATCCTCAAGGAACTCATCCACGGCCCCCATAACCTCATCATCGTCCTTAAAGCGGCGACAGAACCAGGTGCTTCTTCAGGTTAGAAAATAGGTGGAGGTCGGACGGGGCAAGGCAGCAATTCGAATCCACATTCACGAATTTTGGCCATTGTCA
>NC_134799.1:2164840-2177340 GCF_046742065.1 Oratosquilla oratoria
TCTGAGAATACATTTAACGATTTTATTCAGGGGAAAGAAACCTTTCAGGGCATTAAAAGGTTCAATAGTCTCTATGTTTACCTTACAAACCAAGTTTTCTTTTAAAGGAACGTCAACAAGAGAGAATGGAAGCAACAGTTTGGAAAAGGAAGATGTGTTTGACGTAGTGATGCTTGGCGCAGGTGTTCATGGTTGTTGTGCTGCCTACTGGCTAGCCAAGGCCGGTAAACGGACACTTCTGATTGAGCAGGTAAGGAGAAAAGATGCGAATCCACAGGGGAAAAAATCTGTAACTTGTGGCAAGTCTTATCAATTATAAAAATTTGGGACATTTGTATCCAGGGAACCCCTCTAAATAGCATGAGGGATTATTCTTTTTTAAATATATTAAAGATATAAATTTGAAATGAACAGATAATTGGAATCTAAATATATATCGGCCACGTGTAATCTTGCGTCCAAGGTTATTGCCAAACTGGCATTTGTGTTTTGATAGTTTAGACGTTATATTACGGAGAATCACGTTCTCCAAAATTGATTATCGCTCTATAATGTCTGAACACAGGTTTGTTGTTTGGCTGTGTTTTTTCGCTAGCGTGTCCGTTTTCGTTCGCTCGGTCTGAATTCAACTTGATGGAACAATGCAGATGATGCGTTTAGAATTTAGATACTGTTTGCGAGTCTGGTAGGGTTGTTGTACAGCATCCCCACAACGTTTGTAGCGTTTAAGATTGTCTCTTCATGCATGTAACACTTGTGTATTATTAAAGTATTTTTTTAAATAGCCAAATGTCAACAAATGCTACATAATACCATAAGATTGTTAAATAAGAAATATGAATTTTAACATAATGTAACACATCATTACTTTTAATAAATGTACTTTTATATAATGTACACTTTTTTACCATTCTTTCGTGACAAATTAGCTTCAGTGGGCCCCCAGTTATGTACCCTATGGTCACCTATGCCTATTGGTAAATCCTGCCAAATTGCGCTACATTAGGAACGTCGTCAAATACTTTTTTGTTCATCTCTCCCTTCCTGGGTGAGGAAGGGTGTGTATTTATTTTTCTTTCTTTACTACGGGTATTTATTATTACATACTGGATTTCATCAAGCTATTTTATCAAGCTCTGTGTGATTCTTTCATTATCATTAGGTTTAAAACTCGAAAACCTTTTTAGTCTTCTTTCTTAAAGTTGAAAACTGGTGTCTCAGGTGATTAATATAATGAAATATTTGATAAATTCTGCTCTTGGGAGGGAAGTGTGTCGCAGACCATTTCATTCAACTTACAAAAGGGTTTTGGAATGGAAATGTTAGAATGTAGATGGATATGCACCCAATACATCCAGAAGAAATCAATTAAATACACCACTGCGTCATCAAGAAGTGAGGATTTTCCTTCAACTGTGTAAAACATCTGGTGTCGATCTTAATGAAATCCTCAAATGTGTCGGTTAGAATAACAAATACACATCTTTAATAACAAAATACACCTTTTTCGCAGTTCCCAATCCCACACTCCCGTGGGAGTAGCGGAGGCCAAAGCCGCATCATTCGGACAGCCAACTACATGGGCTCTGAGCTCACTCCACTCATGAAGAGGACCTACTTTATGTGGAAGGAGATCGAGGCTGAGATAGGCGAGGAACTTGTCGTGTAAGTAGCTTACTGTGCTCTTCCATGTTTGATTAATCTTTGTTGTTTATAACCTCCTTCACTCCAATCCCGCCTCGGCTCCTGTGACACCCCCCCCCCCCACCTTCTCCCGCTACATCTTCTGTGAACTCTCGGTCTCAAGAACGCCTACGTGGTTGTCATGGCCGTCGAGATAAACATCAGGAAGACCAGACTCACCGTCCGGCTTAACCTCCAAATAGAATTAGTGTTGATTTCCTGCAACTGGAAGACACATAACTACCTGAAAGGCATCCGGGTTCTCAATGGGAGGGACGTCTCACTCATCAGGCTAAACCAAGAGGAGAAACCGGTCAGGATCAGACTGGTGGGCCATCCCGTGGAGTTTCCTCTAGCCAAGGTAGATCAGCACCCGAGAATTACCGCCGTCAGGAGAGGTCTCGAACTGAAAAAGGAGGAACTGAACCACGGCATAGTGGAAATGCAGGGCACGCTTTCTGCAAAGCTAAACCTGGGGATCTGGGTCAAGTTCAAAATAATCCCACTACACCCATGACACACTTCACTACTACCATTGCCAACAATTCGGGCACCAACAGCCGCGTTGTCATCGACAGGGCAAGTGTGCCGTATGCAGTGGTCCTTACCGGATGAATGCTTCAAGCCGCACAGGGACGCGGAAAAAGTTGCTCCAAATTGCCCCAACTGCCAGGAAGAACACAAGACCTGGAGCGGCAACCGCAGTGTGTGTGGAAACAAAGCCTAGCAAAGGTAACTCCACCCCACCAACCTCTGATGTCAGCGGAGGCATTCCTGCCGTTGCCATTCCTCTCTCTACAAGTACAGAGGCCGAGTACCCCTGCACCCTCCCAGGCCCCTCCACTACACCGCCGGAAGTCCGCACCGTACCCGAACCCAGGCACCCCCACCCCCTATCTACCCACCCTCTCCTTCCATAACGTAGGAGAACATGCGGTTTTTTTTCTCCACCGTGGCAACTGCCATGATGAAATACATCAGGATGGCCGAGACCACAACGACTGGATTCCTGTTGAAGGTTGTACAAAATGTTTACAACCAATTTACACTCCCCGAGGACAATACTCCCTCCACCCCGTAGACAGTTGCTCTCCCCCTGCAACTCCCTTCCCTTCACGGTCCACGGCAAAAAAAAAAGCCAAAGCTCCTGCTGGCGCCAAGGTCAAGGCTACAACCAAGAAAAGCAGCACAAACCCTTCCCCACCTACTAACAAGACAGAGCCCGTCAAAGTTTCCCCCCTCCCCCCACACACCAAGGAAACGACGCTCCCACTTCACAGCTCAAGCTCGAGACCCACTTCCCCAACAGAAGTGATGGAAGTGGACAATAAACCCCCATCAGCCAAGCCTCCTCCAAAGCCAGCGTGTCTACGAACGACAGCTACCAGCTAGTGATGTCGAATTCGTGGAGCAGCGAGAAGGAGACACAGGCAGAATAGCTGCACCCTCCCCTAATCCCTCTACGATGACCGCCTCCCCACCCCTATCCCCTATTCCCTCTCTCTCACCCTACTCCACCTCCTCCTCCTCCACTGTCCCGGTGAGAGCTTAACTCCTGCAGTGGAACGTCAACGGCCTTATTGGAAAGATCCACGTCCTACAGGCTGCCCTGAGCACCAAGGACATCGACGTAGCCCTCTTACAAGAGACCAACTGCCAGGTCTACCGGCCAGTACTAGTCAGTGGGTGCCAGGTATACCACACTTCGGGACGGAGGCTCACTATGTCATGTCATCCTCGCACAGACCACCATTGCAAGTGAGCCCTTGCATGCACTGCCTTGTGGTGAACAGGAAGAGGCCTGGCCGCCAGAATCACTCTTGCTGATGGCGCCCCACTCCTATAAAACATATATCCTCCTCAAGCGAGTGAATTGGCAAATGGGGAGATGCTCTCCTTAGTTGGCCATGAGCCCACATTTATCGTCAGACTTTAATGCGCATCACCACCATCTTCCATTCCCTCCAACGGCCCAATCCAACTGGGCACACCATAGCAAAATTGCTTGAAGAGATACCTGAGATCGCCCTACTGAACTCTGGGGAGCCCATTCACAACTTGGGAAGGCTACTGAACCTCATTCAGTTCTCTAAGAGAATAGCTCATCGTGACCACTGGATGACAGACCCGCAGCTCACTAGTGACCACTATGCTATCGTCATGACTTTAGTCATCGACCTCCTCCCCCTTCCCCTCTCCACCACCTCGACGCTGGAATATTGGGAAGGCCAACTGGATCCTTTTCCAGGAGGAATTACGACCACTGGTAGCAGTCCTGTGTCCTCCCACAAGACATAGACGACCTACATCGGGGCTTCGTCGCCACCGTCCAAGCCGTTGCAGAACGAGCTGTCCCCAGGATGAAGCCAGATTTCAATCGGCACGCTGATCAGTGGTACTATAACGGCATTGTACGGAAGCAGAATCACCGAGTCAACGTGTTCCGTAGATTTCTGCGGCGCCATCCATCCATCGAGGCACGGGCTCTTCTGCGCTCTGCCATCAGGCACGCGCAGGTCACACGCAGGATCAGGGAAGAAAAAATGGCTTTAATGGTGTGCTACTTTCTCTGCCCAAACCACCGTTAGCACCTTCTGGAGGACACTCCGGCTGGCAACAGGTATATTCTTCCGCTTACCCACAGCCCCAACAACAGGTAGAGCTGTTGGCTCAGCAGTTTGCGGCCACTTTTCCACTGCCCAACTCCCCCTCCCTGTCAGGCAGGACCTACACTTGCTCAGACAGGGTAGAGAGGACGTGGTGCACACTGCCATGGCACAAATTCCCCCCGACGGACTGTCCCTTCACACTCGAGGAGTCCCGTCGTGTTCGTAAGAATGGGTAAGAATGTTACTTCTTGGTGTAACTTAGGCCAGCTGAGGAGCTGCCAGCACTGGTACTCATCAATGCTTCTTGGGAGGAGGGGCGACTCACAGTGGAATGGACGTGGTCCCGACTCCCAAGCCCAGGGATCCACACAGATACAGACCCATCTCCCTCACATCCTGCACTGGCCATACCGCTGAGCGGATGTTCCTCAATCGCCTCCTGTGGTGGATGGGACCTTTCCATCTCAATATGTTGTTTTTAAAGATTTCCAGTCTCTTCTCTCTCTGTTTTGTCAATGTCCACGTCCCATTCCCGTACAGAAATGTTGGTTTTATTACAATGGTAACAAAAACTTATAAAAAAAAAAAAGAGGAACGATGAAAAAAATGTGACAAGTTGATCTTTGTCGTCTATTACTTATTCATTATTACTTTTCCCCAACACTTACTACATATCTTCTCATCCTTTATGGTGACAGGAATGCGCCCCTGTGTATGGTTTCTGCCCCAACCTCTAAGTTTGACATAGACAAGATCCATACCTCTATTGCTGCGGGTGGGAATACGCCAGAAGCCCTCGACATCGATGTGGTCAACGATCGATACAGGTCCTGTGATTTTGCCCATTTGTACCTGAAGTCCCCTTCAGCTGAATAAAATCGAATACATTAGGTATATAAATTGCAACATAGGCATGATTGGGTTAAGATATGAAGTTCCCATTCAAATAAATAGAATTGTCAAGTGTTAGCTGGAATGCAATATCTGAAATATAACGTGAGGACAACTGAATTAACTAAGATACCATCAACACATCTGTGCTCAGAATTCCCCTAAGATGAATGAAATTGTCTAACACCAGATAGAATAAGGTCTAAATTTGTTTCAGTGCAGAAAAAAGTAGGTATACTGAGATAGTCTTAATTAATTGAAATGAATTTAGTAATTGACTTTATTAATCCCTTGTTGACCAGGGGCTTTTTGAAGCAGAAAAAAGTATGCTAATTTGATTCCAGTAGTTCATAATATTTTTTGCTACAATGATGTTCATTATATATATATAAATATATATATATATACATATATATATATATATTATATATATATATATGTATATATATATATATCTATATATATATAGAGAGAGAGAGAGAGAGGGAGAGAGAGACGCAATTCAACATTATCAACACATTCTCAAAAACAAGTTTCGCAACCACTACTCCAGGGAGAAAATAATAAAATAAGATAAAATATAAATAACTAGATAGATTAATAAAATAAATAAAAAAAATCAAACCAGACACAGGTGTAACTCTTCTCTTTACTGACAGTGATGTACAATGGGCAATAAAAAAAATGATGGACTTCCTTTTTGTTGTCAAGGTTTTCACAAAAATGTTCAAAGAAATCGATTCCAATTTTAAACAGTTTATTGGCCTTATTCGTATGATTCAAAACTTCTAGAACTTCAAAGACAGACTTAGTCTAGCTAGACTTTATTCAATCAAGTCCTTGTACAAATAATAGAATAAAATAGAAAATAAAATATAATAAATAAATAAAAATTCTTGAATTGCAGAACATCATTTCCAAAACACTTCACTGCAGTGGTGGATCCCGGAGCTGGCGTTTTACGAGCTGATAAATGCTTATTAGCACTACAGGTGAGTAGTAAATATTGTGTATATATTTCTATAGCAGATGGCTGTCGATCACAAATATTTTGCACTCTCCATTTTTTGTAGTACAACTACAGGTGAGTAGTAAATATTGTGTATATATTTCTATAGCAGATGGCTGTCGATCACAAATATTTTGCACTCTCCATTTTTTGTAGTACAACTATGTTGTTTTTCATTTGCTCTATTGAAGCTAATAGTTATTTCATTTTTTATTAACGCGTTTGTGTGTTTGTTTTGTTTTTCTCTGAATTTTACCTCATTATGGACTATAAGATCTTTTATTGGCTTTCTTTGCAATTATAATCGAGAGTAAGCCATTGTGCGACCAAAGACAGATACCTGCAAGTAATGATTATGTGAGAGAGGATGTCAGGGAGAATCATCTCTTTGCCCCCCATTATCAAACTCCATTAGCACCTTCATTCCCATTTGAATGGACTCACAGTCAGTCTCCAAACTTGGCACAGTCTCTCTCTCCTCTCTCTTTCTCTTCCTCTCTCTTTGAACTTCATCTCTAATTCCTACATCTTTTTACACAAGGAGAGCTGACAACCAGTGAATACTTCTCAGTGTTTCTCTCTGAAGAGATTTATGGGAAGGCCAGAGGACTGGTGCCAGCATATGTTGGGCTGCAGTTTTCTAGTTGGTGAAACTTGAGGCAAAAATTATTGTTATGAACTCTTTAGTGCTAATGCTATGATATAGGTGCTATCAGTGCTGTCTAATTCTGTTGGGTTGATTTAAAGTAGGCATGACAGATTATTCGGAGAAACTCGAAGGCATTTAAGTATTGAATTATAATGTGTCACATTACCTTTGGAGTCCTTTTTTTTAGAGACTAAATAGATATCATACCTGCATCTCTAAGTCCTCTTGAATGTAGCTTGAATTTTTATTGCTGATAAAGTACCATCATATATGTAAACATCATCCAGCAGTTCTATTATTTACCACTGTCTTTAGTCTGTTCCCTACCAGATGTCACTTTTTCTTTTATTTTCTTTCCCACCAAGCAATGGTGCCAAGAAGGTTGTAACAAAAGGGTTTTATGCTCCTGTCTCAGTTAACCTCTTCTCTGCTGGATTGCACTTTACATTTTTATTCTGTCTTACTCCAGGCTATTTTATTTATCTCTGTAGCAAATATCTGTTCGCCAAGGGGATAAATGTCCAATCGTGTTCCATCACTGCTGGAAATGCAATTCAAAGAAATAACATACTGAAGACATTGAAACTTGATCCCTTAACATCTTTATTATAGTTATGTCATTCACATATTTTGTTTTGCCAGATTGGGGACAAAATGAAGAGGTCTAGATTGCTTGGAAACGCATTATAACCCAAATATGCCCTACAGCTGCATAAACTTTTCTCACTTCAGTTGGAACGAAATTTGAAATTGGTATCACTGGAGTCAGTGGGATCAATCTTTTTCTCCTAATATACAGTGAATGCAGTCAATCCCCCTGTACTGAAGTAATGACTGCATATTGTGCAGTAGTAATTGCATGGTAGAATGCAGGCAATGCTTTAAGGACTGTTTTGGGGGTACCACCCCTCCAGACTAGAACCACAAATCATTTGTCTATGTTACAGTAAGATCTCTACTCCTAGAGGAGTAATGCTACTTTTTGTATTACGACTATCCCTCCTTTATGCTCTTCCCTTGAAATTGTCCTTTACCACATGTTTAAGTATCCCTTTTCTTTCACCCTGTGTCCACTGTGGTAAGGGGAGGAAAGGATTCTCCCACAGTGATTTCCGCGTAAATCGTAAAAAGGAGACAAAGTGAGATGGAGTGATGGTACTAGGAATCTTGCTTTTGTAGAGTTTTGAGAGTAATCTCAATGTAGTAGTGTTGGGGATCTCAATGCTAGAGTAGGGGATGACCTTATGGATAGAGTAGTAAGGAATTTTAGAGAAACAGGGAAAAACTATTGTGAAGAGTTGATTTTGGAAATCTGTCTAGAAAGGGAACTGATGATAGGAAACACAGTGTTTAAGAAGAAAGTCAAGCATACGTATACATGGGAAAGGGTGGTGGAAGGAAAGGTGGAATAAGGCATTAATCGACTATGAAATGGTATCCAAAGGAATAGGATAGGAAGAACTCTTGACATCCATGTTTTTAGGGGAGAGAATGGGGGAGTGTCAGATAAATTTTTGATAGAAGAGGAATTGAGAGTGGAGGATAAATGGAGGAAGAGGAAAAGGGTGGAAGGTAGAGAGGTGGTTGGCATAAATAAATTTGAATGAGAAGGAAAACGTGAAGGAATGCCAGATGCTGAGATAATTATGAGAAATCATGAAAGATAGAGTTGAGGTAGGAGTAGAAGAAGAATGGGAGATAATATAGGTATGTGGGAATGGATGCAAAGAGAGGATTATATGAAGGGGTGATTGTGCCTGTGATACTGTGTAGGGCAGAGACTTGAATTTTAAGATATCTGAATATGTTTGATATGAAGTGTTTGAGAGGTATTGTGGGTGTTACGAGGAGAATGAGGGTGATGAATGAGGAGGTGAGGAGGAGAGTGTTGATAGAAAGGGAGTTGGCAGATAGGGTTGATTAATGATTATTGGAATGGTTTGAGTACATGGATAGAAGAAAGAATAATTAGGAAAGTAAATATGGAAGGTAGAGGTGGATGGAATGAACTTGAGGGGACAACCAAAAATGAGATGGATGGATGGGGTACAAGGGGCTTTGATTAAGAGGGGACTGTCTGTTGAGCAGGAAAGGAAGAAGGCAGGGGATAGGTGTGATTGGAGTATGGTTGTGTATGGATGATGTTTTAACGCAGCCCAAAGGGATGTCTCCCCGTCGTCTCTCTCTCTTTTTTTTTTTTTTTTTTTTTTTTTTTTTTTTTTTTTTTTTTTTTTTTTTTTTTTTTTTTTTTTTTTTTTTTTTTTTTTTTTTGCACGAGGGGACCAATATGAACAGACAGTCGCTGGGTAAATGAAGCGGCCCTGCTGTAGATATGCTGTGTCTTGCTGCATTGCCTCTGACCTGGGCAGTGGGTATAAAACAGGGATGACCCTTCATCAAATAGGAACTAAGATGAAAGAGAACAATGGCTAGTGGATGGAAATGGAATGGGCCGGGATGCGTGTGATCTGGCCGGCTGTCCCCCCATATAAAGGGTAAAAGGCCTTTGATATACAGACAGACAATGAATGCTTGTCCCTGAGAGCGTGTGCATATATGTTGTTGGTATGTTTGTTTGTTTTTTCCAGAAACTGTTCTTGAAGAATGGTGGCACATTTTGGGATGGCTGGCCTGTAACACAGATAGAACCTGGCCCCTGTGTGTTGATAAGTGGACCCAAAGGAACAGTGCAAACTCGAGGAGTAGCTATTTGTGCAGGACCATGGGCAGGACGTCTGCTGAGGCCCCTTGATATTCATATACCATTGAGGTAGGCTGATGATGGGTTTCAGCTTCTATGATGTCAAACTCAGCCAGAAACTTGTGATTATATCTATAAGATGTATTGCTGTTTTTTTTTTCCTTTTTTTTTTTGGAAGGGGACACCCTGTATGTATAAAACTTCTAAAACTTTCTTTTACTTTTGTAACTGTTTAATTTTCCATTTTCTATTTCATCATTAAGTGATTGCCTCTTCTTATGTTATGACCTTTTCCAATATTTTGTATTAATTTATATTGAAATCATTTGTCTCCATCTGGACTTTATCACAGATACGGTCTTGATGTTCCTGTCACAATTTGCAATCATCTTTATCTTTTACCCTCTACGAGTATAAATAGATTATTACAACTATTTCTTCTGTCCCTCACATTATTAACACAGTGCTTCTCAACCTCATGGTCATGAACCAAATGAGGATCGCTAGGATATTTCTGATGGTCGCTTGACGGTTTCGGAAAAAAAGACACGATATTAATTAATACAGATGAATAAAAGCAGAATTTCGAAATAACAGGAAAGTAAAACAGCAATATTTGAGTGGTGCAGTTGGGTCAGTTCAATATCATATATAGCTGCATAGCATGGAATTTTCTTTTGAAAGCTAACGAAAAGTAGCTTAATTGTAATACTAAAGCAATGGTATACGATACGTCGTGCGAGAATTTACGTCCAATATTCGTTACGTGGTCCACACCAAGGTAAAACGAATACTACATATAGTATTCGTTTCACCTTGGTCCACACTGCCATGGATCAAGTTGCCTTGATGGGCTGCCCCTTCACACTCGAGGAGTTGCGTCGGGTTTGTAAGACGATTAAGGATACTGTCCCAGGTAGTGACGGTATTCCTTATTTTTTGAGGCAGTTGGGGTCAAGTGGGGAGCTGATGCCACTCGCCATTGTTTCTTCGGAGCAGGTCCCTCACATGAGGGGGGGGGGTGCTTGGATCATATGCCCTGGGACGGCAATTCTATTCTGGACATACCGCCCACAAGGCTGACAAAATAATTATAATTAAAACAAGGTCAAAGAAGCCCTGAATATTTTACCGTAATATACGAATTTTGCGTTAGAATCAACGGAATATGATATATTTTCCCCCTTATCCTTCCTGAAATAGGGTCATTAAAAAACATTTTTAAAATCTGTTTAATTATTTCGCAAGCCAATAGCTATAATAGGCAGCAAGGAATGGTGGAGGCGGGAAGTGGTGATGGGGGAGGGGGGGGGAGAGGATTAATGAGAACTTTGCCCCGGGGCGGCACTTAGGCTTACATGTAAGAGATCTCTGCCTGGGAGGAGGGGCGACTCCCTGCGGAATGTAAAAAGGCGGATATGGCGCCGATTCCCAAGCCCAGAGACCCTGGCCAGATTGATGGCCAGGGTCGACCATATCAGTCTTATTGCAACTTCGGCCTCAACACGATTGTACTACCTCGTCACTAGGTACGAGGCCATCCACCTGCCTCTTGGTAAAACGACGGAATCTATCTTCCACAGGATCCGCCTTGGATATCGTTGTGGGTGGCAAGTGTTACACACTGGGAGAGACAATCACGGACAATGCAAAGATTGTGTGGCTGTGGTACAATAACCTCTCCACTATTACCAACTGTGGGGCCGCGGTACAACAATCCCTCCACTATTACCTGCTTGAGTGCAGAACCATTGCCATTCTTTGCGTAGGTCCCAGCCCACCGCTCACCTCGTAAAGGAATGGCGTTTCACGTCACTGTATCTCCTTTGGGAGGAATCCTCAGCTTCCTTAAGGCGCACCCTCCCCCTGACGCTGTCTAGGGACAAGAGGTGCCCTCCCTTCTTGATATCCTCCGGACACCGCTACTCCAGACAGTGGCGAGCCTGGACACCGCTTCCTGAGTTTATGTGTGTACTGTTACGGACCGCCCCAAGGTTGAGGTCCGGACAGGGGTGCCAACCCCCTCATATTTCAAAGGTTAACTAAATAAATAATTGATTAAATACATTAATAAATAAGTACATAAACAAACAAATAAAGATAAATAAATAAACAAACAAATAAATAAACAAATACTAAATAGATAAATACAAAGATAAATAAACAAAATACATAAAAAAAAACTAAGTCGCTGAATATCACTCTGACACCTGTCAGTAGGAGACTAACGGCACAGTAGAACGTCGCGTCGCTACGTCAGAGGATTCTACTGTATATAACCTGAGTATAGTGAGCAGAAGGCTGTGATCTCGTTAGTAAAAAATAAATAATAATTTTCATCATTTCCTGTCCCATTAATTTTTCTTTTAATTCATAATGTGGGACTTATAACTAATTCTATGAAATTATAATGTAACATATCTAAGTGATTCTTAATTAAAACTAATGTACATACATTCTGGGTCACCAGATCATGCCAAGATTATATTCAGGTTCGTAGCCAAAAAAAGAAAGGTTGGGAATAACTCAATTAACATAAATAAAAAAAATTGTGTCAGGGCTGAGGTTAGTGGGGGTCCTATTAAGTACTTCTTTCCAATCTAACATTCTATCCTTCACAACCGTTCTCATCAATATATCTTTCAGGAAGTCCCTCACCTATTCCATCAGACTTTCTTTGCAATATTTTATGAAAGGTGTTTCACAATTTAGATTTTTTTTTTTTTTTTTTTTTTTCTACAGGACTGAAAAAGTCGGTGTGTACTACTGGCGTGTGGGCAGAAAGAGTAAGGATCTCACCCAATACCCTCGCTATATCTTCATTGACAAGAGCAGCATAGAAAATCAGTTCTACGCTCTTCCAGCACTGGAATATCCTGGACTTGTGAAGGTATGTTGACAATCACAAGAAAAGCACTGTCTTCACAATTCTACCTATCCATGGGTCTGCAAGCGTGT
>NC_134799.1:2179840-2189840 GCF_046742065.1 Oratosquilla oratoria
CAAGATAATTTCATTTCTTGGAACTGAGGGGCAAGCTTGAAAAAAAAAAAAATAAATAAATAAACAACCTTGCTCAGAAATCAGAAATTATTCAGCTTAAAGAGGAAAAATGACACTATGATAGACGAGAGGGACCAGTTCAGTAGTGTATAGGAAAACGAAGCCGCACACACGCGCGCACACACACACACACACACACACACACACACACACACACACACACACACACACACACACACACACGACTCGTGGCGCACTGGTAGAGTTCCCGACTGCACTACGGAGGTCCGGGTTCGAATCCTGCCCAGAGCTGAAATACTTTCAGTATCGCTGCGCTGCGAGTCGTTACTCCTACTCTCGTGGCCGGGGAGTTTGTGTGTGTGTGTGTGTGTGTGCCACAATATTACCCATAGATCGGTCATATATGAGCTCGGACTTCTCTTCCGGGAGGAAAATAGCTGTCGATCACGAGTCCAGCACGTGATCCAAGACCATAGTGAATCACACATACACACGAGTGCGCGCGCGCAAGAATCGATCACTACAAAAAAAAAAAAAAAAAAAAGAGAACACTCATAGAATACACATACAAATTTTGGAAAGGAGCGCCCTAAATTGTTAATAAATAATCACCTTTTCAAAATGAACGCTGGTCATTTTGCTGCCATGTATTCCCTATTTATAATACAGTCTTGTATTCCTGTGTTAACCATCCATCCTTTCCCATTTTCTACAGACCACCCCGGACAATAACTTTGTGTTGGATCGCCATCCAATCCACTCCAATATCGTCTTCGCTTGTGGATTCTCAGGTAATATCCCTGGCGCATGGAATTCTGTTCATTTATCATTATATACACACTTATCTTGTTTGTACTATGCGTCATTTAATGGGTTAATTCTGATCATGTTTTGCATGGGGCAGATCTGTGTTTATATCTAACAGCTACAGGTAACTGCTTGCATGGACTAATATAATGTCTTAGTAGAAGTAAGGATAGTGCATCAGGATTGGAAAAAGGCTAACGTGGCACCAATTCAAATAGGAAGAAGGAAAACACCCTGAATTGCTGATCGGCGTCTCTGGGCAGCATGTTAATTTCATTGTGTATTGAGCCTGTTAAGCTTTTACTAATACGTGGTTCATGTATTAAAAAGAGACAATTGAATGAAGTATGTACTGAGAGCTGAAGAAAGGCATCGATAAAGTACCTCACAAATGACTACTCTGGAAATTGGACCATGGTGTAGGACGAGAAAATCTCATGGAATGGGTTTCCTGGAGTCGTTACTCCAACTCTCGTGGCCGGGGAACTGTGTGTGTGCTTGTGTATGTGTGTGTGCTTGTGTATGTGTGTTGGGGATAATAGGATAAGTCAGGATGGAGTGAATTGGCAAATGGAATGCTGGAAAGGTTATCATTGGTATCCATTATGTTCTTGTTTTGCATAAAACATGATGGAAGGGGCGAAAAAATACATTAGCACCTTTTTAAATTATAGAAAAATCATTAGGAGGAAAGAAGATGAAGAAATCGCATATTGCTAAAAAAATTAGGCAGAATATATGATTAGAGGCAAGTGTGGAGAATGACCTTCAATGTAAAGAAGTTTAGAATACAAGAAATGGACAAACGTACAACGATGTCATCATTAGTTGATTCAATTGGAAATAAAATGATTAAAAAAGCAAAACAGAAGGTTGTGGGAGTACATATTTCTCAAATATAATACTATCATAAAGGGTACAACAATTCAGTTATATAATAGTATGGTGCATACCTTTGAACTACACTTAATCGGAATATTCTTACTTCACATTGTGTAATACATTAATACTAGGAGAGAGTAGTACCGTATTTGTCGGCGTAAAGACGCGTTTTGTAAAGGAATCCAAAAGTCACCCTGCATCAAATGCGTCCATATCACCGGATGACATGTTGGACACAGACTGCAGAACGGCTGGTGGGTTTGTGATGGTTTGTGCTGTGGTCAGCATTGATCATTAGTCTGCTGATAAACGATAATATTGCATTAGCGGCGATAATAACGTCCTAATTTACTGGGTCAATTAAGAAGATGAGAATATCGCCGTCGCTTTGGAAACAAAACGC
Source organism: Oratosquilla oratoria (assembly GCF_046742065.1). Lineage (NCBI taxonomy): Eukaryota > Metazoa > Arthropoda > Malacostraca > Stomatopoda > Squillidae > Oratosquilla > Oratosquilla oratoria. The sequence continues at coordinate 2,181,954 of NC_134799.1, forward strand.
AGTCGATCAGTATCGTCATTAGTATCACCGCGAACACATTTCCATCGTTGTTGTCGCTAACAGGGCAATAAACCATATATTTTCCTGATCAAAATCCTTTTGAACAATTTTCAACAAATTGAATGTGAAACAGCACATCCCCATACTAATCATTTTATTTTCTCAAAATCTTGTAACATATTGCAATTTCTGTTATTATTCTTACTTATAAACCATCTTATGTTATGTTATCATTCTTACTTATAAACCATTTTTACTTATAAACCATCTTATGTTATGTTATCATTCTTACTTATAAACCATTTTTACTTATAAACCATCTTAATATAGAAAACGTAACCATCTTAATATAGAAAACGTAACCATGTTAATATAGAAAACGTAACCATGTTAATATAGAAAACGTAACGTTTTTGAATATCACACCACATTTTTATCTTTTTTTTTCTATTTTTGGGAAGTAACAAAATTTTTTTATTATTTCACAAAAAATAATAATAATGACATAAATCTTGGAAACAATCATAGCATTCCTGTGTTTACATCTTGCTCAGAAGCTTGAATGTAATCCTTTCTCTTACATAAGTGGAGAAGAATATTGAAATCATATAAATGCCTTTCAGGTACAGGATTTAAACTTGGTCCAGTATGCGGGAAGGCAGTATCTGATCTTCTACACGGGAAAACACCTGAACAAGACTTTAGCAAGTTTGCCTACAATCGCTTTGTGACTACGAGCAAACTGTAATGCACGAACTGCTAATAAGCTTATTTTAGCGATAAAAAAATCTTGCTAAGATGTACAGAATTGAAATCATACACACAGGGCCCACGAATTGTGCAAATATGCAATTTTTTTGTAATGAGAATTATAGTTAAACTATACGGAATTGGAATTACACATTTAAAAAATGTCTGTATTTTTTTTTATTATTATTATTTACCTTGTGGTAAGACAGATATGTGAGAAAGCTATAGGAAAGGGGAAGGATGTTTTTTTGGACTACTATGGATCTGGAAAAGGCTTATGATAGGGTAGACAGAAAGGCACTGTGGGAGGTTATGCAAATTTATGGGATAGGAGGAAAGCTTTTGGGAGCTGTCAAGAGTTTTTATGAGAGTAGTAGAGCATGTGTCAGGATTAGAAATGGAGAGAGTGAGTGGTTTGAAGTAAAGGTGGGACTTCGTCAAGGATGCGTTATGTAGCCCTGGCTGTTCAACTTATACATGGATGGGGTGGTGCGAGAGGTGAATGCTAGGGTAGTGGGTCAGGGATTGGAGATGGTTAAAGAAAATGGAGAAAAGTGGGAGGTGAGCCAGCTGTTGTTTGCGGACGACACTGCGCTTGTGGCAGGGTCAGAGGAGGGATTGAGGAAGCTGGTGGCAGAGTTTGGGAGAGTATGTGATAGAAGAAAGCTAAAGATAAATGTGGGTAAAAGTAAGGTGATGAGATGTACAAGGGGTGAAAGTGGCAGTAGACTGGAAGTGAACATTAAGGGAGAGCGACTGGAGGAAGTGGATAGTTTTAGATACTTGGGTGCAAGTGTAGCAGGAAAAGGTGGAGTGAAGGTGGAGGTAGAATGTAGATTGAGAGAAGCGAGTAAATGCCTTGGTGGTTTAAAGAGTGTAATGAGGAATAGACATTTGGGAATGGATGCGAAGAGGAGACTGTATGAAGGAGTGATTGTGTCAACAGCACTGTATGGGGCAGAAACGTGGAACATAAGAGAAGAAGAGAGAAGGAGTTTGAATGTGTTTGAGATGAGGTGTCTGAGAAGTATGGTGGGGGTTACTAGGCTGGATAGAGTGAGAAATGAGGAGGTGAGGAGGAGAACAGGGGTGAAAAAGGATTTGGGAGATAGGGTTGATGAAAGAATATTAGGATGGTTTGGACACATGGAAAGAATGAGTGAAGAAAGACTAGTAAATGAGGTATGGAAGGCAGATGTGGAGGGAGTGAACATGAGGGGACGTCCTAGGATGAGGTGGATGGATGGGGTGAAGGGGGGGGGGGAATGTCTGTTGAGGAAGGAAGGGAGAGGACGGAAGACAGAGGTGAGTGGAGAATGGTTGTATATGGATGATGTTGTGACTGCATGAGGAGGAATGGGCGGGGTGGGGTGGGGGGGTAGTATGTGTGAGTAAATTTTGACGCAGCCCGAAGGGATTTCTCCCCGTCCTCGCCTTATATGCAAAGGGGGACGGAGAGGGGGGGTCGCCGATTAAATGAAGCGGCCTTGCTGTGGATGTACTGTGTCTTGCGACACTGCTTCTGACCCAGGGCGGTGGGCAGGGTGCAGGGATGACCCGTCATCCAGGAGGTGCTCAGATGAGAGGGAGGGTGGGAGGGTGTGGAGTGTATTTAGGGATGAAATGGGTGGGAGTGTTTTTATGCCTTTCCCTTTTTGGCTACCTCCCTTGGAAGGGGGAAAAAGCCTTGGTATATGTATGTATGTATTATTTACCTTGAAAGTTGAAATGCATTGAGTCGACTTGATCAATGAATACCAGGTGTCTGCTCGAGAGTGTTAAAACTACAATTGTATATCAATCACCCTTTATTCAAGTAAAGTGTTTGTAAGAAGAATTGTATATATAGTGAGTAAATGCTCAGGTTTCAATTTTATAATAGATTGATTTTTGCTGACGTTAGGTTGTACCTAAATTCTGTAGCCTTTATTCCACCACAGTGATTAATCCTCAAGAGTGCTTTGTCTCATTGTATTAAAATGAGGAAGTTCATATTAACCTATATGCTGCTTAAGATTTATGATAATGGTAATAATATTAATAATGATGATTATAATGATAGTAATAATGATAACAATATTAATATGATAATTATAATGATAATAATAACAATGATGATAACAATGGTAATAATAATGATGATGATAATAGGAATCATGATAATAATAATAATGATAATAATAATAATAATGATAATAATAATAATAATAATAATGACGATGATGATAATAATAATTATGGTAATGATGATGATACTCAACTTCTCGAGTAAAACAAAAGTCTAATGCTACTCTTCTCACAAGCCTTCAGGTTTATGAAAGCACCAAAAACATTTATTTATCTACCAAGAGCTTTTCCCCTTTATAATGGAGGTAACTAAGTCAGAGGCACGTACCTATTCCTACCCATTTCACTTCCTTCCACCAACTCCCATCTCAGCTCCTTATGGATGATGGGTTATCCCTGTATCCGCCAGCTGCCCTGGGTTAAATGCAATGCAGCAAGACACAACACATCCACAGCAAGTGTAACCATTACCTATAACCCCACATATTGCAACATCACCCATGGAAAACTACCTCGCAACATACATACGAACATACATACACACACGCCCATAAGCTCTTCCTTCACGTGACTAAACCGTGAAAGGCCCTAATTCCTAAGAACACTTTTTCCTACATACACGCTATACTCCGTAGTTAGAATAATAACCATGATAATTAAATCACATGGAACAACTAAACATCTTTATAATGAATATATACCATATACTAATGTCCAAAAATAATACCACTAGGATAAATTGTGAATCAATTGTAAGATTGCCTACCCTCCACCGAAATAATGCTTTGTCAACATATTAACTTCAAAGCAGGAGAGAATGGAGGGGGCAGTCAGTAGCTGGAAGTAGACCGAGGAAGGTCTGCTGCTGTAATCAAACACCAATAGACTTTTCTTATAGTCTATAGCGTTTGCTTTACCCACCACGGTAACAATGGTGGCAGCGGTGGGATTCCCTTTATAAGTGTCAATTATTTTGGAGTTGGGTAGCGTACCCCCCCTATCCCTCCCTTCCTTGCATAACAGTATCATCCATACACAGTCATTCTCCACTCATCCCTATCTTCTACCTTCTCCCTTTCTTGCTCAACAGACATTCCCCTCTTGTTCAAAGCCCCTTTCACCCCTATCCATCCACCTCATCCTCGGTCGTCCCCTCAAATTCACTCCCCACACCTCTCCCTTCCCAACCTCTTTTATTACTCTTTCATCACGCATTCTTTCCATGCGTTCAGACCATCCCAATAATCTAATGTGTCCAAAAACATAAATTTGCTAAGTACTTCTCGCATACCTGTCTTAAAAACATCTGAACTGTTCTTTCACAATCACTCAGTTCACCTCCCAATTCTCTCGGAATGTTTCACAAAAGATTTAATCATTAGCCTTTTCGTACCTGATTTTGTGCATTTCTTTCATAGAGAAATGATATCCAGTGTTATCAGTTACCAAATTTAATTGAAAAAATATGATGATAAGTTGTACTTGTTCTTTTTGCAACACAAACGATAATTTAGATATTAGTCGTTTGAAACGAGAAATGCCGTTGTGTGGAGGTTTGCTTGGGTAAGTTGTGAAGAATGTGTCGACGTGGGAAAGAAGCGACACACTCCTTCCTTCCCCACCCCACCCCTACTCCAACGTATGCTTCTCTGTTGAAAATGTTTGACAGTATTATTTCATCTCCAACACACAAAACCGTTAATACTTATTAATTACTTCAATTAACTCATCTATAAACTAAATGTCTACAGATTAGTTCACTTCGGAAAAGAAAACTAATTCTGTGATGTCATGACGAAGGTGCTAGACAGACTGGCTTGAGGCACAACGCGTCGACTGAATAATACAGAACATAAATCGAGTCAGTCAAATGCGGTAACCACGTCGTCAGTTTGACCTGTATTTTAGTTTCGGTCAACCTTTCACATTTGGGCAAATTTTTAACATCACATAGCTACACTCACTTCTCCGTCCTTGTATATATAAGGGTAAAAAATAATCGTGACTTTAGTCAAAATCCTTGGGGACTAGTCACGCAACATTCTTTTTATGATTGGTGTAGGCGCGGAAGGGGAACTAAAAGCTACTCGAGGAGGAATGTTAATGTCGCTTTTAACGTCTACTAGCCCTCCTTTCTGCTACCGACTCTATCCCTCCTCTGTGACTTCACAAGGATAGAAACGCTGGTGAATTATCGTTCGGAAGAATACGCATAGCATGATCTAGAAAGAGGATACAGATTTGGAGTACAGATACAGTAACATTAACATTCTTATGTATATGTCATAGAATGAGTCTAACATTCTATGCGACTGGAATCTTAGTTGGCAGTTTGTTATATACGTGAATAAATTTTCACACCTAAGAGAAAACAATTAAGCCTTTTAAGGGTAAAACTAATCCTTGCTCACACAGACATACACAGACAGGCAAACATGCAAATTTATTTAGTAAGCGCGTTTTTATATGATGCGAAAGTGTGTGTACATGTGGTCTAAAGGAATAGTAGAGTAGATGTTTTTAAATATCTCCTCTCCACTTTGCAACATAAGTCTTATGGCGTTAGCCTGATTGCAGTCTGGAAAGGCGTCAAATTAATTCTGATAATTCTAATAGCCCATATACGCTGAATAAAGTCGTTTGGCGCTTGTCAGGATAATATCTACGTAACCAAATTCGCCCTTCAAATTCAGCTAAGGGCATATTAAAATGATTCAAAGGAGACAATTTTTCGATCGAAATATTTCAGTCGCTTCTGTTCTTATTCTAAATTCTTATTTCTGTACAAAGCTCCTTTGTTCGTGAGATTTTTCTTTTCTTTTTCTAAGTCTATATTTGTGTACGTATCTGTTCTTGAGAACGTCTGAACGCGTGCATTTTTGACGACGTACTTGCGTGTACTAATTTGTGTTCATGTTTTGGTTCGGTTGGTAGCATTAGGTCATGCTATCACGCCAGTGGTGGTTTGTACATATTTCATGAACCCTGCTCGTTTGTGAAAGCAATAAATGTTGTCACGAGAGACATCCAAATTCTTTTTGTCTGTTGTGTTAAACTCTATCAATCGACCCGTCGGATTTCTGGCTTAATGTCAATCATATCTTTCGATTTTCATATAAGTACTCATACTTGTGTGTGTACTACGCCATGCTTAATATTTTTACCAGCTTAAAGTTTTACGAGTAACTTTCATTGAAGTAATGTGTCATGTTTTGTTTTCGCTTTCGGGGCACGTGATTCAGAATTGTTTTAGTAATATTGTTCAACCGTGTGACCGTTACATTATGTAACGATTAATTCCGATCGTAACATCCTTTCAAATTTGTTGTCCTCGTTGTTTTTTCTTTGGCTAGCGTCAAGCAATTTTGTCCAATTGAGTAAATTCATTACCTTTTCTTGATGATTCACGGTATTTCTTGCATTGATTGTAAATCTGTAAAGGCCTTAATGTAGAGGAAATCAAATGGCATAACAGGGTACTGCAACAAGGATGTAGGAGATTGAGTGATTCAAAGTGACGTGATTAAGGAATCACTATTAAAAAAATAAATAAACAAAGACACTCAACTGAAAAATCTGTGAACTGTTGCAGGTACAGAAATTCGGGAACAAGGTAAATATAGATTTTGGGCGGTAAAAATAAGTAGAAAAAAAAGAAAGGTGAGCTTACTTGAAATCTAACACAGGTAAACATTTCGGCCTTTTTGTTGAGCTCATTGTTACCACAGCTAATGACAACCCACTGTGTATGCAATAATATTGCTTCTATACTTGATATCATCCTATCGTGTGACATCTATGATCCTACTTGTCCAACACCCTTGTGCAAGTGTTATTACCTGGTCGGATTGAAAAGAGGTGAGCTGATCTGTACCTCAAGATCGCTTACGTAATCATTTATAATTACACCCCAGGATATCTGCCCTGATTATTCACATTACCCAGTCCATCAATATGATATGTGAGTGAAAATAGTCAGGGAGAATTAACTTGGTATAAATCAGCAAAGACGAAATAGCTAAAAAGCGCCTGCGTACTCACTTGGAATCAATAGCCAAGAGTGAGGGGAAGAGAGGAGGGGGTCGACAGCACCCAGCTAAGTCTTGGGCGGACTTCGAGTCAGTTGTCCGTTGGTACCTGTGAACATCATCGCGACACGAATTTTTTCAAACTATGTAGTTATTCGTGTGTTTACACAAGTAGATCTAACTTCCAAATGTAAACGTAAAGAAGATTAACGTCTCGTAGGTCCTCTAGGCAACTCAGATTACGACAAGGTAAGACAAGAAAGTGTTATAGGTGATGATTTAGATTCGATAATGGTGGGAATGAAATAAACTGAGGGAGTGATACACACGTTGGTAAATGAAAGACAAGGATATAGACGATAAGTATTTGTATGCCTGTGTCTGTAAACTGTCTCAAGTGAACCGGGTATGAACCGGGTATATGTACTGTGTATGTATTTATGTATGTATATGTATACACAGGAATACATAAACACACAGTCACACACACACACACAGTCATACACATACACACACACACAAACACACACAAACACACACAGTCACACACGCACACACATAGACAGTCACACGCGCACACACAGTCACACACACACAGGCAGTCACACACACACACATACAGTCACACAAACATAGTCACACACACACAGTCACACACACGCACACACACACACACACACACACACACACACACACACACACACACACACACAGTCACACACAGACACACACACACACACAGTCACACAGGCAGTCACACACACACAGACAGTCACACACACACACACACACACACAGTCACACACACACAGGCAGTCACACACACAGACAGTCACACACACACACACAGTCACACACACACACACACACAGTCACACACACACACACACAGTCACACACACACACACACACACACACACAGTCACACACACACACACACACAGTCACACACACACACAGTCACACACACACACAGTCACACACACACACACACACACACACACACACACACACACACACACACACACACACACACACACAC
>NC_134799.1:2202340-2227340 GCF_046742065.1 Oratosquilla oratoria
TATACAGGAAGGGAGCAATACTCATTGGATCCTGTCTCCTACTCTCCAGTTGATCATTCCCAGCCTCAACTCTACTGTATGTCTAATATCAACTTGGTCTGTCCTTGATATCCAGTTATCATATTTAGATTTCAATTCACATATTTTTCCAGCCTAGGCTATATCACTTCCTAAGGTATTCCAAATATTTATGCACATATATGGAAAGATGTATTTTTTCACATCTTTTAAACATGCCGTCTTCCTTAATTTATTCTCATAACCTCTTAAAGTCCTCCTGTCCTTAATCATGAGATCTCTTCTGTCAATGTAATCTTCTTTTAATGCAGTACTTTAAAAACGTGAATATTGTAGTCATATCACCTCTTTCTCTTCAATCTTTCAAAGTTGGCGGACCCAGTGCTTTAAGTCTTTCCTCTTGTGGTTTACCGACCAGTTTGGTTGCTGATCTTTGTATTCTCCCGATCTTGCTTAAGTCTTCACTCTGCTCGCGCGTGCGCGTGTGTGTGTGCGTGCGTGTGTGTGTGTGTGTGTGTGTGTGAGTGTGTGTGTGTGTGTGTGTATGTGTGTGTGTGGTGCCTGTAATTTGACATTACCTGATTTGTGTTACAAATAATTTATTGATTTTTTTTTAAAGGTGAATGGCTGTCCATTTCGTAATACAGAGTCTGAGTGATCTAAAATATAACGTAATTAATTAATTACATAATCTGTTTCTTTGTGCAGGCTGCCTATTGAATAATCAAAAGTGCCTGTTTCACGATTTTGGCAAACAGAAGAAACGACAAAACCATACTAAAACCAGATATTTTAATTTTTACTAAATATCAATGAACCAGGGAACCAGATTAGAAACATGAATTATTTTTTCTAAAAAAAAAAGTAACTTTGACATTAAAAGACAGAAAACTCGTTAAAAACCTGTTGATGGATTTGACAAAAAATTTAATGCTATTTTCATTATCTGGAATTCAGCTTGTCCATTTTCGTAGCATCAAGAAGTGAATAATTTGTGACAAATATCAAATCAAGCTGTAAATACGCGTGACTGGGTCTTAGAAGGGTACTATTATTTTTCATACAAATTGCAACGCAAACTATTGTTTCACCCGTTCTGTTTTTAATCCTTTCAGAGTTCGTCATTAGAAAATTAGATATTTACTCAAAATTGTTATACAAACGTCATCTTAGAATGATATGGTCAAATTGTGAGAAGAATGGTTGAATTATTGGAGTCATCAAGTAAACGACGCCTAGCTTGTTATGCTTGCTCAGGGGCCCACATAGGCTTCGTGTAAATTAGTAAGCTTACTGCCCACATCACATGTCGATATTCAAAATTTTAGGCACAACAAAGAATATTAATAGACAATCAACTTGGATTCAGAGAAGGAAAGTCTTGTATTACAAACCTGCCACTTTCTACTTGAGAGTGGCTGATGTATTGCATGAGAGAGGTGGACTGTGTATGTTTGGACTTGGAAAAAGCCTTTGACAAGGTGCCACACTAGATTCCTAAGGGAATTGGAAAAGATAGTAAGCCTTAGTGGAAGTATATTAGAATGGATAAGAAAACATTAAAAGGCAGACGTATGAGAACAGTAGTGAAAGATAAAAAGTCATAAATGAAGAGTAACCAGGGATGTAGAGTTCAGTTTTGGCTCCTTTAATGTTCCTCGTATATATCAATGACATGACGAAAGAAATTTATAGCTATGCAGACCTATATGCTGACGATGCAATGATAATGAAGAGGGTGAAAAACGAGAAGGATGTTATAATGTTGAGAAGGGACTTTGATGAAGTATTCAAGTGGAATCAGGAGTGGAAAATTAATTTCAACACAGAGTTGAAATTAGATAATAGCAAAAGCAAAGGAGGAAAACGACTTAGGTATAATCAAAGATGCCCTATAACTTAAAGCATACAAAAAAAGAAAGAAACAGAGACCAAAAATCTGCTGAAAGATATAAACTGGCATTTTATTCTACCGGAGATGACATGATGAAGAAAATCATTTAAAGCTTGATACTGTCCATACTAAAATACGCAAGGTTGTTGTGATTACCTTAAAGAAAAACATAAAAAAAATCGAGAGAATACAAAAGGCGGCAACCAATGTGATTCTTGGTCTAAAAAAACATGACATACGAAGAAAGACTTGGGAAAATGGGTCTTCCTACCTAGGAAGAACGAAGAGAGAGAGGTGACATGATCATGAGATGTAACCTGGAAAATTGTTTCGAGAAGATTACTAATACGAGAAGAAAAATCAAAAGGAGGTCATAGTAGAAAACGGAAAAGAAAATGTTTAAAAGATGTCAAGTATAGCTTTCCACATAGAAGTGTACACAGGTTGAATAGAATAAGTTATATGAAAATGTAACCCAAGCCAGGGCTGTAAAAGAATTCAAGGAAACGAGAAAGGACCCCATGAGTATTGCTTCAACCCCGTACAGTACAACTAGGTAAATACTAGGTAAAACACGCACGCACACACACACACACACACACACACACACACACACACACACACACGCACACACACACGCACACACGCACACACACACACACACATTAGATATATATATATATATATATATATATATATATATATATATATATATATATATATATTGGTCTACGTTATTCAGTTGTTTCAGAGGGTTTCTTGTGTTGTTTGTTTTATGTGAAATGAAGAGGATGTCGTCAACATAACGGTACCACATCCCTACCCATCGCTCTATATGGAGACTTTGGAAAGGGACCATTTTCTACATATCGTCCCAGATAACTCCAAGTGGTACCGTTATGTTGACGACATCCTCTTCATTTCACACAAAACAAACAACACAAGAAACCTACTGGAACGCGCGCGCGCAAACACACACACACACACACACACACACACACACACACACACACACACACACACACAAATAATGAGCTCTGAGCTCACTGCCGTAGGGTGGTGTCTGGCTGTCTCGAACAGAGGCTGCAGCAGATCCGAGGTGAATACACACACACACACACACACACACACACACACACACACACACACACACACACATATATATATATATATATATATATATATATATATGTGTGTGTGTGTGTATGTGTATGTATGTATGTGTGTGTGTGTATTTATGTATAATGTATATCATATGATGTATGATATTGTATAGTCGTTAATTGAGGGACGCTCACTGTCCTAGCTAACCAGATTAGGGCGTCGCCACTTGTAATAGAGAAAGTTGGTCGAGTCCTGCCTGGCAGCAAGTGAATTTGCTGTAAGGCTTTACATTGATTACATTGTAGGTATGTACACGCACGCACACACACACACACACACACACACACACACACACACACACACACACACACACACACACACACACACACACACTTATATATATATATATATATACATATATATATATATATATATATATATATATATATATATATATATAGTTTACGAATAACTTACGTTATAAAGGTATCCGGCTGCGTTCGAAATAGTTTGAGGTAAAAAAAATAAATCAATTAGAATAAGAAAAAAAAAATGGAAATAAAAAATGAAATAGAATTGTGAATAAATATACATATATGAATATATAAATGAATAAGTAAATAAATGCTCATAACATAATATGTGGTAAGGAATAGTATGGAACAATTCATAATTAACACCTCTGGAATATTGTGATAATAATAGGGGAGCATTTGCTAGCATGAGGCACAAGGGAGCATTTGCTAAAGTGAAGCATTTGAAGATTTGATTTCTCAGCGAAATCAATATGTCTAAAGTTCTTTAAATATTTTGGTGAAAAAGAAAATAATAATAATTCGGGGGGTGAACTCTGACATACATATGTAGACAGTTACACCGTATGGCGTATTGACTGTATATCTTATGCAGTCGACATTTTAGTGCCTCCATACAGACGAATCTCCACTCAGAAATGAATACTTATATAATTTCTATTTTTTTTTCTTTTCTTTCGTCCATTTTGGTATTATCTCTTCTCCAAACGGAGGTGATATTTTCTTTTCTTTTCTTTTTGTTTTTCTTTGTGATGTGTGGCGGGAGAAATAATCCTCTCAAACTTTCATCTCGCACAGCCGCCATTGCTTTGCAGGTCCCTTGCGATAGGGTAGGAGTAATACACTGTATATACTCTGTATTTTACATGTATCAACACGCATCTAAGTATGTATATTTACATGAACGGAGATAATCACAAGACCAGGTAACATACCTAAATGAATATCAACAAAGGATAAATAAAATGGGAACCTAAATCTTTCGTAGAGCATGACATCTTCAAACACAAAATAAAGTCGACATATTCAGTTGCGTGAGCCCTTACACAATACCTAAAGGAGGGCTGTGATGAGGAGAAGACCTTTATGATCTCACCTGCCTTTTCAACGAAGAAACCAGCTTTGACCTACATATGTAAAAATTTCAACTAACAATACATTCATCTAGTTTACCATACCTGGGTTTAATGGTAATCTAGATGCAAGTCTTTGTGTAAACTTTGGTTAATGGATTGTTTGTAGGTTACGTTAATATAGTTAGGTAATTTCTGTTGGGTTGTGGAGGGTGAGATCAGGTGTGATAGTTTTCTTATTTCAATCCGATTTGTTTAATCTGTACCTTGAAGATGTATGGGTATTACCCATAGATCGGTCATACACGAGCTCTGAGCTCTCTTCCGGGAGGGAAATAGCTGTCGATCACGAGTCCAACACGTGATCGAAGACCATGGTGAATCACACACACACACAACGACTTGGTGGTGTGAAGGTTGGCGTCGAGGGCCTGCAAGGACCCAGATCCGAGGTCGATCCCAGCTCAGCGCTTGAAAGCCTCACAAACATTGGAATCAAACCTTTTTAATTATCCTGTACCGCCAACAGTATGGAGTAATCAGCGTTTTCTCTCTTTTTTTCCAATGCGTCCTCCATCAACTTTTAGAAAAAAAAAAATTAAATTGAGCAATTGGCAATTTTCCTTCGCCACCCACATTCACGGAAGAGGGGGACAGCGGTGTACAGTAGCGATTAATAGGTGCTGTGGGGGAAAACTGTCGTATACGGCCGAACGTATCGTTTCTTTTTTGTTTTGTCCCCACAGTACATTGTAGGTCGACGCTATCATGTCGAAAGAGCCTACAAATTGGGATGATAGAGGGTGGAGCGTCGTAAAATCAGCTTATCAGCGTACAGATTGCTCGATAGACAGGCTTGAGTGAACGTACCGTATGACATCGAGTTCGTGTCCGGACGGAACAGAAAGGAATCCTACCACAGGGAGTGGGAAATCACACCAAGTTCTCACAGTGTGTTGTGTGATACAATAACTAATATAATTTCCCCAGACAAACCCATAGGCCGAAGACTTGCTAATAACAAAACAGGATTGATGTCAAACCCATCAAAAGTTGAAATAAAGTTACATAGTAATTCGTACAGGGAACTGTTTCATTGATAAATTCAGATACCAGCCGTGTGCAGAATTATATTTAGATTTAAAGCCTTCCGTGCGTAGAATAAACAGTAAATGAAAATAGATTCCTCGAGTAAAATTAAAGGGAAGGTAAATATCAAGCTTGTGTAAAACTAAAGGGAACTTTATCTTCCGCAAGCGAGTAACGATATAGTAAATTGAAGTGGCTTCGAGCGAGTAAGGTTCAACGGAAATTTTAATATTTTTAAATTACATGCACGAATAGAAAATTCAAATGTTCTGGGCGGGTTTAGGACCAATATAATATTTGAGTTAGTATCGAAAGCCTTTTCAAAGATTACATAAATAGATTTGATAATAATTATGCTTCGGAGAAGGATTATCATAATCACATTTGAACTTTCGTATTGATGTAGGGGAGATAAAGCAACTGACATAGGTCTGGGGGCGAATTTTTGAATTGTCGTGGTGAGATTGAATTGTATTGTTGGACTAGATTATTTTTTCCTTGGGTATGAGCACAGTGCACGATACAAATGATGTTATGAAATTGTACATGTCTAAGCTTTTGTTGCCAAGACGTCTTTGTTGTCAGATGTACGTGAAGTAGCGAAACCAGTGGTGTGGTCCATACAAAGTTGTGTTAGCGTGGGGGGAAATAATTCAGTATAAGTTGTGGATCCAAATACGTTATATTGGAAGTGTTAGGCAATGACACGAATTAGGTAGATAGAGCAAATTATTGCATGAGGTTGGACATAATGGAAATAAGAGTTGGATTAATTATCAGATGCAAGTCCAGAACTGTCAGTGTTGCGTTTTCGGAAATCAGGAACGTAGTCGGATGTAGTGATGATATGAACCAGTATTGTCTAAACATTTTCGTCTATTCTACCCTGTATTACCTTCTACTGTTACGTACCATCCCCCCCCTCCCTCGTTCATCGTGGCTGAATAAACTCAGTTTTATTTAAGATAATGCAAATAATATATTAATTATATGTGTGTGCGTTCCTTGTTTGTTCACGTACCCAACCCTCCGCTCCCTCTCCCTTTGCCGTCACTGAACATGGGATGTTTCTGTTGTGTGTGTGTGTGTGTGTATTCTTTGTTTGTTTATGTACCCTTATGATCTATGTTGAGTACCCCCAGACAACATTGATATGAACAAACAATAGATGAGACGTGATAGAAGGCGGATAGAAGAAAGAATAGAAAAATTAGTGTAAGAAAAGATAATCAGGATTTATACTGATGAGAACAAACAATGGCGGGGAGGAAGGAAGGTAGTGGGTAGGCATAGCAATGATGGAAGAGATCAAGGGATTGCATGTAGATTTAAGGGAGTCAAAGACTATCAAGAATGATTATTTGTGTGGTAAGGTTGGTGGTACCCAGAGACATAAATGCAAAAACAGGCAAGATAAGTTGAGGAAGCAACAGGTAAATGAGGATCAGAAGATGTGACGAGTACGAGGGGAGGAAACCTGAAGCATACACATTCTCAGAGAAGATAAATACGTGGCAATGTATTTGCTTTCAATTAATAGAGAATTTGTGTGTGTGTGTGTGTGTGTGTTTGCTTACGTGTGTGTGCTTATCTAATCGTGTTTACTTATTTGTATTATACAGGGCTGGAGCTATGCTCGTGGGCTCCCGTTTGTATGTATTTATTTATCAAAATGCGCTTTCAATAAGATTGTGGGCTTCTATTATTTCTTTTTCTGATTTGTCCCACAAACTTACGCATTTATATGTAAATATTTACTTCCTAACTCTTATTAAACAGTATCTCTTCTGTAATTTTGTACAAAGTTCTCATGATGTTTTTTCATTGTAAACTAACAGATAATCTTTGTCAAATTTTATATATCTTTATTCGTATGTGTGTTTGTGTACGTGTGTGTGTGTGTGTGTGTGTGTGTGTGTGTGTGTGTGTGTGTGTGTGTGTGTGTGTGTGTGTGTGTGTGTGTGCGTGTGTGTGTGATGCACCATGGTCTTGGATCACATGTTGGGCTCGTGACTGACAGCTATTCCCACCCCCAGAAGAGAGCTCAGAGCTCATATATAACCGATCTATGGGTAATGCTGACCTTACACGCACACACACCCCTAACTCCCCACCCAAAAGAGTTGGAGTAACGACTAAAAGCGCAGCGATACTAAAATTATTTCAGCCCTGGGCGGGCTTCGAACCCGGACTGCCGTATTGACGGGCGCGAACGCTACCACTGCGCAATCGAGTCGTGTGTTTGAATGTGTGTGTGTGTGTGTGTGTGTGTGTGTGTGTGTGTGTGTGTGTGTGTGTGTGTGTGTGTGTGTGTGTGTGTGTGTGTGTGTGTGTGTGTGTGTGTGTGTGTGTGGATATAATTACCAGACGAGGCTTCAAAGTGTTAAGCCAAAATTCACCCCATCCTTTTTTCATCGTGATATAAACTTAATAATTTGCTTTGAACTTCCAAATTCTGTTCATGATTTCGCGAAAATGTTAATGGAGTTAACGGAAACCGGATTAATCGAAGCAAAACTAATCCCCATCGCCACTCGAGTTACCTGCCCATGTTAGCTTCGGTAGCAAGAGGATCAAAGCAGCCTCGGTTGAACCGATTTCGATTAACCTACACCGGATCGAACGCCTTTCATTTTAGACTTCACTTTTCTCCGCGTTACCTGATCCCATTGTTTCCCTTTTCGTACCTGATTGTATTCGTAATTTTGTAGCTGGATCTCGTTAATCGGTTTCATCCAGTTACATGTATTCTATCCAGCATTGTGTGTTTTATTGCGGCACATTTGGATAATCATAATGGTATTTCTAATTATAGAGGATTACAAAGGAGGAGCATGCCAACAGGAGACCTTTTGGTCCATAACTAGGTCGGATGAAAAAAATATATATAATAAGGATAAATAAATAAATAAATAAATTTTATAATATGAATAATAATAAATAGAATAAGTAAATAAATAAATAAGTAAAGGTAAATAATAAACAAACAGGTAAAATAGTAAATATTAATAGATAAATAGCAATAAATGATAATCATGGAAATATTAATAAACAGACAAATAATAACAAACAAAGAAATAAATAATTAACATTGCACCCTATTAATTGTTGTTGTCAATGTCATTTTGCATCGGAGGATCGAGTGTGGGACATTTATTTTTATACCTAAGAAGGGAAAGATTTACCATTTACTAACATAACTATGACATTCACAGAACCAAAATGTCGTTGCACATTTATAAAATATCATCTAACCTTTGTACTTTAACTGCTGAAGAGGATCACAGTTGTGGTCGAAATATACAGATCGTCTGTTTCTTTGGCTTTGTTTCCCCGACAGTGGGTTATATCTAAACATAATTATGACATGTTGATGACAGTCACATTGGTCTTTCATAGTGACAGATTATATGTTTATCGAGTTCTTGGAATTTGAGGTGCTTACTTGCCCTGTGCTTTTCCCAATGTTCGTGTTTAGCTACCCAAATCACAGTAATTTTCATGACCTCGGATCTTTATATAGAATACAAGAACCACATTGTCTCACATGACATACAACGATAAAATTTCAAAATCACGCAAGCACGGATATTCGACATGAAACTTACGTTGTCAGATAACTCCTAACCTAATACAAGCTAAACTAACTTAACCTCATCTGACCTAACCTGACCTAACGTAGCTATTCCATAGAAAAATAGGTCTTTCAAATAAAAAAATAAAAAATTGAAAAATGTGTTTGCGTGATTCTGGAATAGAACCAATAGAACTCCATAACCATGTGAATATTTGCTATGCTTAGATTAATCAATTATTAATTCCGACCACTTATCCTTTTGATAAACATACTGATGCTTCTGTTTAGACATTATTATATATATAGAGCACCATTTTGGAGAGTGAAAACTCGGAAGGGAGACGAATATAATATATGTATTATGAAGCTAACATAATTCAACTTTATTTCATAATGTATTTCCCTCCATTTATTCAGAAAAGACATACGTATGTTACCCAACTAAAACACTCGTGGCTTACCAAAAGATAAACCTATTAGATTACGCTTGCACAGACTCCTTACTACAATTAAGTTACCAGGACTCGCATTAATGGATTTAAATTGGACAGATTTAGATTTAAGAAGGAAATAAGCAAGAATTTGTTTACTAATAGGATGGTCAACGAATGGAATAGACTTAGTAACCATGTAGTGAGCGCTGAAACTATCGGTTGTTTTAAGAAACGGTAAGATAGTTTTATGGATGGGAATGACAGGTGGTAATGGACATGGAACTACCTAGTGTAGGCCTTATGGTCTCTTGCAGTCTCCTTCATTCTTATGTTCTCATGTAACCAGTAAGACCCTGCGGTTGAATCAGTTTCGGTTGTCTCTATCAGGAGGCTAGGCCTGTGCCCCTTACAGAGGACTTCGTGGCGTGGAATTTAATGAACCATGCCCTTGGTCCAACTCGCTGGGGGCATGGTTCGAACTGTCGTCTTTTCAACCTCCGAAAGTAGCAGTGACGCTCTAACTTGCTCGGCAAACAAATCACTATATGTGAATGCTTCCACGTGGCGCAGTGGTTAGAGTTCTTGGCCGCCACTAGGGCGGTCCGGCTTCGAATCCTGCCCCGGGCTGAAATCATTTCAGTATCACTGCACAGCATTACCTATAGATCGGTCATATATTATGATCTCTGAACTCTCTTCAGAGTTGTAAATAGCTGTCGATCACGAGTCCAAGACGTGATCCAAGACAATGGTGAAACCAAATTGTAGCATTCAGGAAAGGAGCAACGCTCGTGGGGTCCTATTTCTTATTCTCAAATCTATCATATCTAGATTTAAATTGTGTGTGTGTGTGTGTGTGTGTGTGTGTGTGTGTGTGTGTGTGTGTGTGTGTGTGTG
Source organism: Oratosquilla oratoria (assembly GCF_046742065.1). Lineage (NCBI taxonomy): Eukaryota > Metazoa > Arthropoda > Malacostraca > Stomatopoda > Squillidae > Oratosquilla > Oratosquilla oratoria. Next base: position 2,212,741 of record NC_134799.1, read on the forward strand.
TGTGTGTGTGTGTGTGTGTGTGTGTGTGTGTGTGTGTGTGTGTGTGTGTGTGTGTGTGTGTGTGTGTGTGATTCACCATGGTGTGATTCACCATGGTCTTGGATCACATGTTGCACTCGTGATCGACAGTTATTAACCTCCCGAATGAGGGCTCAGAGCTCGTATGACCGATCTATGGGTAATACTTTGACATTACACGCACACACACACCCAACTCCCCGCCCACGACAGTTGGAGTAACGACCCGCAGCGCAGCGATACTGAGACTATTTTAGCCCTGGGCGGGATTCGAACCCGGACCGCGTAGTGCCAGCCGGGAACTCTACCACAGCGCCACGAGTCGTGTGTGTGTGTGTGTGTGTGTGTGTGTGTGTGTGTGTGTGTGTGTGTGTGTGTGTGTGTGTGTGTGTGTGTGTGCGCGCGTGTACACGGAGGACCTATACCGTGAACTGTGCGGTAAAGTATTCCGCAGTGTTTTAAATATGAACACATACACAAGGGGACAAAGACATAACACTGGCTGATAAATTAAATTAAGAAAAAATCTACTAATGAGATGAATATCGATGCTAAAAAACAAATCAAAGAAAAAGGCGAAGTGGGAAAAAGAATAAAACAGGGAGACGACAGATGCAACGACCGACTGCTGAGGTCAAGGCCAGCCTTCCTCGCTTCTGAATCGTTCGTTTCGTAGTAAAAGACATCAAAGACAGTGACGATGTAAGATAGAAAAAAAGAATACATAGTGTAATTACTGTTTTAGAAAAAATGTATAATATCTCGGACGTGTGGATTTTGAAATATGAAAATTGAAAGGGAAATCGGAAGAAGTAAAAATGAAAATTGGAACTGGAAATATAGATGACAAAGTCGAGTCGACAGTTGAAATGTAAACAATGACGATGTTCAGCGGAGGAAACACGGAGCTTGACTCGGATACTGATGAGGGAAATATTGCGAATGAAATTAAAAAAGTGTAACAGCAACTAAAGATGAGAATTTGCACAAATGAATGTTTTGTTGAGCGTATTCGTTAATAACACAGAAATGGCAAGGAAAGCTGTGATTATGCTAAATAATAGGATTCAACTCAAGGAGCATTTGATAACGAACTTCCTCGAGGCTGAATGAAATAGTTTGTCTTAGTGACCATATTTTGTTGACTAACAGAAAGACGAATTAAATAGACTAAGTAAAAAACGAAATTTTTAATTTGATATATCAAAAGCACGTATGATAAAACAAAGATAACGAACAAATTAGTTAATGTGGCATCATGGCTAGAATGAAGAAAATATCAAAAGAATTATCCAAGAATAAAGGCATTGGAAAAAGGTACATGAAAAAGTTGAAGTTTAAATTAAATATATTATGAAACGACAAAAGAAGGAAGAACAAAATGTAAAAGAAAAATAATAATAACAAAGGTATCATAAAGAAATGACGCTCTGGTAAAATATGTACAAAAAATGTTATACGTTTGGGATAGAACAAGGAATGCATTATAGCTCGACCAAAATGAGAAAAAAAAACTATAAGAGTTGCTCAAGCGGTTATAAATAATTATTGTTGAGCGTTCCTTATAGGTTAATATATCCAAATGGAGGTCACAACCAATAGTATTTCTAGATCACAAAATATGGAAGATGAAACGATCACTTAGATAAATTAGCAAAGCCATATTTGAAAGAGGAGTGTAGCAGAATAATCAGAGTAACAAAAAATCTAGTAAATAAAACTAGAGAAGAAAGTAAGGCCGGAAGAGAATAGTGAATGACTAATAACAGAGAAATTTTTGTTGAAGGAAGGAATTAAAGATGCAGGGAAGAAAAAGAGGATATATTTTAGAAATAGCAACACGCAGTCTATGCAGGTGTTGAAAAATGTTGGGGCGAGGACGTGCCTTTGTCTCACTCCGTAATTAACAGGAAGGAAGCTTGACACGCGTCCTCTATACTTGGCAGCACTCTATTCCAGAGTCTAAGCCAGGTCAACAGCTGTTGACCTGGCATCAAGCCAGAGTGCTCAGGGCTCTGAAACTTTAGCAGATGTGAACGAACCCACGTCAGTACCAAATGGGTCTAACCTGACACACTGAGAGGTGTAATACCACAGCAGTTGTTGTCCTGCCGGTCCCTTTTCTCCTTCAAGATAGGGACGACCACACAATTTTTCCAGTCAGAGGGAATAGTACCCCATGCAACCCGAGGATTATGGCATCGCCTCCAGCTTTCAGCAACACACTGATGTTGCCGATGCCAGCTGCCTTTCCACCCTTCAACATACAGACTCTTTGACCTCTGTCAGAGAAGATGGGGAATCGTTTATTAGTGGATAGGCAACCGTCATCCGAACATTACCGAGGGTCACCCATGAATAACTGCTCAATGTACTAGGCAATAAGGCTACACCCTTCCAAACTTGACACTAACTTGCCATCAGCTGTTCGGATTGTGTTTCTGTGGGTCACAGATTTGGAGCGGAGTTTCTTTAGGGCTTGGTAAGCAACCCTGAGGTCATTTGCATTTAATTGTGGAGAGGTGAAGTTGGAGTGGGAAACAGGTGGACTTGAACAGGCATGGGGTAATATACTGTCATAATAGCAGCGAACGATGTGATTAAGCCAGTGGATACAAAAAAAACAGCAAAATGTAGACGTGAAGATACACCAGCACGATTGTACTTACTATAAACAAAACAACCCAGTGTTAAAAAAAATCCAACGTCTTATAAGTAAGATCGATAAAAAAGTCCTGAAATTCCACATGTTAATGGGAAATGAAGAACTAGGAGACGAGTCGTTTAGACAATGTAGATATAACTATGCCAAAACAAAATTTTACAAGATTGATAACATTCTTGGAAGAAACTGACTGGAAAGTGTTCAGAGACGAGTAAAACAGAAGTAGGAAATATTTCTGAAATGTTACAACCTGGATGTGGAATATTGTGCCATAAATAAGCGAGGATCTCCTAAAAGAACGGATTTAGCAGATGTGGGACAGAAATGAGAGAGAGAGAGAGAGAGAGAGAGAGAGAGAGAGAGAGAGAGAGAGAGAGAGAGAGAGAGAGAGAGAGAGAGAGAGAGAGAGAGAGAGACGGTATGGGAAAGGCATGGGGCATATCTTCGTCATTGATTCATTATTGGTAGACTTAAGGACCAAGAATCTTGAACTGTCGATGTCAGGGTCCGCTTCATCTTGGTATGGGTCAAGTTGATAGTAAGGAGGGTTGTACAGGCTTGGGAATGCAATATCTCTTAGTGGGATCCGGATAGTAGTTATTGATTGTGCTGCTTGGGTATGTTGATAACGTCGACGGCAGCGAACATTGCCTTCTGTGGTGAAGGTGAGTAGTTGTTCTGGTGTAGATTGTTCTTCCTTTGAGGGTGGGGTGGGGGTGGGGGGGGTTTGCTTTGCTGATTGGGAAGTGTTCCGGGACGGGGCGGGACTACTGCAACAGAGGGACTTTGATTTTGAGAAAACTGTTGTTCCTTCCTTGCTTTTTTATCATCATAAATTATTATTGTTACTCATTATTTATTATCATTATTGTTATCATTATTCATACGTTATTATGGGTGATCACTATGCAGTCAGCTTCGGGGAGGCGAGGTATGGGGGCACATATTCTATCACTTTCCTTTGTGAGGGTAAACAGAGGTGATGCTAAATAGGGCTGCTCAATCACGTAGGTTGCCGCCGACCGGTGCCTCTCCCGACATTCGCACAGGTCGACTCCTGGGCCCCGGTTTGATTTTGTCTAAGCGTTTCTAGAGATGACGCACCATCATCGCAGGACTTACAGTTGTTAGTATTATACAATAATAATGAAAATATAAATAGATAAATAAATGAAGTTATTGTAAGTGAAAGAGGCAGTGACAATATATTTTCAGTCTCAGTCGCTTCTCCTCTGTAGACGTTATCACACTGGGATATTTTTCCTCCAATCCCAAATTATCGGCGGTTCCGCTCATCTCCAGCACTTTTTCCGGCGTAAAATCACTATGGCAAACCATTTTATTTTCTCAACAAAAATACATACAGTAGAATGTCATTTGATATGCTGGAGGAACATGATTTTCCTCCGACATATCAAATTTCTTCTCGAAAGCTGCGGACTGTAAATCTGCTGGAACGGTCGAAGGAAAACTAACCCAAGATGATTACACCTCAAGCGTTTCCCGAGATCACTTTCTCTTACTTCCACCATCACACACAATTGATGCAGGTTTTCTAGTTGTTAGAATGATGTTACTGAGATGTGAGAGACGGTGACTGAATATACAGTCAGTTTTAGTCGCTTCCACAGTTTTACTAAGGTACACCACTTAAATATGATGAGAGAGCAATTCGTTTTCTTTCCTGGTTCCGAATCTCGTTTCGAAATCTTGCCTCCCTCTTGTTAGGCAGGAGATAATATGGACAGGGTTGCAAGTATCTGAAACGGGGTTCATACCAGGTAAGATAAGCCTAACCCCCTAACATAAGTGTTGTCAAAGTACACTTATATGTTCAGATGAATCAATAATCACATACATTACATACTCGTATTTTTTTCATTAAAGCATGCATAGTAAGAGACTGAAATGCTTTCATATCAATACTGTATGACCTCCATGTTTATGTAACCATAGACTAGTATTTGTGTACAAGTTTCTGAAACGGTTCTTACTCTTCTTGGTCCATAGAATATGGAGTCATCATCGGCCGGCGCTTTGGCTGTGACGGTGCTGGGGAGTATTGCTATCGCAGTGCTCCTGGTGCTTCTTGGGCGGCTCCTGGGCGTGTGGTCGTGGGCGTGGGCGTGGGTGAAGGCATCTGGCGAGGAAAAGACCAAGCTATGCCAGGCAGAGAGGACTTCTAGTACAAGAGGATATCTTGTAAGTATGGTTACTTGTCAACGTCAGTTTGGAAACTGTCGTATCTTTATTTTGTACACTGATTTGTTGATAGTATGCGTCACATTTGCGAACACAAAAGCAATCAAAATAGGATGAGAAGCTTCAGTTCTTGCATTGAAAAGCCGACGGACCCTAACTGTTTTATACATTGGTATTAAAAATTGTCATCATGAAAATAAGATACCAGAAACGGAAATATTCTATGGAACATTCAGGGAGATCAAGACTGATGATAAATAAAATGTCTATTCAGAACGTCAGACAAGTATGGGATGCAATGAGAAAGTAGCAGACCTCATATAAGGAATTGGGTGTATAGGATCTAGAACGCAAAGTGTATGCATTCCATGATAAACAGAAAATTGAAATAGAACAGCTATGTAGTGTTTTTATATATATATATATATATATATATATATATATATATATATATATATATATATATATATATATAGATATATATCAGAATGTAAAATAACCTTGGTGAAAACGAGTCTTAAGCCAAGTCAGGTTAAAATTGCACCAGGGAAAATATGTAGGAGAAAAAAATAATAATAAATAAAGAAAATAATAATAACAAATAAATAAATAGATAGATAAATAGAATGAAATAGATAAATAAATTAATAAATAAATTAACAATAAGTAAATTAATAAATGAATAAATAGATAAATAAATAAATAAACAAACAAACTAGCCCAGAACAACGAAGGAAGGAAACACACGAAGTAGCTCGGTTGGTAGAGCGCGTGTTTGGTAACCACGCTGTGAATTCGGGGTCCATTCTGAGAAATGGCCCCTGACCGCTGCTTACCTCAGGATCTGAGGTAATTTGGACATCACTGTGTGATATATCAGTTACCTTTGGGTATTGTCACTGCAACAGTAGCATACCATGGACTCACCGTCTATCCTGCGTTCGAACAGTTCCGGACCACTGACAAGGTTGAGGTCCGAGATGGTACCAGCCTCGGAAACCACGAAAAAAAAAAAAAAAAAAAAAAAAAAATAATAATAATAATTATAATAATAATGATAATAATAATGATAATAATTATAATAATAATAATAATAATAATAATAATAATAATAATGATAATAATGATAATGATAAAATAATAATAATAACAATAACAATAATAACAATAATAATAATAACAATAATAATAAAAACAATAATAATAATAACAATAACAATGATAACAATGATAGTAATAACAATAATAATAATGATATGATATCGAGAGAGAAGTGAAAACGATGGAACTGGATTCAGCGTAGAGAAATTAAGTATTGAAAACAAAATTGAAAGTTTGATAAAGGTTAGGTTTTTAAATAAAGTATTATTTGAAAGTAAACAAACCAAATATCATGTGCCTGATAAATACCAAGTTAAAAAGAATATTGATATACAAGTGGGGTTGAAAAATACAGATTGTAGGGAAAAGATAAATGGGATAAGTGATGATGACAATTAGAAATAAGATAAATGTGAATAAGGAGGAAGTGGGAGAAGGTACGGCTGAAGTGATAGTAAAGAAAGTGACCGGAACGATGTTAGATACTTCTAAGTAGTACAAATACCTCAAAGACAAGGCATGGAATGGAGTCGAATATCTAGAATTGTTGTTAGCTATGGCTATTTACCCACAGAAAAAATATATGCAAAGTGACGATTTCTCCCGTTTGAGAAGCAAAAGGTTATGTTAAGCGTTATCAACCAACTTTCAGCACATATGTTATGCATTACTGTTCTTTAGCCTACTGAAGAAGACAAAGTTTCAAATCAATTGCCAGACATCCACTAATTACAATTAGTTTTCGGTTTGTGACCCTAAATATTCTATTTCCTCGCTAGACGAGAACAGTATCTCAAATTATTCAGGCTTCAAACTTGCCCGAGATCAGAGCTAACGAAAATAAAAAGCCACAGGTTTGTTTGTGCCTTAGGACAGTAAGCCTACGTCATCAGTATAGAATATAATTTCATCTTGAGACAGCAGAGAAAAACGAATAATAAATATATATTTCGTATCTTTCCTTCTTCCAGTTCAACGATGACCTAGACTGGATTGGCCTATGGCCACGCACTGGCTCGTACAAACGCTTCACGAATTTGGACGATCTAGGTGGTAATGGAGACGACGGCTCCGAATCCCAGGACATACCTATCCCACCACAGCCTCTCCGTCCCGCCCCTGGGCCTCCACCAAGGTAGGTGGTGACGTCATGTCGCTTTCTCACTTTCGTTTTCGTTTTCTCTTGTCATCGCTCGATACAAAAGATAGTGAAGGAAAGAATAAACGTTAATTTATCTGGATTACAAAAGAAATAATGGCTACAGTATAGACATGCGAATATGCACGTCGTAAGACTGACCTTACGAAACGAAATTACGATGTATGCATACATTCGATGCATCCAAGAGTAAAAGCAAAAGACACTGGTGCAGGCATGAAGATAGTAAATTGCTCATAAATGTATGGATACACACAAACACACACACAGTATATATATCTTACTGTAGCGCTCGCTATGAATGTGTGTGTGTGTTATATATGTGTACATATGCATTGTATATGTGTGTATATGTGTGTGTGTGTGTGTATATGTATATATATATGTGTGTGTGTGTGTGTGTATGTGCGTGCGTGCGTGCGTGCGTGCGTGTGTGTGTGTGTGAAGTCTGTGTGTGTGATTCATCATTGTCCTGAATGGTGTGTTGGACTTGTGATCGACAACTATCACCCTCCCGGATGAGAGCGTGTATACGCATGTAATGGACACCTTTTTAGGTCGAATTAGGTTATAAGAATTTTTTGTGTAAAGCTGTGGATGCAACTGTATACGATATTCCTGAATATCTATTATCATTGCAATCCAACTATTAAAGTCACCCCCTTAGGCTTAGTGTCCAATACAGTATAATAATATTCTAATTGCGTAATTATCTTAATTTGTTATACTTGAAGATTCTTGACTATGAATTACGTAGCTCTACAGCAATTCATCGACATTGTTTGAATATGAAAATGTCGTCTCTCATCTTTGTAACGGTTTCTTGTAATGGCATACGGAGTTTAAGTAAAATCCAGTACAAAAAAATCTCTGCATTGTGAATGAACTAATTTAACAAATATTTTGATCTTGACTAAAGTTATTTTGTTAGAGCGTTCGAATTCTAGATTAATTTTCAGCTCTGTTGTACTGGATTGGAGATGGACAATGTTAACAAAAAGTTGAGGGGGATGTCTGCGATCGTGGAGTTCTTCCTAATCCTGTCTCACTATCGTAGAGGCTGGAAAGAGTGGATGAAGATAATGAAGATGTTGGGAATGTGTCTGTAGTGCTGTCAAAGGACATTATGTCTATTGGAAAACCTTTTTCTTCTTCTTCTTCTTATTATTATTATTATTCCTTTGGGTGGATACAGGAAACCCATGAAGATCTGCCACCAATAAGACGACCTACTAATAACACTAAAAACAAAATCCTCGGTAGAATATTCGAAGTTACTAGGAATGTTGTGTCCAGTCCAGGGATCAAATGTCAGCCCTCTTGGGCCGCACCTACAGACAGAATAGAAGGTATTGATAGATTCTGAGGATGTGTTATAGGGACGTGGTTCTCTTCGACGTCCACCACGAGTGGACATGGAACAGTAGAACATAAGAATGGAGGAAACTGCAAGAGACCATAAGGCCTACACTAGACAGTTCCATGTCCATTACCACCTGTCATCCCCATCCATAAAGTTATTCAATCTCTTGAAATAAGCTCCACCGCAAGGTCTCGAACCTTTGTCTTAGCGACTGCTTATTATGAAACAAAGGCGATAGGATCGAGCCAGCCAGCCAGCCTTTGTTTCATAATAAGCAGTCGCTAAGTCAAAGGTTCGAGTCCTTGCGGTGGAGATTATTTCCATTTGTCAAAATGACACACAATCTCTTAAAACTAATAGCTTCAGCACTCATTACATGGTCACTAAGTCTATTTCATTCGTTAACCACTCTATTGATAAACCAATTCTTGCCTATTTCCTTCTTAAACATAAATTTGTCAAATCTAGACACATTGCTGTCTTACGAATGAGAGAGAATTTGGACACTTTTTCGGGATTGTCAATGAGTGACTGATCTTAGTTGAGGATGACGTCATTCTCCTCATCAATGGAGGACCCCGAGGTTGATGAATAGAACTCCATAATGATTTAAGAAAAACGAACAAAAAGACGTCGTGACTCGTGTTTTGTTCATTGTAGTGATGGGCAGAAGACATGTCTTTAAGAGAAGGCTGGGCTACTCGCTGTGTCTTCGATGCCACGGAAAACTGTAAGGTTTAAAAAGGAAACAGGGAAGAACTGGTTTACCAACAGAGTGAGTAACGAATGGAATAATCTTATATGACACTAAAACGGTCCCACACTCACACACCACGGACAACGGCCACTGTGAGGTTGTGGGTTTTCCACTTGGTGGAATTCGAGGCAACGATGGATTGATTTATACTTTTACCTCATCTCGGGAAACACGACCCTTTGATTAAGCAAACACACCAGAAGGGACACTGAAGAGAGACCATTTCCAGGTTTCTATAGTCCAAAAACTTTAATTTGGTGCTTATCTACAACATTTAAGTTCATCGTGAACATAAGCCTGAAGCAGGCCCAGTTCTAAGCCTATTTGACCGATTTGATCAAATTGGTCCCCCCAGGCCTCAAGGCTGCCCAGACCGGAACAGTTTGAGCCCCCCAGGCGATTGTATTAAAAACTTAAAACTTTCAATATTTAATATATCTAGTGTTTAATATATTTTTGGCTAAGAATGGCATGCAACACGAAAATAAAACGTCATTTTCGAACTTTTGTAGAGACCCCGATATCTATTTTCTAAGTGGGCCACGCAATTCCTTCCACCGACCCTGGACTAAAGCATTTACCAACTCATTTTCTCTTGTCATCAAAACTTTACGTAACCAACAATGTACACTGGCGATCTTAATTTCCTCTTTGGGGGATTTTGAGGAGAGAAACTCATGTGCGACACGTGAGCTTTGAGTAGAGTTAAAGAGTAATAGAGTAAGAGCATTTAATAGAGCCTGGCACGAGTCTTCCATATAAGACTATACTCTCGATATCTATCCATTATCAGCCTTTTCTCACTTCTACAATCGCTTTTTTATTTCAGGCACTTGGTAGCTCTGTAGTGAGCGCTGAAACAACTGGTTAATTTAAGAAAATATTAGATAATTTTATGGATAAGGATGACAGGTCGTATGGGACATGGAACTCTCTAGTGTAGGTCTTACGGTCGCTTGCAGTCTCCTCAATTTTCAAGTAAAGAAAGTGAGTGACAGAGCACAAGGAGTATCAAGAGTTGAAATAATTAATTATTTTAAGAGAAGATTAGATAGCTTCAAGGATAGGGATGACAGGTAGTAAGGGAAACAGTACTCCCTTGTGTAGGCCGTACGGTCTCTTGCAGTCTCCTTCATTTCTTAAGGAAAGTAGATGAGTGACAGTGCACAACCTGTATTAAGAGATCCAGTAACCCTTGAGATTGTCTTTCCCTGGAATTATGAATAATGAGGACGAGGACAGCAGCCTTCCTCATTTTACAAAAGTGTTTCCCAAACTTTTAATACGCGACTTTTTTCAGTAGTACCAACCTACCACTACCACCACCTTAATATGGCTTCCGAAAACGTAATAATCTTTAATATTGCAGATACATTATCTTAAAATTCAAAAGATTAATCACAGCAGAGAGCAATTACAAAAAACTTTATTATTGTTTATTAACAATGATTTATTTAATGATGTATCTTAATGAGAAGGATGTATTTGCTTTTTTATACAAGCAAGTCATTACGCAGGTCTGTGTGGCTGAATGTATATACATTTGTGCCCTTATTGACCCCTTTTAGGGGTCATGACCTTGGGAACCCCTGTTTTACTGGGAACATGGGCAGTGTTAGAATTCGCCCTCAAACATACAGCATGCATTGGGTGGAGAGAGAGAGAGAGAGAAAGAGAGAGAGAGAGAGAGAGAGAGAGAGAGAGAGAGAGAGAGAGAGAGAGAGAGAGAGAGAGAGAGAGAGAGAGAGAGAGACAGAGAGAGAGAGAGAGGGAGGGAGAGAGACAGAGAGAGAGAGAGAGAGAGAGAGAGAGAGAGAGAGAGAGAGAGAGAGAGAGAGAGAGAGAGAGAGAGAGAGAGAGAGAGAGTGAGAGAGAGAATTCTTAATCAGGTATCCTTTAGATTTTTTCTTTTCTTTTTTCAAGACGTGTGGATGGATTCGTTACTGCTACTGATATTTTTTTTTTCCAATTTATTCATAAATCATAAGTTGCTCATTGGTTGTAGGTATATATTGGTATGACATGTTGCATAAAACTGGTAGATTCATCACATGTTGTATATTGTTCTCTCTTTTCTCAATCTTCAATTAGTTAAATTATTCACTCCTTCGACATCTTCCTCTCTTTCTCTCCTCTCTTCCCGTCCCGGCCTCACCTCCTCCTCCTCTCTTCCTTTTCTCCTCTCTTCTCTCTCAACCCATTCCCCATTTCCTCCTGTCCCAATACACGAAATACAAAGTAACGCACAACAGAGGCTCGAGATTGTCCATATGGATAGAAACGCTGGTAAACAGCAGGCCAAAGCAACAAGAGCCTCACGTTCCATCTCCTGGTTATCTTTCCCTCACCCTCCTCCCTTCTCTTCCCCTTCCCTGTCACAACATGGTGGTCTGGAACACAACCCCCATTGTCTTATCCAATTGCATTACCAGTCCTCCAAGCCAGTGATCACATACTACATTTTCTCATTTCAGCTTAACTCTCCCTATCAAAAAAAAAAAAAAAAAAAAAAAAAAAAAAAAAAAAAAAAAAAATTGGTTAATACTGATGCAAGCCTGGAAGCCTAAGTCTCCTCCCCATGCCTTCTGAGCCACGACACCAAGCCCTAATAAATATTCCTAAAACGCGCTCAGGGGCAATAACCCTCTTTTATACACAACTATCATATCACTCTCCTACAGACTTCTCTCCTCCCCACAAAAAAAAAAAAAAAAAAAAAAAAAAAAAAAAAAAAAAAAAAAAAAAAAAAAAAAAAAAAAAAAAAAAAAAAAAAAAAAAAATAATAATAATAATCATCTCGCTCGATCGGACGGTGTATACTAAGGTAGTCCAAAGTCTATAGTGGTCACACAACGATATTGCCGCAGTTCCTCGCTGTCATTAACCTTCAGGGCCAACAAGCCACCGTCATCATCAGCCTAATTAATCCAATTACTTCCCTTCACGGTGTGCCAGCCCAGCATCTCCCGTGAGGAACCTCCAGTGCAGGCTGTACTTGTTCGCCTTGTATAGCGCTTCGTAGGACTCTCCCTCTCAAGGTCTTCAGTCACGACAGTTCCTGTCGGCTTCGTGCTGCCTCCATGCACCAAACTCGTTCCTTCATGAAAACGTGGCAGTTTTACCATAGGAAGAGGTTCTGTTCTTGAAAACCTTACGCTTGTATCCACTGAACTTCAGGAAATGGAAACAAAGGAATTGATCAATGTAGTTGCGTCTGTGAAGACGGGTCAACCTCATGCTTCCATCGCAATTTCATCTATCTTGGTTCCATCCCTTTCTTCCTTCACCGTTTGTGCCCTTCGATGAAGTCGTCGCACACATGGAGCATTTAGTTCGCATACTGACTTGATATAGATATGTTTAATCAAATTTCCTCTCAAAAGTGTTACTAGAACCTAGAACAGCGTGTCTCATCCAGGGTTCCCCGGAACCTAAAGGTTCCGCGAAAGGTCCCTAAGGGTTCTGCGAGAACAAGTGAGATAAGCTAATGCACTTTAGATTTTTTCATTTAATTTCATATACGTAATATAATTAAATACGCACGACATATTCTTAGTTACTCTTATAATGTAATATAGACATCATCCTATCTAACCTATTATTACGATTAAAATAAAATGAGAAAGATATGATATATATATATATATATATATTTTTTTTTTTTGCGCAGGGGTTCCTTGAGACATGCAATTTATTTTAAGGGTTACGCAAAGGTAAAAAGGTTGAGAAACACTGACCTAGAGAGAGGGTACTGGAAACTTGCTCCCACCACCATAGTCATTTTTTTCCCCTTGTCAAGATAGTATTATCATCATATTTTTCATGTTCTAGAGGTGAGAACTGAAAAAATGGAGGATAATCTGTTCATTAAATTAATTAGTTACAAGCTGATTCATCATAAATTAATCTTATGTTCTATACACACCCTCACGAGCGCACGCACAGACAAAAACTCTTAAAAGGGACCCCTAGTTTAGGTATTTTTCTATTCCTGTTTCAGTTTCCATGATTCATTGGCTGTAGTAGGCGTTTGTCACTACCAAAACATTCCACGAGTGTCTCTATGACGGTGTCCTTCTCCCTTATTACCTGTGGACTCATCAGACAACTGACACTGATGTCCACAAGCCCATTTTGACTCCCTGCTTCCTGCCTTAAAAATTGGTACCACATTGGCTAATTCGCAGTGCTGGGGCACTCTCTCCTATTCCTGGGAATATTTATTGAGCTGGTGTATTTCGGCCACTAATTGATCTCTACACTATATTCAGTATCCAGTTCGGGAACCCATCTAGCCCCGAAGCCTTTCTCACCTCCAATTTTTCTAGAAGTTTATTCACTTCACGTTCTTCCACTTTTACATTGTTTAAGTGATCTTTCTTATCTTCAACTATCTCTCCCTCAAAGTCCCCTTCCTTGGTGGGTACCGATTGGAAACTTCTATTCATTAATTATTTTTTTTTATTTACTTTTCTTTCAACCATTTGCTTGGATATTCTTTCTCGTGTTTCAGCTTTCCATTTTCAAATATGCAGAACCACCTAGTTTCAAGTTTTCACATATCAATTACATCCATTTCAAAGTTCTATTCTCTCTGTTTTCTAATTGTGTACTTTTTACATCAATTTGTCTTCGTTGTTCTTCTTTTTTCCTACCTTTCCCGTGATTTACCTCACTTTTGATTTGCTGTTACACATCTTTTGTTAAACCAATCCTGTTTTGTGATTCTTTCCCTCTGTTGCATCTGTCCTAACCAAGACACTTGTTAACTTGCATTTGCTTGCTAGTCTCCGTGTCTTATCATCGTGCTTTGTGATTTGAATTTCATTGTCATTGGCCACGCACCTCCTACTACACATCTCCTTAACCTAAATAATTCTGTTTCTTTATGTATGTCTTCCTTGTAGTTCTTAATCACTTGCGCAATTTCTTTGGCGTTCTGTCTTTCTTTTGATCCTCCTTTCTTACTGATAAACGATTTTATTTCTTATTCTGAGACAATAGTACTTTTATATCTATCTACTAACTCATATCAACGTTTCACTACGCTTAATGCCTTTGTCACATTCCTTTCCACTCTCTACTTTTCCTCTCTTCTTTGCTGTTTCATGATAACATTAAATTAGACTCTTTCTTCCTCACGTATCCATATTCCTCATTGTTGTTTGATATATAGTGTTTCCTTTGTACTTCTTGTCCTCTCCTTGTTTTTCACATAACCCTCCAGCTTATGTTTCCTCCGTTAATTTGTCATAATCACCTTTCCACTTGTCAAACTTTCTTTTAGTTCATTTCTAGATTGATTATACCATTTCATTGATAATCTAAATATTAG
>NC_134799.1:2232340-2362340 GCF_046742065.1 Oratosquilla oratoria
GCCTGGGAGGAGGGAGTCTTGGGGGCAGCAGCACGGGAGGAGGAAGCACCGGAGGAGGGGGAGGGGGAGGAGGAGGCACGCCGTCGACTTCTTCGTCTGTAGTGGGAATGGGCAAGGTTGACACGCCCCCGGAGCCAGCTCGGCCTGCCCCCGTACTGGAGAGGCGGGACTCGGGACGGTCCATCGGTCGTGGCGTTCATAGGCGAGACAGCAGTAAGGTATGGATTCGCATGCTTTACAACACAACCATTGCCTTGCTTATGCATGCGTGCATGTATATATATATATGTATGTATGTGTGTGCGCACGTGTGTATGTATGTATGTATGTATGTGTGCGTGTGTGTGTGTGCTTGTGCGTGTGTGTGTATGTGTACGTACGAGTGTGTATGTATGTGTGTGTATGTGTATGCATACATTTATGCGTGCGTCTAAGTATGTACAAATGTATGTATATGAACGTGTGCGTATGTGTATGTATTAATGTGTAAAGGTACATATCCACGTGTGTACATATAGAAAACCATTGTACGTGAGAGCGGGCCGGAAACGGAGTTAATGTACTCAAAGAGCCTTTGAAACTGCACACTTCATTCATTCATTCATTGACTGCAAAAAGGCCTGTAGCCCCGGGGGAGGGGGGGGCATGGGGGGAATGGCGTAGTCCCGCCCCCCAAAAATAACAATATCAATAACAACAACAGCAACAATAATGATAATAATAATAGCAATAATAATAATTATAATAAAAACAATAATAATAACAACAATAATACCAACAACATCATTGAAAATAATAACAGAAGTAACAACAATCTATCTATTTGTATGAAAGTGGCAGTTGTCAACAAGTCTATCGAAATAAACACCAAATGTGAGGACGGAGCCGAGTACGACATTTCACTTGTTCCAGCTTTTTCAAGTGCATAGTCGTAATACATACGAAACGTCGAACTAAGAAAGAGCTCCGTCCCTACATTTGGTGTTTATTTCGATGGATCTATCCATTTGTAAACCAAAGGCCTCTTTACCCTTATAAGAGAGATACCCAGCTGAGGCACACACCCATCCACCACCCATTGTGTCCCTCTCATCTTAGCTCCTCTTGGACGAAGGGTCATCCCTGTCTCCTGCCCACTACCTACGATAGATGAATGAATAGCAGAACTGGGCGCGTTCCTCAGTGCGTTCCTCTTTGGTTTGGCCACAGTTAGCGCTCCCAAACTATTAAAGCTTGAGAGAACAGGTTCATGCCAAAATAAAAGTCCGGTAGGCCACATGCTATACCAAAGAAAAATTTCGTAGCCCACATCCAAAAGGTAGGCCACATACTATACCCGCACCTATATTGCTTTAATAGTTTGGGAGCGCTAACCGTGGTCAAACTAAAACGGAACGCGCCCATCTCTTATTAAAAGTAAATAAATCAATATATAGATAAATAACAGAATTCTGACAACAGGCCTGGTTAAGAGTACTCGTTACAAAAACCAAACGCTAAAATATTGACATGGTAAATTTGTCTGAAACATTGTTGGATAGAAAGGGATGTAAAATGAAAATCTGATGGGCTAGAATAAAAAAAAAATCCACAAAACTGAAATCATAAGACTAACGTATGTGTTTGTGCTTGGATGGCCCAAGAATCATGCCAATGTCTTTGAGGAGAGAAAGGATAACAAGCAAAATGTGCATGAGATCTTATTATCTGAACAGAACTAAAGAGCTCTTAAAAACAGGATTTATCTCTGCAACAAAACATTTATCATGAACAGACTATGACCTGTTCTTACAAGAACCATTCCAGTGACTGTATCCATCGTGCTGGAAATGGGAATTTCAGTTTTGTAGAGAACGTTGGGAAGAGTCATGAAGATAAATTTTACCGTAAGTTGTCGAAGTAACAAAGGTTCCCAAATACACCGTAGTCAGGTTTTCATAATAGTTATTGGCACAGCTTTTATGCAGTAGTGATATATAGACCAAATGTTTTATCATCGATAGCTGTCTGGCTTTTGCATTAGTGTCTTGCTGATCATGGGAGATTTCAATGGTATGTGCATTAATTGGGAGACAACGGAATAGGGTAGTGTAGACTGTCGCTTGATATATATATATTTTTTGCGATAGTGCTGCATGTAGAAGAGTCTATAAAGTAAAGGAATAATCTAGACCTATTAATCACTAGCAGCAAAAATATAATAAATGATGTAGAAGTTAGCGAAGATATTTCGTCTAGTGAGGAACTCATGACGAGTGTCTCCTCATAGTGGTCTCATGAGATGGAAGTTGGGGAGGATCAACCCCCCACCCCCCACGCGCTCCCTATCTTTACAATTCATCAGCACTCTAACCTCCATTTGGAGGTGCAACCCCGAGGGGCTAGTAGTCGGTCTCTGGGCCAAGATCTCAGTCAAGGCTACTTTCATCTTACTCTATAACACAAGGAGAACTGACAGCTGGCAACTGCCCTGCTCATGCACTTCCTCCTCCTTTACTCACCCTGCGACACAGGAACACAGAACACACACAACAGACAACTGTTCCAGCCTCTTCCTCTTCTTCCTCCTCCTCCTCCTCCTCCTCCTGCTACCCAAGAACGTAGAAGCAGATCCACACCAATACATCACCGAGAGTGGTCCAGTGTTTTTTCCCCTGGGAGATCTAAGGAAGGGCTCGGAGGGACTACTGATCTTTGCTGCAGAGCTGCAGGGTTCCAGTCAATGTAACTTGTGGCAACATTATTATCATTATTATTGCCGGTATTATCATTATCACTTCATCTAGTGAAGGTTTAAGAAGGAAATAGGCAAGAAATAGTTTACTAACAGAGTGTCTAACCAATGGAATAGACTTAGCAACCATGTAATGAGCGCTGAAGCAATTGGTTGCTTTAAGAGAAGATTTGATTACTTTATGGACAGGGATGACGTGTGGTAATGGACATGGAACTGCTTGGTGTAAGCCTTATGGTCTCTTGCAGTCTCCTCGGTTTTTATGTTCAGCCTAATAAGACTTAAGCTACAACGATGTTTCAGCATAGACATTTGCATATCTGTAATACTGAACTTGGAAAATAACATTATATAATGATTTACGGCATGAGCTACAGCATATAGACTGGAAGACAACCTTAGGTGAAAAAAAACTGGATCAGATGCGGATAATATTTCAAAACTTGCTTACTAAAGTTATTCATATTGATATTATATTCCAGCAAAATCCTCTCCATAATAATTTGTGCCCAATATTTATTGGTAGACAATCAAAGAAAAGTATTTAGAAACGGCCATGCTTATAAGACATTCAAGTATTCTGAATTTCAAATGGCCATGAGAAATACCAACAGGAGAACATGACATTTCAAAATCGAAATAGCTAATGATCTTAAAGAATTCAACAGTTGAGGAAGGTGGAAAAAGAGGACACGAGTCCAATCTAGTTTATTCCTGACCGGTTTTGCTTTGAGCTTCATTCCTCCGAAGAAGCTCAGGGCGAGACCGTTCAGAAATAACTCGAAACTAGACCCGCGTCTTTTTTTATTTTTTTCTTCCTCCTTCCTCAACTTGTTCACAATATCTCAACATTTCTTCAGTTACACTAGAGATGAGAAGAATTTTTGGGACTCATATTGACCTACTAACAACTGTCCGGTCAGCTTAGATATTCAAAAGAAGGTACATTAGAAGTCTTATTTGACTCATGTGACACACTGAGCGCAAATAATTTCTGTAAACATGGCTAAAGAAAACAGAAAAAATAAAGATTAATAAGAAATATCTTACTGTTACATAGTAAATCATCAACAAATCACGACCAGGATGAAATAAGAATGAAAGCTAGCAAGCATTAGTTCTGGTTTGAAAAAAAAGTGAAAATGCAGAAGCTACAAGCCTGCACAGGCTTCAATCATTAGAACAAATACGGAAACAACCATACTCATAAGAGATAACATCGAATATCACTCAGAAAATTCGGTCTAATAGGTATTAATCAGTACTGCTTCAGATGTAAACAGCCCATGTCCAATCTATGTATCAGTCTATATAACAAGAGCTTCTTCCTTCTTATAAGGGGAGGGAGCACGTACCCACTCCTACTCACTCCGCTCCCATCCACCACCCCTTGTTTCCCTCTTATCTTAGCTCCTCATGGATGAAGGGTCATCCCTGTCTCCTGCCCACTGCCTGGGTCAGAAGAAATGCAGTAAGACACAGCACATCCACAGAAAGGCCGCTTTACTTACACAGTGACTCCCCCATCCCCGTCTCCTCATGCAGAAAATAGAGAAGACAAGGAGAAATCCCTTCGAGCTGCGTCAAAGTATCATCCATACACAACCTTCCTCCACTCACCCCTATCCCCCTGCCTTCTTCCTTCCTTGCTCAACCTACTCGAATATTACAATGTAATAATCTCAAACTACGATAGAAGAAACAGTGTAGGTGTCATGTACAGCATGTGGACTGAAAAGCTTTTGATACAGTTTTACACAAGAAACTAAGTTGTATTAGTGATTGGTTGAACAATGGTAAATAACTCGTTCTTCTTCGGGCAAATTTTCTAATTGGAAAAACGGTGAAGCTGGAGTTCCCAAGGATTCATTCTTGGATCTGCTCTACATCAAGTTTGCTGATGGCACAAAACGGTGCTAAAAACAAAATATTGCTCAGATCAGCTGATATTAAATAGGATTTAAACCGATTAAGACAACTGTCTATAAAGTGGGTAGTGAAATGAATCCAGGTAAGTATAAAGTTATGTACACTGGTAAAATGACAGTAGATACATCTGCTAGACATTTGGAAAAACGTTAAAGTAGAAAGTAAAAAGAACCTCAGCGTAATTATCTGTAACGATCTTAATCTAAACATTACATTTCTGCCTCAGAGAAACCAAGTAGGTTTCCAGGAATAACAACACGATCCTTTGGTGTCAAAAGTTCTTGAACAATCGTAAAATTCTTTGCTGGAAAGATGCTCCGAGTGGAATTTCTTGGGTGAAAAATGGTTGTGGGTTTAGAAAAGGAAGAGGATACATGGATAAGGTTTTCGTAGTAAGACAGACATGTGAACATCTATTACCAGAAAGGATGTCTTTTCGGCTTTCATGTATCGACATGGCCGACAGGAGGGCATTGTGGATTGTGTTGCATATGTATGGGATAAGAGGAAAGTTGCTATGGATAGTCAAAAGTATTTATGTGAATAGTAGAGCGCGTGTTAGGACTAGAAATGTTAAGAGCGAGTGGTTTGAAGTGAAAGTGGGATTCTGCCAGGGTTGTGTATTCTTACCATGGTTGTCCAATGTTTAAGTGCAAGGGGAATGGGTGGTTACTTCCACTGTTCCCCTATTAATCCTCTCAGTTAACACCCTCCCATATATCTTGACAACTACACTTTACAGACTAATCCTCCTAAAACTACTACATCCATAGTTTTCCTCTTTAACTTTGTAAAGTGGAACTAGGCACACATTAAGCAGCCTCACTAGCCAATCCACTATAATTGTTCCTCGACTTGACACCCATCCAATCCAGGCGCCTTACCAATTTTCATTACTTTCAATGTCCTTTGTATCTTTTTATCAGTAGACCTGTCATCTTATTCTCCCATCATATTCATCTCCCACTGCTACAATCAATTCCTCCCTAATCTCCTCCTCATTCAACAGTTCTCTGAAATACTCGCACTCCATCAGTCTTTCCTGTACCGCCTTTACTTCCATTAATATCTATCCATGGGCACGCTTTACCTTTTTTTTTTTTTTTTTTTTTTTTTTTTTGTTCCTGCGTGACTTACACCCTCACTCTTCCTTTCCTTCCGAAAATTTATATATATATATATAATGCGGAGAATTCTGGGGAATGATATGTAGACGACGGAATGTATCGTAGTGCAGCAAAGGTGTTGTAAGGGACCCAAAACCGTTGACCGGAGCCTTGACCGTTATTTTACCTTACATCCTCATGCATAATATCCCTGTCGGCATCAGAAACCTCCAACGCGAAGATCAGTTATTTCCGATTGAAGACCTAATGGTTGCAGATATTAACGAACTATCACTGATATGTATATGCCAGTGCCGTGAATAATTAATATATCTCCCGGCGTCTCACCATACCGTTAATCCAATTGCATGAAGCATGAAGGGTTTCTCTGCATCTTAGACGAAGCCGAACGCAGAGCAGACGTGGGCTGTGATGTGGGCAGAGCAATGTTCTGATGGTATGCATAGTGATGCGTATTTTGCCCGTAATTATTAGTGTTCCCTTTGGGTTTGTCAGCCAGCAACAAATATCAGGATGTTTAATTTAAGGGCGCCTGGCATGACCAGGCTATGCAGCTGTGCATGGCAAGTAGCTCGTCCTCGTGCGGCTTTTGCACCGAGTTGTGCAGCTCATTAGAACCTTAGCAGCGACCGTCTGAAAGAGGAGGTTTCTGCAAAGGGAGCCTTGGCCTAATTTTCTGACTTTTTCCTATGTTCCTTGTACAGATGGGTGCGGAACTCCTAGACCGCTGGTTATAATATTGCCGGTGGATAGACATTTAGACCACTGGTGTTTGTGTAACGAACGCTTGAGTTAAGGAGGCCACTCTGTGTGGACGTTTGGTCCGTGAAATATAAAGCTGCCCTGTCACTGTATATCAAGTCAGTTTTCTGTGAACTGTTCAACAAATACGGAAGTTTTAGCATAGAAAATAGAGAGGGATAGAAAATCCTGTTTGGATGACATCATGTTTACGAAGAAACATGTTACCGAATCTTTTGACGAAATTGTCTGGCGTTGGGTCAGATATTCAACTCTGCAGACAACGATATCAGGTTGGGAAGTATCGCCAAAGAGTAGGAAGGTGTCTGAAACTAACGACAGTCACACAAAACATCTCCTTCACTACACCTCTATTAGAAGAGACCAAGACATGTCCGCGTTGCTCTCAGGCCAGGGGGTGGGGCAAAATAAAAGATGCTATACATATGTGGTTAATGACAGGGTTATACCAAGATACACAATTCAGAATGGACGCATATACATGTATTTACATTTTTTTCAACCACATTAACTTTTTCACTTTAATTCCATGTCGTCACGATCGATACTGACAATGCGCTCAACGGAGACATAAGCGGAAACTGATACGTAGTGAAGCCAAGGACTCGAACTTAGCTCAGACGTACCAAGTGAACAGTGACTCTAACCACTGCGCCATCAAGAGATGTGGCGCATTCAGTGTGTGTATGTATTTACATTATCTACACGAGTTGAATTTTTACTTTCATCAGTCATACATTGATATTCTGTAACTTGAAAATCGGATGAAATTATGTATGACAACCGGCAAAGTTTCAAACACAGATAGGATATCCAGGGGGAGGTGGTAACTCCCCTCCAGACACCCATGCATCCGATCCTCAGTTTCTATAAGCTAGACATCATAAGAAACTTGGCTTCACCTCTGCACTACAACAGCGATCCAAAAGCGTGTCAATGCCTTTACAAATACCACTCATTTAGAACAACTTGTCATCGATGAATGGTACATAGAATATCCTCAGCTATTCCTAGACTTCTTCACTCAGTAGTTCAAATGAGGGTAAACGGAGTTTTATCTTCCGCTTGTGTACGCCTTACTTGAACGAAAGACCCAAATTAAACACGCGGTCCTTCGTGCCCCGTAGGAGGGCGACTGTGACCCCAGGAAAGTCGTCATTGACTTTGAGAGGCCTGTGGCGTTAGCTCTATAGATGATCTTTGGAGAAGATATTCTGCGGTCAGGGGGCTGAGCTTACCCTCCTGCCTCAAGAGGAAGTAAAGGAAGGCAAGATGGGATGAGAGTCCCACAGTCACTCATCGATTGTTTCGATGCGACATGTGGTCAGCCACATCAGTACCGAGTCAACTCGAGCGTCCTCACACTGAACTTGTCGTACCTGTGCGCCTACGCCGCACCTCGCCAATGCTTCCCGCCGGAAGAGATGATCGATACAAGGTGAACAACATCTGCAAAGGATGCGATGATAACTTTTTCATTCGTGGGTTTCTCCAGTCTTGCAGTTATGAAACTCTGATTCCCTTCAAGCAGTCCATTTGCGCAAACAGTCAAACTGTGCCTGCCAGGAAATCGCATGAGCATCAGATTCGCCTCCACGATCTGGAGGAGGATGTTTCAATACATAAATATATTGAATTAGATTTGCGAATATGAAGAACAATATCAATATATAGCAGTCTTGAGTATATCTGTTGAATAAATGTTCACTGAATTGTGTTATCTTAAAGAGCAATTTTGTGCATTTTCGGTAATAAGTACCATGACCTAAATGTCCTAAGGTGCTAACCCGTGGATGAAACGTCCTACATTGTGTCATGACAGCCATGGAGGGCCTGGGTGCTATTAACATTTGTTAAAGAGTGAACGTGAAGGTCATTTCAGGGGAGCGTATTGACAGCTGCTTACCCAGCAACGAAACTATGCTTTATATGCACTTCTCCACAGCGCCAGTCGACCTCGCTCAACGCCTGCAGAAGGCGCAAACAAAGAGATTTGCCGGTGTGATTCACCTTGGTCCTGGGTCACGTGCTGGACTCGTGATCGACAGCTTTTCCCTCTCGATTGAGAGATCAGAACTTATATATGCCCGATCTATGGGCAATTTTGTTACCTTACACACACGACTCGATGGCGCAGTTGGTAGAGTTTCCGGCCGCCACTACGGCGGTCCGGGGCTGAAATCCCGCCCAGGGCTGAAATAATTTCAGTATCGCTGCGGTACGAGTCGTTACTCCAACTCTCCTGGGCGGGGAGTTGGGTGTGTGTGTGTGCGTGTAAGGTCACAGCATTACCCATAAATCGGTCAAATATGAGCTCTGAGCTCTCAGTCGGGAAGGTAATAGCTGTCGATCACGAATTCAACACGTGATCCAAGACCATGTTGAAAAGACCATGGTGAATCACACACACACACACACACACCTCCTTGCCCATGAGAGCTGGAGTACCGGCTCACAGCGCATCGATGCTGAAGTTATTTCAGCTCTGGGAGGAAATCGAACTCTGACCGTTGGATTGGCGGATGCGAAGGGTACCACTACGCCGTCGAGCCAACGCCAAGCGTCGTAGCGGCTCCCTACGCTGACCTTTTACGTAGTCATACCTCCTCTATATGACGACGTCAAGGGACAAAGTTGACTATAACGTATTTCTGTTGTTAAATCATACATAGTTATAGAACGTGGACTAAGATCTATATTCATGTTTGCTGATGATAAAACATATATAACAGGTTATCATCAGAATTAATTGGATATTCAAGATGATTCAGATCAAAAGTGGTTGGAATTCATCCACCAATAAGTGGAAAGAAATGTATATCAGCAGAAATAACACTAATTACAATTGGTACTTGTCTGGCAAATAACATTTGACAAAGAACATTCTTGATGTAGTCATTGTATGCATTAGTAACGATCAAAGATTATCCGAGTGTCGTATTTCTATCACAGAGAAAGTGAAATATATTTCACGATTAATAGCGCTACAGTTCAGCGTCGTAAGTCCGGTTGCTATAAGAAAAAATGTACTTTACTACTACAGTCCATCTACATTGTGTCTCCAAACCTCAGTATAGACCAATGGTTCTTAACCTGGGCTACCTGTTATCCCAAAAGGATACAAAACCTTAAT
The DNA here is from genome assembly GCF_046742065.1 of Oratosquilla oratoria. NCBI lineage: Eukaryota > Metazoa > Arthropoda > Malacostraca > Stomatopoda > Squillidae > Oratosquilla > Oratosquilla oratoria. The sequence continues at coordinate 2,242,026 of NC_134799.1, forward strand.
CCTGAGGGCGCGAGACATGACAGTCAGTGCAGTGGTACAGTATAGTTACCATGAGAAATCATAATGTGCATTCATTGTATCCTACTAATTTAAAATCCTAATTTAAAATAAAAAAAGGACTTTTGTTCAGTAACTGAATATATCTAATAATTTCTCAGCAACGTTTGCATCACTAATCCTTTTCATAGGTTTGCATTGTATTTATATCGGATGGAGGTAGGAGATTTTTTTTAGAGATAATCAGGGTGTACGGACACTGAAAAGGGTTATGAGATACTTGTAGATTGAACATTTTTAGAAGTTCCGCCATGGGATACGAACCCTGACCCGTGCGTCGATAATCACGAGGTCAAGACGTGATTATCGACGCACGGGTCAGGGTTCGTATCCCATGGCGGAACTTCTAAAAATGTTCAATCTGTCTTAAGAAACATACACATACTTGTAGATATAATGCTAGACTGGAAAGCGTACAACACATTGCTAAGCTTATACGTAACAATAGAAACAAGCCATTTGAAAAATGTACGGAACATTTGAATTTATGTAAGGAAATAAATTTGTAAATCCGGTGATGAAGTATATGGAAACAAGATTCCTAACTTGTTAGTAAAAGAATGTAGAAGAAAAAATCCACGGAGAAACTCTTAAGTTTTGAGATTTAGCTGGATAAGCAATAAAGATATTTTCTTAAGTATTTCTGTATCCAGCAACTAAATAACGACCTCACCGATCATTCTTTAGCTACTGCAGTCGACGGTCACTATTTTCCTCCAATCCTTAAGCCATATTCATACCAAGCTTACGACCTGTTTCCGACCAACACCTTGGACGGTGGCACTTTTGTTTCTCTCATGGTTAGCGCCACGTGGCTATTTCATATTCATCTTCATGAGGAGGAGATTCATTCCAATTGCAGAATTGTCTTGAATTATTTTTATAAACAGAGGAACAGCACAAATAAGCCTGGTCCCCGGTGGTAAGAAACAGGTCATAAGCTTGGTGTGACTGGTCCCTTAACGTCAAGTCGACCGCAGGGTATTGTTCTTTCTCCTTTTTTTTTCTCCAACTTAGAAATGATGCATTTGCACTAATGCTGCCGACATCACTCTTTTTTTTCATTTTCTAGACGTCCAACCCATACGACACTAAATCACTCGAATTAGACCTTTCGAGAACCAAAGTTTTGACAATTAAATTATATGTGATCGGGGTAGAGAAAACCCGACAATTTCAAATGCCTGCGGGACCCCTTCACACGACACAATCTTTTTACAGAAATGTTGCTAAGAAGTCCATCTCCTTTCATCTTCTTACACTTTAAATATTCTTGGCCCTTGTTATTCTAGCAGACTCAGATTAAAAATCGTATATCTAATGCCGTGAAAACAGATTAAATGAAATTGATGGTTCTGCAATCTCTTCAAAATGTAATTCCAGCGTTCATTTGCATATCACGGGTCAGAGTCATCCAGAGTGTACATTTCCATTTTGGAGTCATTTTGATCAAGATGAAATCCAAGGCCATATTTACTTCTCCTCTCCCCAATAGCCTTCAACCTATTTCCTTCTACCAAATCTCTCTCTTTGCTTTTCCCTCCATCCCTCTCTCTTTTTCTCCCTCTCTCCCGATCTGCCCATCTCTTCTACCATAAATTTCCATGGTGACTGTTTCCGTGAATTTTTTTTACTGTGCACCTGCCTTCTGTTTTAGATCATTAGACTCTGAAACCTCTCATTTCTATTTCACATAGACGACTTTTGCAAGGCTCTTCTATTGTGTTCTCGTTTTCTTTCCTTCCGCTGGTAGGATCTGGAACTTTCTTCCTTCTGACATCTTTTTATTCTTCTGCGACTTAAATTCTCTGGAAAGGTGATTATTAAAACGCTCGTCTATCACTTGGTCGTGAATCGTTATTTTCTTTTGTTTTCTTAAATCTTCTGGGATGAAAAACTACTTGGTGGAGATAAGGTGGTTTAGTATTATGCCTAAAGCATAGATAAATTCCTGCAAACTGTGATATGGTTTATGGAAGTCTTGCTTTAATTTTTTCTTAATGATTACCTTGTTCGATAGGAGTGAGTGAAATTCCTTTCAGTTATACTTTAACTGAGACTTCAGCTTCCATTATGAAAGTGACAAATACCGAAAGAACGTCAGAATAAACACCGTCAAATAATTAGACTTTTATCAAGACCATAGCCGTGGATGAGAAACCCGGTGTGGGGCAATTGTCCATACGACCAGTGGGATTATGTCCGTCTATAGGTTAGCAATTATCTTCATTTTGGGGCCATTTGGCCAACCAACTTGATATGCACTACACTACATGGCAGAACACCCACACACGCTAAGAAACATCAAAACAATTACTAAGTACCTATATCACATACTCTTCCTCCACAGCCATAATCATATCGCTCACTGCTCCATCTACAGACTGAAAGATAACACACTGCTGCATGCCCGACCCCCTGATATCCATTCCTCTGAATCTTCTCACCCCCAAGAGGACAGAATCCACCTGGCCAGGCTGCGGTACGACCACCATCCACTCTTTCTAAGTTACCATAGGCAGCTAGATGACCGCATCGCAGATAACTATCCGGGATGTAACACTTCACCCTATACTATACAGCACATTATGGAAGACTGCATTCTACACAATCACACACGCCAACAACACAATACATACTCTACAAGGGATTTGTGGGAAAATCCCTTTCCAGCCACGGCGTTCCGCAGGGAGACGGGACTGCTCGACCAGACAATTTAGGGAATAATAGTAAAAACAACACACGTTGATGGTTGATTTGATAAATTTATTACGCCTAATGGCGGCAAGCAATTTACAAACTGAAGTAATTACAGAGAGATGAATGTCGCGCAGGACATAGTGGAATCTAAATAAATCAATAATCACCAAGATATGGAAATCTCATGAGGAGTGAATCCAAATTATTCTGTACACGTTGATGGAGTACATACTCAGCTCCTCTGTGTCGTCAATCAAGCTCAAAGCGGATGAAGTTTGCCACCTCCAAACTACAAATAGAGGAGGAGAGAGTTGATATCGGTGCCATTGTGCCATTAACTACCATTTACTGATCAGAATAGGAAAAACGTCTCTGATGACGAAGACTTTTGGATAATTTCTCCATTAAGTCAAGGCTGCAAGATGCTGCTTCACCTTGAACATTATTATTTTTAATTCTTATTTCATGACCGAGTTAGTGATGGATGACATCCACGAAGTGGAAAACACCTTTTGTTAGATGTCTCAAATCAGATTCGTTTTGCTAGGTTCCTTGAAGAATGATTTTGGGTAGAGAAATATATTATACTAGGAAACATTTAATCTCCAAAGGGAATTAAATTATCTATACGAAAACTAACATGAACATGTTGGATTTCAAATTTAGAAACATCAAAATTCCCGCCCCCCCCAAAAAAAAAAAAAAAAAAATCTTAAAGTGTTTCATAATTATAATTTATCTAAAAAATATGCCCAGTAATGTCCACTATAGCAACATACTGTCATACAAACTATAACACTGGTGAACGTGTTGATGGACGACTTGAAGCCGCTGTTCCGAATAACTGGTATCACAAGGCAGAATGTGTGTTATCATATTTTTCTCAGTTATCGTGGAAATACTTCCATATGCGGGTTGACTAAGTGCAATGGTAATACTGACGTTGTCTCGTATAGGCCCATAATACATGAATCTAAATTAACAAATAATAATCTGGAAAAAGAATTAAATGCTGTGAATGCTAACACTTTAAATATGTTTAGTTCTGTTTATAATTTTCGAAAGACAATTCGAATGCTTTATATTTTCACCAAATAACGATCTGAATGTCCTGCGAAAGGTTTTTGGTACCAAACGGCGATTATTTTTTTTTTTTTTCACGGTTCGGAAGAACTTGTGACCACAATATCTACACACGTTGCGTCTCAGGTCCAAAGTAAGAGAATTAACAACTGAGCGGGCACATTGAGGCAATAGAGAAAAAAATCTGACTCCTTTTGTGTGTGTGTGTGTGTGTGTGTGTGTGTGTGTGTGTGTGTGTGTGTGTGTGTGTGTGTGTGTGTGTGTGTGTGTGTGTGTGTGTACTGGCTAACACCCAATGAAGAATTTACCATTCACCACATGACCGGGTAGTCCAGCCATTATCCCCGACAATCTGCTTCGACAAACACAGCAGCGTCTTATCGTAGTCTCCGATCGGAATGCTACGGAAGTTCTTGAATCGACGCACGCAACGAAAAAAAAAATCGTTTATGTGTGATTCACCTTGGACTTGGATCACGTGCTGGACTCGGGATGGGCAGTTAATAGGCCTACCCTTCCAGATGAGAGCTCAGAACTCATCATCCGACGCATGAGTAATGTGACGTTTTACGAACGCCCCCCCCCACACACACACACCCATTGCTCAAGGGAGGTAGGAACAATTTACGTTATTAGCGAAAGCTTTCACTTCGCAAGCGTGGCGTGAACTCGGTACCACAACGCGGGAGATCCGAGACGCTGAACACTACGTCAACAAGTCGTGTGTGTGTGTGTGTGTGTGTGTGTGTACGTGGACGAGTTGCATCCTGTCACTATTCTAAGATAGTTCCAAACCATCATTTGCATTTTGACTGGTTAGTTTTGATAACATCATTTCTATGCAGATTACCTCCTCCACGTGACCCCGCATGTTTATTTGTAACCGTACAATGTGTATACGTTTATATACCGATGCATGTTTGTTTGTTTGTTTGTTTTTTCATTTCCCCGTTCGATTTCCTAGTTTCGTGGCTCCCCCACCCACCTCCGTCTCTTAAACTGATTTTTTTTTTCATTTTCCTGAATTATTTTCATTTAGAATTTGGGTTTGTCTTTTGGTAGTCATCTTATCTCTTTGAATTGTGCGGGTTAGAGCGTCGCTACTTGCGGCGGAGGTTGTCTTGCCGCCAGCGAGTTGGACCAAGGGCATGGTTTCATTAAATTTCACGCTACAAAGTCCTTGGTTAGGGTTGCCGTCTTAGCCTCCTGATAGGAAGAGTTCGCAACGTTTAATCGAATCAAATCAAAACCACATTTTCCTTTATGTGGAGTTTTCTGTGGTTCCAGCCATTGTCTTGTTTATCCTACTGAAGTCTTGGCATATTTTTTTGTGTCTTTTTCTTCTTCTTTTTCTTGAACGTTTGTGCAGGCTGGTCATATTTCTTCTTTTCCTTTTTTCACCCAATTTCGTTATCTCATCTCAAATCCATTCACTCTTTCCTCTCATATCGGCCCATGAACTTCTGTAACGCTTATTGCGATGTCTCGCTGGAATATTTTCAAACACAGTTGTCTCCATTTTTGGGTATGGCTTCCATACTCCAGTTTGGATCGTATAAAACGTGTCTTTAATGTCTTGGTTGGCTAAATGCTATTCTGGAATTCGCCCACCATGCACGCCCTGTCTAATGCTGGTTATTTTTTGTGTTCTATTATGCGTGGAATTCTGTCTACACTTACCATATCTCTTTTTATGACCAATCTTATTTGGTGATCCTAGTCAGCATGTTCCCTTTCTCTGTGGCGTTCCACGATGCATTTGTCGTCATATCAAATTATATTTGACTATTTAAGACGTACACCTTTCTGTAGGGGCGTCATTCAATCTTGTTATTCTTGTTTTGTAGTTTAGTACCATCTGCAAGAAGTTCTTGTAACTGAATACCCTCTCCGTTAGTCTTTTACTATCATTCTTGTTAATGGGCACAGTGCCAGAAACAGGCCAAGTGTCAGCACTGGTGTTTATGCAACGCTGTTACTCCCTGTTCTCTATAATGATTCCTTCGGTTTGTCATCTCCATTTTCGTCCAATCCAAGGGAGGAAAATGATGTGTGTTCACCAATTTGAATGCTTCAAGTTTGAGACAATCTTGTAATATCCAGTTTTCTTTTCTTTTCACCCCTTTTCGCATTTGAAATGTATTAGAATTTTCTTCATTCTTCTGCATGTTCTGATTGTTGATCACCCTTCATTATATTGTTAAACATACTCGTTGTAGTACTCAGATTCTGACCAGATGGTTTTCATCACAACTGTACAGGAGACATGTATGCTGAATGTCTCCAATCCTCGTGTGTGTGTGTGTGTGTGTGTGTGTGTGTGTGTGTGTGTGTGTGTGTGTGTGTGTGTGTATGTGTGTGTGTGTATGACAAGGCGCATGTCCGTTTATCCTTGTTCGTCCTTGGTCTATGACTAAGTATAAGGCCTTTATTTTTTTGCACTGACATCCCCTGTTTCCAAGATGCATTGGTTAACACAGATTTCTCCTTATGCAGGAGTTGCTTCGATCCAGCGCTGGGGACCTCCAGCACAGTCCTCCAAGAAGCACAAATCCGTTCAAGAACACTTCTGCTATCAACAACAACAACCCCGCCAACAGTAGTACCAACCCGTGGCATGCCAGCTCAAGTAGTAGTCTTGGCAACACTGGCGGGAATGTCAGATACATGGTGATCCCAGACGGAGGAGAAGGAGGAGGGGGAGGAGGTGGGAGTAGTAGTGGTTACATCGGAGGATGTGGTCCTGTTTGTGGTTTTGTGGGTAATGTTGATGGTGATAGCGGTAGTGGAGGCGAAGATGTCTACGGCATTGCTGGAAGTGCAACCGGTAGCCCAGTGCGCAACACGGGAAGGGGAAGTCCAGGCACTATCATGCGGAGTGTCATGGCTGAAAAATACAGCAGTGCCAACATATACGCAATGGAAGAAAGTCCCATTGTACAAGCACACGCGGCAGACAAATCATTATACAGGGACCACAAACATATTCAAGACGATTCATCACGCGTTTCATCAGACATACCATCGTTTAGAAATTATTCGCCAAGTTTGAACTCAGTAGATATAGTAAGAGACACGGCTATTGAAAATTTAATAGCTTCGAGAATGGGCGTTACTTCTATGAGTCACAGTGAGAGTGACAACTGTGACGACAGAAGAGACTACGCGAAGCTATGCTCTTCTCCGTACACATCGTCAGGCTACGTGTCAAGCAGCCCAAAGAGCACCGACGTTCTGCCTTGTAACAATGTAAACACATCATTTTCATCCTTTCAAACACCCACATCAAATAGAATACCAAGTCCTTACCAAGAGGCTACGTTGCCCTACCCCAACGTCCCTTGCTCATTTAGTAAGTTAGCCAACGCAACGATGCATGGTATGCGCGACAATCAAGAAGCAATTGACGCTAGCAGGTATAACAGAGATATAGAACGATATCCTCAGCTGTTAGTCAACCAATTTAGCGAGGCCTCTCCACGTAATTTCGAGAAGGCACATGCCGAAGAAGCTTACAAATTTTCCTATAGTGATAAGAATGATAAGTACAATCCATTAAGGACTAATTTAAGTTATGAATCAGTACGAGCAAGTCCACAGCCTACAATGACGTTCAAGTCCAGTAATACATACGACAGTATAAGAGACTCGACGTACCTACCGCAGTTCGGCGGCCCGTCGACAGCGTACGATAACGGTCGACTCTCGGCCGCTGAAGAACCGACGCCTGTCTTCGATTTGAGTAGATTAGGTTATGACGATAGGGACCCGAATTACGACGACGGCATTGCGGGGAATTACGGCAGAAACGATTCGCCGTATGAAAGAAATACGACAGTTTACGATGACAACTCGACTTCGTATGACAGCAGCAGGAGTTCGTTTGAGTCGACACTCTATGGCGGTCACCCGTCAGGAGTGGCGTCCACCTCGCTTCTCTATGACATAAGTGCAGAAAGGTCGCCCCCTCCACCCGCACCAATGGATCACAGACAGGTGAGGAAAAGGTGTAACGACACACAGCACTGTTCCAGGCATCAGTCATGTGATTTTATATCCTTTTGAGAATGCGCCTAAGGGCATTTTTTTCTCTGTATATAACCATGTCATCATCGCTCGTTTCCGTAACAGATCCCCAGTCATCCAATTTGGTCAATCAAAACAGTCATCCACTTTTACGAAATTACATTAAGGCTCGAAAAGACGGCGTGATGTTGGATGGAAGTGGGTGATGTCATTCAAATTCATCTCTCTCTCTCTCCTTTACACATGCTTTATGAAAGTTATATAGCTTTCCATGTAGATAAATAATGACATTCTGGAAGATGAAACAATCGTAAATGAAAATCAGGTATATGTACACGAAAGCAACCACACAAATACACATACCCTTACGCACCAAAGTGAATCATAGGCGAGAGATAAAAATATATACGAATCGATAGGTGAAGGGAGAGACACTTATGAAAAATTGAAGAGGCGTGATATTTCTAGAGCTCAGCGGCCGAAATAATGTCGACGAGCAACATCGATTCACAGAAGTGAAATTTATGTTGTCCGAACAGCACCGGGTTTTCGTGGAACCTGTGGAGGAGGAGGGGAAGGGGAGGTGGGGACGCTGCGTATTCGTAGGAGAAAACGGGCGCGAAGGGATGAGATAGAGATCAGACGCTGGAACCGTCGTCGGCTATGATGCAACAGTTATCGAATAAAGTAAAATAGATAAGTAAGTCAGTAAGAATAAATGAAAAAGTAAATAGATGAATACATAAATAAATAAATAAATACAGTGGAGGATGCCAAAGGAATTAATGATAAAAAAAGGTAAACACAAACATGCACGTTCATGCCACTCAGTGCGGAAAAGGTCATTTGATTTTACTGCAGCAGCATCACTATCAGGATGCCACTGAGCTGAATAAAATAATCTGGTGACAGCCTAAGTAAAAAAAAAAAAAAAAAAAAAAAAGGGGGCCAGCCTGTGCAGTAGCTGAGATATATCAAAATGGGTCCTCTTCAAAGAACACACTACGCTATAACGACGATATATGTCAGTTTATGAATAAGAAAATGGTCTTTACCTGCGTATGAAAACATGGAGCATAAAAATTGCGTACACGAACTCCAGCATGAAATCAGAACTAAAATTCGATGGATTTGGAAAAATAAAGAATAATGGATATAAAATTCAAGAACAACATGATGCAGAGGAACAGAATGAATGAAAAAAGTCAAATTATTATAAGACAAGGTCATGTGTGTGTGTGTCGCGCATGCGTACATATGAATATTTGTAGTGTACATTTTCATTGTCTTTGACAAAAATATATAACCGTAGAAATACACATTAAAATGACCACAAACCACCGCTTTGGAAAGAATAGAAAAGAGAACACACTGGGTCATAATGGAATTGGAAGCTCACAAGGAGAAGCCATCTTGATGCTCCATGCACGAGATAAGCATTCGGATCCCACAAAACGGATACAAAACAGTTATGCAGGATTAGCCGATAAAATGTCAGAAAATAATTGCAGGCAGCACTTGCTCTAATATCAGTGAAGTTGTTTTAGCAGTAACGCACAGATATAAGCTTTCCATATTAGCTTACTTTGAAAGAGATGACGGTTAAGAATGTTAGCAGGTAAAGAAAACGCATAGATAAAGAGAGTATATATTTGGAGCGCTGTGTCGAGATAATAAGGAATTATATAACTCTTCAGTTAAGCATTATGTATCCCTGCAGTTTAGTTTGGAAAGGAAATTTGAAGAATGACTAGGAAATGTGTAAACTGCCTAAGACTGGAGATGTGTGATCAAATAGATGATTACCAGAAAACAATACAGGGATCTTGAATAAGAACATAAAAATGGAGGAGACTGGAAGAGACCATAAGGCCTACACAAGGCAGTTCCATATCCTTTGCCACCTTTCATTCCTATCCATAAGGTTATCTTCTTTTAAAGCAACCAATTGTTTTAGCTACTTGATGCTTGAAATTATTGCGATTATAGGTATTGGAGGAATGATAGGATAAATAACGAGTGTAGTCTTATATGAAAAACTCATGCTAGACGATCAAAAACTCTTACTCTATTACTCTTTAACTCTATTCAAAGCTCAAATGTCGCACATGAGTTTACCTCCTCAAAATCCCCCAGAGAGGAAATTAAGATCGCCAGTGTACGTTGTTGATTACGGAAAGTTTTGATGATGGGAGAAAATGAGTTAGTAAATGCTTCATTCCAACGTCAGTACTAGAAATTGCGGGGCCCAGTTAGAAATTTGATAACGGGATTTGCTCTACAACAGTTCGAAACTGACGTTTTATTTTCGTGTAGTATGGCAGTCTTAGCAAAAAATAAATAAATAAAAATAAATAAATAAAATAAAATAAACATATGAATAAATAGATAATTAAAAGATAAATAAATAAATAAACACTAGATATATTAAATATTGAAAGCATGAAAATTTTAAGTTTTTAATACAATCTAAGGTCTGATGGATCTCAAACCCTTCCGGTCTGGGCAGCCCTGAGGCCTGGGGGGGACCAATTTTATCAAATCGGTTAAATAGGCTTAGAATTGGCCCTGCTTCAGTCTTATGTTCACGATAAACATAAATGTTGTAGACAAGCACCAAATTAAAGTTTTTGGACTATAGGAGCTTGGAAATGGTCTCTCTACAGGTTTCTATAACGATAGCAGTGACCCATCTGGTGTGTTTGCTTAATCAAAGGGTCGTGTTTCCCGAGATCGTCTAAAAGTATGAATCAATCTATCGCTGCCTCGAATTCCACCAAGTGAAAAACCCACAGCCTCACAGCGGCTGGCAGCGGTCCTCGGAACCTCCCACAGTTCTCTCTGAAAAGAAAATTTGGGTTGTTGTCAGTCTTGTGAGAGTGTGCGGCTGTTTCTGTGTCACCAGCTGAAATTTGTAGGGAGAGGAAAACAGTCGCGAGTTATCAGCTCTCATGTGCGTGAAAAAAGTGTTGGAAAAAGTTCATAGTGATCTTGGGCCCAGTCCGGTGACCGAATGTCATCCTCTCAGGGCTGCACCTCCTGATGGAGGTAAAGGGGATGACAGGTTATGAAAATGGGCAGTTTTGCTGTCCATCTTACAAGATCCGTCATTGTTTCTAAAAGTATGAATTATCTCATTAAACACATTTTGCAATACTTCCTACATCTAGTCTCCAGGTTTTTCATTTAATTAATCTTCTCTCCCAGTCTCTAAGCTGTAGCCTTTGTCGTCGGTCGCTAAAATTATATTTCCTTATGTCGGGTAATAGCGTTTATTATTTTATCTTTATTTAACTCATTTTCATGTTACTTCTTTTTTAATGATTGTGAACGCTAGGCTAGGTGTCGAGGGAGAGCTGTTATTGTTTTTATTTCAATGTTTGCGGGGCCCTCACCCGCCCAGACCTCAGCCTCATACATGAACTCAGGAGATGGTGTACAAATGATACCACTGTCAGGATGCTCGGTGCTCAGAGGAGGTTAAGGAGGGCACTCCTCGACTTTAGGCATCACAAGGAGGAGGACGTGCCTTCAGGAAGATGACTGTTGCCTCGGAAAAAGGGACGGTCAGGTACCGCGTCTGTTGCCAACCGCAGTTTCCTCCATTGGACGCTAGCGGTGGTTTGGACAGAGAAAGTGGCACACCATTTCAGCCACTCCCCCCCCCCCGGACCTTGCGTGTGACCTCCTGTGCGTGCCTGATCTCGGGATGCAGAAGAGTCCTTGTCTCCAGGGATGGATGGCGCGGCAGAAATCTACGAAACACGTTGACTCGGTGATTCTGCTCCCGTACGATGTCGTTATGGTACCACCGCAACGCATGCTTGAGTATGGGCTCACGACCAGCTATGGAGAGCATGTCCCCAGGTGCCAATACAGAAGCCTCGTATAGGTAGGAGAGGGGGGGGGGTGCAGCTTTTCTGCCTCTTTTTCCTTCTCGCTGTTCCATAAAGTCGATGATATGACTAACTGGTAGCTGTCGTCTGTTGACACGTTGCTAATGGTGTAGAAGTAGCATACGAACTAGTTTATTAATTCAATTGTCTAGTTCACTCAATCCTTCCCCGTTTTTGGAGCATTCGAATCATTTTATCTGTCTCGTTTGAAATCGCCAAATGGTACAAAACTTCAGTTGTTTTTAAAAACTACTCTTATCTCTTCCAGAGGTACAATTGTTCCTTTTACCCATGTCATGGGATGAGATACACAGTATTTGATAATAATGGCTTTCCTGCTGCTGGTATGGTTAAGGGTTTTGCGTAGTCTACATTTATTTTACACATTTCAGTTGTTGAATTCTCTTTACTATCATCACTCCACCCCCGTTTCACGTTTCATATATTTTTGGTTTTCCTCTAGATTAACGTTTCCCAAACTTTTCCGACCCTAAGGACACCCCCTGTAATCAGGTCTAAGCAGTCTAGCATCCCTTAATTTAATAACAAATATCTTATTACTAGAAGGATAAAGGAAAATGTATTTAGGCATCGCTTCCCAAGACCCTTTATAATTGATTTCAGCACCCTCAGGAGGCGTCAGCACCTCGGAATAGGAAACGCTGTCAAACTTTTACGTCCAACTTTTACGTCCAACTCCTCTATTTATTTGATTTTCTGTTCAATTAGTACGTGTGCACACGTGCTTATTAGCATCGTTATTTCTGTAGTCATTACATTAAATACTTTGTCATTTACCGAAATACCACTTTACTATGTGTACCTCATCACCTTAAGGAAAAAAACTCATGATGAGTTTGATTTTTGCGTAGTGTTATATGTCATATCAGATGTTCATGTTTTGTACCCTGATCTGGTTAGCTGCTCTCTTCTCTAGTATAGTGCCATATGTAATATGTTATCGAAGAATGCTTCAATAAGTTCGTTCTTGATTTGAGGACATCTTAATACGTCCTTGAGCCCTTTTATACCCTTCTTGGTTATTGCCACAAAATGAACTTCAAAAAAATAGCCTCCATTTCTGTCTATTTCGTACTTTTATCTTATTTTCCTACGAGTCCTGTCAGTATAAAGCCATGGTCAATTTGTTATTTCTCGGAAAACTAATCTGTAGGGGGATTTAGCCAAATTACATTCTATCCCCATCCTCTAAACCCTCATCCACCTCTTCCTCCTCCTACTACTCCTCCATTACCTCATCCTCCGGGATCCTTCAACCATAACAGCTGTGTTCGGATGTGACGGGTCATTAACCGCTGTGTCCAAAACTGATCTGTTGACTTTAGTTACTGCGGCAGGATTGTACATGCAGGAGTCGAACAGTGTGAGTCCCCTCTCACTACGTCATTTTGATCTATTGGGTTGCTGTCCGCACCATATCTCTCTCTTTCTCTCTCTCTCTCTCTCTCACACACACACACACACACGAAAAAAGGAAAAGAGGAGAAAGATTTGGGAGTACAAAAGACAACTTGTCATCTGACAGATCAGCAGGATTCTGTGAGAGCCAAACGGTCTGTTGCAGAAGATGGCTTTTCACTATATAGATGAAGAGTTGATGAAAAAAAACTCACCGAAACCCTGAACTCTCTTCCGGGAGGGAAATAGTTGCCGATCACGAGTCCAGCACGTGATCCAAGACCATGGTGAATCACATATACACACACACGCACCCCTCTTTGTCTAAGACGACAGCATCGACGTGAGCCTCTCCCCTCTCTACGCTTCTTGATGTCAGACCATGATTTCGAGTCTTAATACCCACTCTATCCCACACTTCTACCGTCCTGGTGGGCTGGGCTGGGGGGTGGGGGGTGGGGGTGGTGGTTCTACTCGCATCTCAGTACCCAAACGCGTCCCCCTCTACTATCGATCAAGACTCTTCCTTCACCTTCGCCATCCACCTCCCGAGTCTTCGTACGTTCGGTCTACCTGTAGCAGTGTGCCGGTACAGCCGATATGGTAGCGTGCGGGCCTTTTGTGTGTGCGTGCGTATTTGACTAAACGCACACGCTTGATCTTAATATGCAGGAAAATAGCTATGCTCCCATGGTCCTACATCTGTGTTTATGTCGGTCAAATTTAGCTTGCATGTATTGGCTAACAGTACTGTTTCTTTTCTTGATCCACGAACCAGTGGATATGTATTTTTATAAATCATCTTTTTTTTATGTACATGTCCTTTGCCCCACAGGAAGTCTTATTTTTGTCGATTATATTCATTCCTTTCTTAGTTCTGCGTATTGTAGCTCTATCAATTCTTTTTATTTTTTCCTCAAATTTTGGTAATTTTAGCAGATTCTGTTAGCTAGGCTGTGAAAATTATTGGTTGTTACTCTATATATTTTTTCTATTTATTTTTGGAGAATACACCTTTGTAGCATATCTAGGGAAGATTAATTTTTCGATGAGTGCTTTCATATGGCCCTTTATATATATATATATATATATATATATATATATATATATATATATATATATTCATCTGTTGCTTCCATTTGACACCATTTCCATGGTAGACCATCATTCTTCAGTAAAGCTCTATCTGTTTCATCCGCTTATATTTTTTCCGTAGCCTCCTTAATTAATTAGTTCCTATTTTTCTATTCTTCTGTTACATCTCTTCATTTTGTAAATTAACACCTTAGCATACCCATTTTTCATAACGATTTTATTATGTTGGATGAATCTGAAGAATGATGAAAGTCATTTCCATCCGTTCTAATCATCGTCTTTACATTTTTTTTTTTTTTTTTTTTTTTTTTTTTGTGACAGTTTGGGACCCGTTACTTATCTATTCATTTATTTATTTCAACTTCCTCGATATTTATATAATTTTTCGGTAATGATTTGTTTTATCTTATATATTACAAAAACATATATGTGGTTCGCAATTTGATGTATCGTTTGTGTGCATTCGAATCTGGCATAATTAGGATTTCGTGGCAAGCAACAAACCATTTTACTCTGATTAGAAGTTCCTAGAGCATAAAGGACTGTGCATTCAATACTATCAATCTACTGACATAGGCCCTGGCGTTTTGTACCACATACGACTCGTGTAATTATTTCCCTGATCAATACTAAATTACATTATTTAGGTAATAAGAAAAACTAGATTGATCTCGTATGATATTTCGGACCAAATATAGTATATCTAGGGATTTTTCACTTATTTCCTTAATCCGGTGGATTTTGGACCTTTTGCCGATCCATATCCACCAAATCAAGTCTTCTGTGTTCTGTAAGTTCCATCCAGGTTTCTAGACCGTCACTATTTCTCTTCCCACACTTTCTCCCTCACGCCATCAATCTACCTCCTTCGAAGTCTTCCTCTTGGTCTTTTCCCTCCCAAACGTTCGCTTATACATGCTTTTCTCCACTCTGTAATCACATCTGCTGAAGAGGATCACAGATAGTGATCGAAATGTACGGATCTTTTTACTTTCTCCTATTCTTCTCCGAAATTGGGTCATCAGTATAACATTTCTTGGTATCCTGTTCTCTTCCATGTGTACTACATACCCTCCCCATCTCAGCTTATTTGCCTTCTCTCCAGAACGCAAAAATGGTATTGTTACTGAAACTTGTAGAGCCTTGGAAGGATCTTGTACTTGTCACCAAATTATTCTAACAACTTCGAAGGAAAACCTAGGACACACAAGTGAAGTGGCTTTGAATGTGCAAATCCTCTTAGAAAGTTGGGGTACTCCGCCTTCTCAGAACACCTCTCTGCCACACTTCATAAGTCCCTCTCTTTACAAGTTGTGTGTGTGTGTGTGTGTGTGTGTGTGTGTGTGTGTGTGTGTGTGTGTGTGTGTGTGTGTGTGTGTGTGTGTGTGTGTGTGTGTGTGTGTGTGTGCGTTTACCTAGTTGTATTTTGCGGAAAGAGAGCTATGCTCGTAGTGACCCGCTTTTGTATCTTTCAGCATCCAGTTTGATATAAAATTCTTGTATAGTTTTAGCACTCACTGTTTCCTCATTTAGTTTGTTCCAGATATCTATCACTTTGTGTGGGAAGCTATTCTTCTTCAGATCTCTTCTGTAACTGTCCTTGAGTTTCTTCTCGTGTCCTCTTGTGTGTGTGTGTGTGTGTGTGTGTGTGTGTGTGTGTGTGTGTGTGTGTTGATTATCTTAAACTATTATTTACACACCTTTCCAATCCTGCATTATCTGCAATCTTTATCCAAACGTGCGTGTTTATTTATTCATTTATTATACATACATACATACATATACCAAGGCTTTTTCCCCCTTCCAAGGGAGGTAGCCAAAAAGGGAAAGGCATAAAAACACTCCCACCCATTTCATCCCTAAATACCCTCCACACCCCTCCCACCCTTCCTCTCATCTGAGCACCTCCTGGATGACGGGTCATCCCTGCACCCTGCCCACCGCCCTGGGTCAGAAGCAGTGTCGCAAGACACAGTACATCCACAGCAAGGCCGCTTCATTTAATCGGCGACCCCCCCTCTCCGTCCCCCTTTGCATATAAGGCGAGGACGGGGAGAAATCCCTTCGGGCTGCGTCAAAATTTACTCACACATACTAATTCCTCCTCATGCTCTGTTTTTTGAGCATATAATCAATCTGCATTAAGAATCGCTCAAATACCGGTTGTTGTGACATTCCGTTCGCCACACAAACCCCTCAATTTATTTTATTTTATTAGCTTCATTTACATTTTGTCTGTAAATTTATTCATATGAATATTAGTTTTCTGACATGTAGTTTATGTATTTTGTTTGTGTGACCTTATATACTGACCTTGGTTTGCATAATGATCATCATCATCATCTCTTCCATTTATCCCAGAATTCTTTTTCTTCAGGGGTCATTCATCTCTTTCAACAAGATGCGACCTTGATGCGGCCCCTATGTTTTAATTTTCACAATAGTCTCTTATGCGATACTCTTATTCTATTACCTAACATTACACATTTCACCCGCCCATTTTTCCCCCCATGTCAGCAACTCCTATCGTACAAAATCTGAGGACATTGTGTGTGTCGTTTCCTAAATCATAAACCAAACTATCTTTAAGCTGTTATCTTTTCCTGTATGGTTTATCCACACACACACACACACACACACACACATATATATATATATACATATACACAAATAAGACAACGACAACTTATATAATCGCACAGCTCACCCCGTTCCTCCCCGGTCAATGTTGTTGCCATCTCGCTTTCGTCTTGCCTCGATGATAATTAGGCCGCTTGCTACCCTCGCCAACTTGACAAAACCGTCCCGATGATTGCTACATGGGAGTGAGGTAATATACGCTGCCTCAATTGTCCTCCTTTCCTTTTTGTTAATTCCATTATGGAGCACCTCTGTTTTTTCCCAGTCCGGCAGGTGGCCAAAGTTGTCGACGTATACCACTAATGAGTTGGATGTCCGGAGGGCTTTGATGTCATTTTTGTGTTCAATTGTCCGCTTGTGGATTCCTCTGCTAGTTTCGCCATAGTAACTAGCGGGGCAGCTTTTGCAAGGAATTCTGTAATCTAGACATTTACCTTTGTCTTTGATTTTGGTTCTAGTTTTATTTCTCATAACGTCGCCTATTTTTACTCCCGTACTTAATGCCATGTAGCAATCATCGGGACGGTTTTATCAAGTTGGCGAGGGTAGCAAGCGGCCTAATTATCATCGAGGCAAGACGAAAGCGAGATGGCAACAACATTGACAGGGGAGGAACAGGGTGAGCTGTGCTATTATATAAGTTGTCGTTGTCTTATTTGTGTATACTCTGAAGAAGTCCTAGTTGGACGAAACGTCAGAAATAAAACTTCAACGGATTCTTGGCATTTTAACTCACTACCCTACCACTCATATATATACATACATACACACACACACACACACACACACACACACATATATATATATATATATATATATATATATATATATACCCTTGGACTGAAGACAAACAGGTCAATTAGGGATATTTTTTTAGTTTGAAATAGATTGAGGAAAAGGAAAAATTAGGAAATTATGTCAAACCAGGACAAAGATCAAAGTAGAGCTTGATATTAAGGTCATTAAAAAGGTTATGGGTGAAATCCAGGATAAGGGGCAATACAAAGGGGTTATTTGCGGAAAGTTGGAGCAGAAGTTTTTGTCTTTTATAAGAACTATCGTAGTCCACATTTACGATAGCTAGTATGTGATATTTTGAATATCCAAAGAGTAATCATCAACATCCTTTGCTGATTTTTTTTTTTTTTGCATTTTTTATAATGTATACTTGACATTGTTAAAATCCTTTATTATTTTGAACTCTTCCATTGAATGAACATTTCAGCTCTGCCAAGGGATTCGAACCCTGACCTGTGCGTGCATAATCACGAAGCCAAGACCCTAGAAACTGAGCTTGGTGCGATGGTACAAAAGAGCTGTACAAGTCCCCGACCACACTACAGTCCTTTTGTACCATCGCACGTAGCTCAGTTGCTAGCGTCTTGGCTTCGTGACTATGCACGCACAGGTCAGGGTTCGAATCCCTTGGGAGACCTTCTAAAATGTTCAATTTGTCTTAAACATACACAACTTTCACTGAATGTACATTTATCATTGTTAAAGCCAGCACATTTTCTACTATCACTGAATACGTTTCCATCTGATGCGAATTCCTTGTTTTCGTTTTTCAGAGAAGAAGCGAAGGGAGTTCTGCATCCTCTCCTGCTCTCCTCTCTGGCGACAATACTTCACTTAACACTTTGCCAGTCACTGTGCAGAGAAACCAAAACAATCAATTTGATTCCTTTGACCTCCCAGCAACTCCCCCAAACACAGCATCCGATCCCTCTGCACATTTCGAAGTCGAATACTTGAGTCAGAACCTGAATCTGAACCGAATATTTTCTGGTTTAGAGACAGACGACAGAGGAAGGAGTACGGGGGAGGGAACGCTGAAGACAGAGGTACAACAGAATGAAATTAAACCCGAAATAGCAAATGCAGGGAGTGAAAAATACGATAGGGAGGACCCAAGCACAAATATATCAGGGTACATTACAAATTTAGGAAGGTTCTCTTATCTCTTGAAATCGGAGGGTCTGTCGAGGCCTTCTACTCAAGAGGCTGAGCCTCAGTCAAACAGGGTTACTAGTGAATGGGTCGGTGAAAAACAAGAAGTGAAACCAGTTTCTTCTCCAAACATGAAAACTAGTTCGTTTGGACATTCGCGGTCGTTAGACTGTGAAAAAGAAAAGGCCAGAATCGGCTCTCAGGACACGAATCCATTTAGACAGGCGAAGAGTGTCGACACCGACGAAGACAAGACTGAAAGTACGCTCCGAAGTGCGTCTCTGGAAGTTCGTTGTGGTAGTAATAGTAGTTGTAATAGTTTATCGGGAGCTACGGATGTAAATACTTCAGCGTACAGTAACGTTAGTTCGTCGACGTATCGTAGCACATATCAAGGTACGAAGGAGTCCGACAGTGAAGGTGTTGTTCAAGACATAGACAGTAATTTTAATACAAACAAAGTGCAAGCTTACATCGCCTCACTGAATCAGAGACTACAAGAATTACCCGAAGAGGATACAAGTCCGCTTATAAAGACTCAGGACAGTTTCGGATACGCTTCATCGCCACCTAACTCAGCGTCCTTTCCTGGAACCCCACCCAATTCATCTGCGCACAGTCGTAGCCACTCCCACTTTGATTCTTATTCAGATACACCTCCCAGTTCGGCAGGATTCACCCAAACCCCGCCGAACTCCGCCTTCTCGAACCCTTCGTCGTCTCTCTCAGACACGCCACCAAATTCTGCTGATCCGTCGAGTGGTCACAGTTTCGATTCTAGTGCACTGACAGGATCTTCCAGCGGGATTCTGAAAAGAGCCATGTCATGCGATTCTGTCAATTCTGACACATCTGTAACTTTGAATGAGTTAGAAGACACGACTGGTCAAATCACAGGTTATTTATCCATAGAACTTCTCTACGATAGGTAAGCAGTTTTTCTAAATACGCTGATGCTTATTAAACGCACGTTTTTTCAATATGCAGCATGCATTAAAGAAAATTGATTTTGAATGATTGACGATAATTTCTTGTGTAAATTCTTCTTCATGAGCATCCTTCTTCACATGTTTTTGTATCTTATGCAAATGCATGCTTCCCTCATAGTATTTGTCCCACCTGATGTCAATTAGGCGTCGACTAGATGTATATATTTGGTTCTATTGTTATATAATTATGTTATCTGTACGTGTTCATTTAGATTAGGGGTCACTATTTTTTCCCCAGTGGGCCACATAACTAAAAGAATGACGAGCGTGGGCCGCATAATTATCTTGTTTGATACAGTAAATATATATATATATATAAGAAAAATAATAAATAAAAAAGACACATTTAGTGCGGCCGCGGGCTGGATAAACTAACCTCCCAGGCTGTAGATTGGTACCCCTGATTTAGCGCATGCGCCGTTGTTTGTCATGCAACCCTCCAGCTTTGTCATTCCGCTTAGTACAAAATATAATCTGTAGTGGCAAATGTCAGATGGTGCTCTTCAAACGAGGTACGGACAAGTACCCAGAATGAAGGCTCGATGGATCGAGAACCCGATGTAGACAATGTCTGCTCCTCAGATTAGTAGTATCGTCATGCATTTGTCATATCAGTAGCTGCAAAGCGTGCTATCTAGCATGAGGTAATCTTAGTTAAAATATTGATGATTCACTGAGTTAATACGCTTTCTTTTTTATATCCTTTAGACCAATGTAAATATTTGAACTTGAAATTACGATTGCAATAGATGTTGCTTGCATTTTTTTTTAATTCATACCCAGATACATTTCATGTGTGCATAAACCTAGTAGTTGTTAATTTTGTGATTTGCGTATTAACCTAATTGTATTTGACCAGTTGCCCGTCTCAATTAGTTATTGTACTTTGACTGGGGAAAAAATTTTATATCCCCCATGTTCCTTGTCTTTCTTCAGTTTCTTTCCATAGTTTCTTGTAGCTTTTCCATCCCACACTAAGATACCTCTGTCAAATTTGTTCACTCCTTTCACTTATCTGAACACCGTTCCAATGCCTCTTCTTTCTTCCAATAAGATCAGATCTACATTTTCTAATCTTTCAATGTGGTCTGCTAGGCTTATATTTATATATTTTTCATTATCATATCATCTTGATAGTTTATATAGTCCACCCTTATTATCTATTGGGGTGAGGTAACTACGATACACGTCGATACCGATTTTCATCTGAATGAAGTACCATCTTGATTGACATTTTTCCATACCTTCAGCCACTTATATGTGTACATTTTTGTGGAATGTTTCTTAGAAGTAAATAGTTTGGTAATTAAAAATATAAACATTGGAATAGAATTGGCAAATTAATATGAGACTACAGCCTTTGTTTTGTAAACAAAACGTGTTTGATCAGTGATCAGTATCGGCACCTTTGTGACATTTATATTATATATATATATATATATATATATATATATATATATATATATATGTATATATATATATGCAATGAGAACACTGGGAACGTGTTTTATAAATGCAAGGTAACCACTTTAGTAAATCAACAAACGGAGCACAGCGCTTTCGTATATTACATTTCACTGAACATGTAATATACGGAAGCGCTCTGCTCTGTTTATTTTCTAAAGTGGTTACCTTGCATATATATATATATATATATATATATATATATATATATATATATATAGATATTTGTGTGTGTGTGTGTGTGCGTTTCATTCATTTCTTGGTATATAGAGGTCCAACTATAACTGTTCCTATATCTTCCTTCACAGGGATACTGCTGACCTGGAAGTGAAAGTACAGGATGCCAAGGACCTGGTGGGACCTGACCCACACGTTTCCGTTGATTCCTACGTCAGAGTATTCCTCTTGCCTGACAAATCCACCAACATGCAGACCAGGGTGAGCTATCTTATGTTGTCTTCAGTGATTCCACAACAAGGCACAGGTAATGGATTAACTGATGGAACCGTGCGTGAGGACTTTGTTTTTTACAAGTACCTGCCCCCCCCCCCCCCAAAAAAAAAGCATTATATAAAACAGCGATAATGGTGTGGATTCCCAAAGAATAATCCCCCTAAACCTTGTGTGGGTCACTGAGCCAAACAGTCATCAAGTAAACATCAAACAATCTCCTATGAACATACATATATCAAATGCTTTTTCCCCCTTACAAGGGAGGTAGCCTAAAAAACAAAGGCATAAAATTGTATGAAGGAGCGGTTGTGCCGACAGCACTGTATGGGGGAAGAAACATCATGGAACATAAGAGAGGAAGAGAGGAGTTTGAATATGTTTGAGATGAGGTGTCTGAGAAGTATGATAGGGGTTACTAGGCTGGATAGAGTGAGAAACGAGAGGGTGAGGAGGAGAACGGGGGTGGAAATGGAATTGGGAGATGGGATTGATGAAAGAGCATCGGGATGGTTTGGGCACATGGATAGAATGAGTGAAGAATTATTAGTAAAATAGGTCTGAAAGGCAAAGGTGGAAGGAGTGAACATGAGGGGGCGACCAAGGATGAGATGGATGGATGGGGTAAAAGGGGCATTGGGAGAGAGGGGAATGTCTGATGAGGTAGGACGGGAGAAGACAGAAGATAGGGGTGAATGGAGAATGGTTGTGTATGGATAATACTGTGATGCATGGAAAGGAGGGGGTGGGGGATGGTGGGTGAAGGAGTATGTGTGAATAATAGTTTGGCGCGGCCTGAAGTGATTCCTCCCCGTCTTCTCCTTTTCTGCATGAGGGGAAGGAGAGGGGGGTCGCCGATTTAATGAAGCGGCCTTGTTGTGGATGTGCTGTGCCTTGCTACATTGCTTCTGACCCAAGGCAATGGGCGAGATGCAGGGATGACCCGTCATCCAGGAGGATCCAAGATAAGAGGAAGGGAGGGGGGGGGTCAATGGGTGTGGAGTATGTGAGGATGGAATGGGTGGGAGTGGATTTTATTATGCCTTTGCTTTTTGGCATAATTCTATGAATATAAGTGTAATACATAGCTATAATAAATATAGCGATGAATACAATAATTACTTGCATAATCGACGCCTGATGGCAAGGGATCACACTGCCGATGCGCTAGTTCAAATATTTGTAAACACAGACAAATGACGATCAATGGAGGGAAATTAAATAATAGATTGAATCAATAAACTTTCAACATGGAATTCAACATTTGCTAAAATGTGTTAGTTATAGTACACAAGACCACCTCAACCGGCAGTAAATTCCACAAATTTACGTATGCTGAAAAATCTCCGTCGAACTTCAAGATAAGAACGAATGTGAGTAATCTCATGGTCATGGGCCCCTGCAATAGGCATGTGACATATACCAATATAGTATCGTTTTGAACAGTAAATTGGTTAGGAGGACGCATACAAATCTGTAAAAATTAGTTATTTGCCCTGCATTTTTTTTTTCGTGAAAAACGTCTTCCCAACAGTATTCGTGCTGATTCGAATGTCGGACCTGGCGTTCGTTCCTATCGAAAATCATTCGTTCTGTATCCCCACTTCCCCTTGCCCCCAGCTATTTGGGGGACCATATTTGGAAATCGGGGTTATTGGGTGAAGGAAACGACAGCAAAGCGAGTGATTCTTTACATAAACGAACGTCACATTTGTTTGAATCGGTAATAATACTGCTGGGGAAATATTTTTTTTCACTGAAAAACTGCAAATGAAATATTTTTTACCGCCAGGGACATGAGCCGAATTTAAATTTATGCTGCCCGATATATTACGATGTTTCCATGTATCTGAAACGTAATATTCGTTGTTTTCACAAAATCGTTATACTTTGAACAAACGAATAACCTGTAACTTTGAAAACATCAACAACTAAGAAATATACAACGCAAAGTTTTGAAGTCGACTCACTACTAAAGCACACTATGCTACGTAGGCTGTGTACAGGCAACAAAAGGAATCTGGATAATTCAAACTTTCTTTGTGAGGAAGCCAAATACCATCAAATTGTGAAAAAATACAAAAGAAGGAAAGAAATATATTTAAGAATACAGACGTAATAACAAATAGCCTGTAATTACCCTATAATATAGTACATCAGGAATGATTCAGTTCACATTGAATGATAATTATTTGGATCGGAAGAGCCGACCTCTTTGTATTTTCATTGTGATTCAAATTTCCTGTCTCTTACCTTGTCCGGCACTCGATCTTGCGAATAACCACTTCCAGATATCAAACGATTCACAGTACTAGCGATAATAGCACAGTTAAACAACGAACCAACTACAACAGTTTTTCTATGCTCTTCTCGAACTTCAGTTCCTTCAAAATCAATCTGCTGCACTTCGACGAACGCTAGCCCACTAGGTACAAAAATTTCGCAATGAAAAGACGAGATATCTTTCTCATCCACACATAAGCAACACTTACCGGATTGTGCCTTTCCTTCCAGTGAACCATTCTGACCAGCACTTTGACAGTACTGCCAACTCTTCCCGATATCAACACGATGCCAACCTACTATTCAATTACACTGCAATTATGTATTCTCACTTTAATTCAGCACAAAAGTCAAGTGTAGACTGAATAGGGGCGCAAACCACGAAAAAAATCACCAAGGTGTACAGTCCTGTATACAACGTTGCTAATGGCTTCAACGAAAAACTTTTATTGATAAGTGCATTATCTGACAAAAATCTGCTATAAAGAAATGACTATATTCTAATTCACTGGATTAAATGTACCTATCACCAGGTCAATGATATGAGGAACCAAATATATATTTTAATTTGTCTCCCAGTGATAATTCGAACCTACGTTATAGGGGGGTGCCTGTATGAATACTCAATTCCATATTCTGTAATTAACAATATTCACAGGCTAATGGTCTCTTTGTGATTGACATGCATGGTATAGGTATAGATCGTTTCCTTATTTTTCTTCAATTTGAAAGAGAGAGCAACATACAGGTGCCTGCTCCTTTTACAGGATGATAACAGTGAACGTCTCTTATATCCTACATACTCCAAGCTTATTACTTATGCACACAAAATAGACATCTAATGGTAATGACCGTGTTTATCTCTGTTGCAGCTTTTCCGACGTAGTGCCAACCCCGAATATCGGGAGAAATTTTTATTTGCCCTTGAAGAGGAAGAAGTTTCGGATCGTGCACTTGTCTTCTATATGTATGCGTCGGATAAGTTCGCCAATACTTTAATTGGAGAGGCCTTACTTAAATTAAATGAATGTGACCTCAGTTCCAAAGTATCAACGATACTTGTCTTAAATGATAGTGGACAGGTAAGGGATATGTCTTTCGCTTTGTATAACGATAGTTTGTTGATATTGTCGTAACTTAAAAAGTAACTTTTGTAGACACACAGTTAGACCAATAGACAAGCAGGACTTCCTGTTAATATATATTTAATCAAAACCCTAAACGAATTTAATGCTTAGGTTGAACAGTGTGGTTCTTTCTGATTTTCCCTGTACACTACAATTAGATAAATATAGGTATAATACGCATGATTTGGAAATGACTCAGAATCAACTGATTAAATTTCTTCAAACACATATTATATGTAAATGTGAACACCAGAATCAATGTGTAAGGTCCAACCCTGGCCGTCCTAGGACTGTCCTTAGGAGTATCATGGGTTGCAGTGAACACAGGTTACATATATATTTCCCGCGTCTTTACCTAGAACAAGAACTACACATCCATTCCTCCTATGCCACGTGTCTAATAACATTGATTAAATAGAATTAAGCTAAAAGAATAAAATTTGCTAGATTTAACTGTGTTAAATTTATGTTTTCGCGTTCCTCATTGTTATGGTGATTGTGTTTTTGTCTCCGGCTGTTGATGCTGTCCTCCTTTGTTGCTCAAGACTCCCAAGAACATTCTCCTCTTCTTGGAACTGATTCTTTGTCGGATCTTCGCCCTCTCACAATCTATGTTGCAATGGTGCTCCCCGACGTGCTTATACAGGGCTTGTACTGTGTCTTAAAACCCATCCTAAACCAAGAGATCTCTGTCAGTGTAAGCTATCCGTATTAGCGACCTGAATTCTGGAATCATATCGCCTCTTTCTCTTCGATCTTTGATAGTTGGCAGACCCAGTGCTTTTTGTCTCTCTTCATATGGTTGCAGCCCTTTACATTCTCTTGCTCATACCACTCTGTGTAGGGATCATATCACTGATGCATATTCCAGTCTTGAATGGATCAGGGTTCATATGAGGTTTTCATAGTCTCGTCATCCAGTGGAAAAAAAAAAAAATACCTTTCTGCAGCAGTCCATACGTCTCACACAATCCTGCTGATATGTCTGTCAGGTGACAGGTTCTTTTATCAACACTCCCAAAATTTTCTCCTTTGTTTTTGTAATGAACTCATTTCTTAAGGGATAGTTTAAGGATGGCCTTGTGCAGCTATTGTCCATTTCTATTTTGTATTTTTTTACATTGAAAATAATTTTCCATTCTTGGCTCCATGGAAAGTGTCTAATCTTTTTTCTACAATAGCCCAGTGCTCCTTGTTCTTAAATATCATGATTTTTGCATCATCTGTAAACGTGTTGGCAGAAATTGTTGTATCTTCCATAATGTCATTGACATAGACAAGAAACATTATTATTGGTGCAAGCACTGAAGCTTATAGGACTTGTTACTGCTCTCCATCTTGACATCTTATCTTTTACTACTGTCCTCATGTACCTCCCCTTTAAAAAATATTTCATCCATTCAATAAGTTTTGTCTCTTAGTCCTCCAATAGGCTTCAATTTCCACAAAAGTTGATCATAAAGTACTTTATCAGAATCCTTTTGTAGGTTGAGGAACACAGTCCACCCAGCCCTCCTTGTCTTGCATCACATCAATCATTTTTGAGTAAAAACTTAAAAGATTTGATACACATAACTTTCAGATCAGAAACCAAACTGACTGCCAGAATGTTCATCTTTTCAAGATATTTGGCCCATTGCATCTTTTCAAGATATTTGGTCCACTGATCTTTAATAATCCTTTCACATAAATTCATTATTGTGCTGGTCAGTGAAACCAACCTATAATCTAATGGTATTTCCTTACTTCCACCTATGTGAATTGGTACCACATTAGCCACTTTCCACTCACGTAGCACTATTTTTTTTTTTTCTTTAATGCACATACCATGAATCTTGTCTTCCTGTTGTTTCCTACACTCTGTATCCAGTTTGAGAATCCGTCAGGTCCTGAGGCTTTTCTCACATCCCATGAACCAAAAAAACTGTTTGTGTGTAAGCACAAACAGTATGCATAGCTTCATAGAAAATAATATTGTCCATGATAATTTTCATTAATATTTTTAGATTTTTATATAATAATTTGTTTGTACTGATATTCATAAACACTTTGCAGAAGGGCCTAGGCTATGGAGAAATTATGTTTTCTCTTTCTTATCTGCCTACGGCTGAGAGACTAACTGTGGTTGTGGTTAAAGCACGCAGTCTTTCTTGGACAGGAGAGAAAACATCTGCTGATCCATTTGTAAAGGTGAGACATGTACAATTTTATTATATATTTTTTTCAGAATCATGGGTAGTTGTAGAGCATAATATATGTTTTATTCATTGCATTACGTAATTTTTGCTTAAGTTTAGCAAGGAGAGGGGTTGTGTAGTTAGTATGTAATTTTTTAATACTGTAATCTACTAGCAACTAAGAAAATTACATTGTACATGCTTTCTACAATGTAGTCTGAGAAAAAAAAATTATGTTGGCAAAACTAACCAATCATCAGTCAATTGCCTAGGTTTCTCTTGCAGGAGACCCGTGGTCCTAAAATGTCAAACAACAGTCATTAGGTTGATACAAAAAGAAAGAAAAAAAAAATATATATATATATATATATATATATATACATATATATATATATATATATATACATATATATATATATATATATATAAATATATATATATATATATATATATATATTATATATATATATATATATATATATATATATTGTCTGTAATGTGTTAGCGTTGAACCATGTAAGGTTAGTTTGTATGATTTTATGTAACATGATCGATAGTTATATGTAATTGGGTAGGCAAGTCTGTCTCTGTATCTACCAAATTGCGTTTACCATATTTACTGGCATATAAGACACATTTTTTTATGTATAAAAAAAATTCCCTGTGTCTAATGTGGCCATATTAAGGATGGAAAACTGAGCACAGTAGGCTAGGGAGCTGGATGAGCATACTGTGTTCACTAGGCATACAACTTGTTGCTTATAATGAAATATTGAAAACAAGCCAAATTATTACAGTAAATTGTGTAACTAATAATAAAACATTGAAAACAAGCAGAATTATCACAAATTTACAAAAAATTGCTTATGATATGTCAGCAACTATGAGGGGAACTCACATCATCTCACTAATCTCCTTCCCCAGCATACATAACTCACACCTGGTATATGGCTTACATTATTCAACAATTATACTACCTTTAAGAAACATTTGATAATTGTCTAGATTAAAAACGCTCATAGAAATTTGAAAGGAATGTTAAACTTTCATCTGCCTGTCAGCCATTTGGAACGAGTAGATTATTACAAAACCATAGTGATGTGATGGTGTGTCATCATTGGGTACCCTGTCCAGGTAGCCTGTTGGGGTATACAGTCACAGAATCATACAATTTCACTACAAATCCACTTCAAAATATCTT
This sequence comes from Oratosquilla oratoria, assembly GCF_046742065.1. Taxonomy (NCBI): domain Eukaryota; kingdom Metazoa; phylum Arthropoda; class Malacostraca; order Stomatopoda; family Squillidae; genus Oratosquilla; species Oratosquilla oratoria. The sequence goes on from NC_134799.1 coordinate 2,270,583, forward strand.
TCAATAAATTCATGATGAAGCATACTATTTTTCTACATAATATCATTGTAAAATAGGGGTGCGTCTTATATGCTGGCAAATATAACACGTAATTGTAGTGTACAGGAAAGGAGCAACATTTGTGGGGTCCTGTCTCTTAATCTCCAATTCATCTAGCTTCAATTAATCCAATCGATCTGCTACCTCTGGCCTTTCCTGCAGAAGACCCGCTGCCTTCAGGAAACCAGCTACAGCCTCTGGGCAGGTCCACAAGTCACCCAAGGAAGAGACATTGTACCGTTATCTCGGGACCATCAGTGTGGGCCACTGCAGCATGAGGCTGTGTACCTGGCTGTGTACATTATTTGCCACATAGTCTTAGTTGTCTTTGTGAAGGATGACTATATGCTAAAACTCCTTGTATATTTTGTCAGTTTAGCAAATAAGGTAAATACTACAAATCAATGTGCCTCCAGGTAGTTTGATTGACTCAACCACACATCATAGAACATACCAGTGCAAACCAAAAGGATAAAATTATAATATTGCATAGTAACAGAGGTCATGAACAAGTGTGGGGAAAGATTGTCTACTCCTCCAACCAACATAGCAAAATAATGACAACAGCAGTGGTCAACCATCATCACATCATCTGTCCATCTCCAATCACTTAACTTGCTAACAAAGCATACGAGATCTGTTAGAAAAGTATCCAACTTTATTTTTTAACTTGCTAACAAAGCATACGAGATCTGTTAGAAAAGTATCCAACTTTATTTTTTTTTGTGAAAACCTGATGGATTTGAATCAAGTGGGCTTACATGAGCCAACCTTGAACCTTCATGCGCATGCAGGAATTTTTTTCTGCCTGTTGATAGTGTCAATTGCTGGCAAGCAGCATTTGTGTGAGGTAGTGTGTAGTACCCTAGACGGTTTTTCATTGCTTTCACTGTGACGACTAAGATTTGGTTTCCAGGTTGTACCTGTACACCCAGGGCTCGTCACCAGTGATTATGGTATTCATGAAGTCAGGGTCATTGTTTGTGGAGTCCAGTATGTCCTGTGAGACTTCAACACAAAGTTACTTTTGCTCCATCGTCAGCAAGTTTTGGCACAAATTTCGCCACCACTCTCTTCATGGCCAAATCTTCGGTCACAATGGAATGTGCCGAAAAAGTACTGATGCCCACCTCTTCTGCAATTTCTCGGATAGTCACACAATAGTCCCGCATCACCACAGCATTCACTTTGGCAATGACCTAGTCATTTTGGCATGTTGATGGCCGACCAGAGCATTGCTCACTCTCCACCATTGTGTGGCCATCGTTAAACCGGTTGTACATACATACATACATATACCAAAGGCTTTTTCCCTCCTACATCAAGGGTAGCCAAAAAGAAAAAGGCATAGAAACCACTCCCACCCATTCCATTTCCTATATATTCCACTCCCCTCCATCCTCCTCCCTCCCTCTTATCTTGGCACCTCCTGGATGACGGGTCATCCCTGCATCCTGTCTACTGCCCTGGGTCAGAAGCAGTGTTGCAAGATACACCACATCCACAGCAAGGCCACTTCATAAATTCGGCGACCCCCCCTCTCCGTCCCCTCTTGCAGAAAAGGAGAAGACGAAGAGAAATCCCTTCGGGCTGCATCAAATTATTTCTCATAAATACTTCCTCACCCTCCATCCCCCACCCACTCCCCCTCATGCATAACAGCATCATCTATACACAACCCCTCTCCATTCACCCCTATCTTCTGTCCTCTCCCGTCCTTCCTCCACAGACATTCCTCTTTTGTAATGCCCCTTTCACCCCATCCATCCATCTCATCCTAGGACGCCCCCTCATATTCACTCCTTCCACCTCTGCCTTAATCTGTGTGATGCCCATAGCATTGTCACCGAAACCCATCCGAACCTTCCAAATGGTTTCCACCTGGCTGTCACCCAGTTTCTGGCAAAATTTGATGTAGTAGCACTGCTCCAGTCATTCCGTCATTTTCCTTGCAATGAAAAACCGCTGAGAGCACTACACACTACCTCACACAAATGCTGCTTGCCAGCAACTAATGCTGTCAAAAGGCAGGAAAAAATTCCTGCATGCACACAAAGGTTCAAGGTTGGCTCATCCATCAGGTTTTTGCAAAAAAAAAAAAAAAAAAACAAAAAAAAAAAAAAAAAGGATACTTTTCTAACAGACCTCGTATACTGGAAGGTGATCTGAATGCACACCATCCAATCTAATTTGATTTTTCATATTCTTTGCCATTTGCCTATTTCCTGGGGTTGTAGGTATGAAGCTTGTTTTGGAGAAGTGTTTGTTGATATTGCAATGCTAGTTTGGTGAAGGTATTTTCCCTTGGATTGCTTCAAATGCGTCATGGATGGAGGGTGGGTTTAAACTATTTTTTTATTTTTCATTGTTGCCCTCTTTTTTCCTATCAGTTATATATGTCTCTTTCAATTTTTTTTCTTTTGTTGTTAATTAGTTTTGTGATGCCCTTGTTTGATTGTTGTCACTGTCAATTTATTTTTTCTTTTTCTTTTTTTGGGTGGCTATCTTGTGTGTAGTTTGAATTAAATTTTTTCTGTAATCTCTCTTAATGTGTCTTACATATGCCTCCTGAATGGATATTGCTATCTCATCTACTGCTTTATCTGTGGATGATAGGAACAGAGACCATTGTAGTGGACAGGGAGGGGCTGAAATTCAGTGAAAGAAGAAGCATTAATTAGTTGGAGGGCTTTGGACTCTACTACCTAGTTTAAGAGTTCTGATTTAGATGACTCACCACAAACTTGTGGAGCATATGCCGTATATGGGAAAATAAGTCCTCTGTATAGGATCAGCAGTTGTATTGGAGTTGTGAAATTTTGAAGGTGGTGCTGCACTCCAAGTTTCATGGAAGCTGCTTTAGCGATAAGTGAGATGTTGTTTCCAGCTGAGTTAAATATGTACCAAGAATGTTTAATGTGTTGGAAAGATAAAGTTGTATATTTACCTAATTGTGATATACTGGAAAGGACCTATGAATGTTTGGTCCCATCTCTTCTTCCCTATTCATCACACTGAACTTTAAACTGATTTATAATTTTTGACTGGACTATGTCTTTTTTGGCTATTCCATGAGTTTATGCAGTATGGAAAAATGTGTATCTTGATATCCCTCAAGAATTGATATTTATTTATTTATTTATTTACTTATTTTTCAATTTTTTCCTATGGCTTCATGATGTCCTCTTTACCAAACCAAGAGATCTATGTCAGTTTTATCAACCCCTTTCATTAGTCTGAAAACTAATGATAGTAGGTCCCCTATTTCTATTCTTTCATTTCACTGTGTATCTGTTAGGCTGGGGATCAGTTTGGTTGCTATGTTGTTGTTTTTTTCCCTGCTTATTTACCATCCTTGATTTGCATCCATCATTGTATAGACACGGTAAAGGAAACATGGACTGGAGGTGAAGCTTTTTCACCTCCAGTCCATGTTTCCTTTACCGTGTCTATACAACTTGTTCACATGGATTTTCATCCATCATTGTTTCTTATTATCATTAACTGTATGTACAAAGCCAGACTAAGTTTCAAGTTTGTTCCTTGCATGATAATTTTCCAGAATTGCTTTCCTCTTCATGTGTTTTGATTTACCAACAGGTATATGTACTACAAAATGGCAAGAAGTTCATGAAGAAAAAAACAAGTGTGAAAAAGGATACCACATCTCCTGTATTCAATGAAGCAATGATTTTTAACATTCCTGCACCTGCCCTACATGTATGTATTATTTATTTTTTGGTTGTCTGATTCACCAGTTTAGAAAATGCACATTATGCATATCCTGGTTATATGTGAAATGAAAGTGTAAGATAAGGGTAGGTGGGAGGTAATAGGAATGAGAATGTATAAATCATGGATTGAGAGAGCAAAAGCTGTAGCTGGATTGTTTAGTAAGGATGTGTGGAAGTGGTTCTATGAACTTAAGGAAATAACAACAAAGTAATGTTGTAGCACATATGTAAAATAATACTAATGAGCCACTTTCAGAGAAGAATAGGCGAAAGTAAAAAGTTCCATATATTTCGATCACCAACTGTGATCCTCCTCAGCAGATGTGATCGAAATATATGGAACTTTTTACTTTCGTCTATTCTTCTCCGAAAGTGGGTCATTAGTATTAAGGAAATAAATGAATAAATTATATCATACATATTTATTTACCTAGTTGTATTTTACGGAGAGAAGCGAGTAAATGCCTTGGTGGTTTAAAGAGTGTAATGAGAAATAGACATTTGGGAATGGATGCGAAGAGGAGACTGTATGAAGGAGTGATTGTGCCAACAGCACTGTATGGGGCAGAAACGTGGAACATAAGAGAAGAAGAGAGAAGGAGTTTGAATGTGTTTGAGATGAGGTGTCTGAGAAGTATGGTGGGGGTTACTAGGCTAGATAGAGTGAGAAATGAGGAGGTGAGGAGGAGAACAGGGGTGAAAAAGGATTTGGGAGAGAGGGTTGATGAAAGAATATTAGGATGGTTTGGACACATGGAAAGAATGAGTGAAGAAAGACTAGTAAAAGAGGTATGGAAGGCAGATGTGGAGGGAGTGAACATGAGACGTCCTAGGATGAGGTGGATGGATGGGGTGAAGGGGGCTTTGGGGAAGAGGGGAATGTCTGTTGAGGAAGGAAGGGAGAGGACGGAAGACAGAGGTGAGTGGAGAATGGTTGTATATGGATGATGTTGTGACTGCATGAGGAGGAATAGGCGGGGGTCTCCTTATATGCAAAGGGGGACGGAGAGGGGGGGTCGCCGATTAAATGAAGCGGCCTTGCTGTGGATGTACTGTGTCTTGCGACACTGCTTCTGACCCAGGGCGGTGGGCAGGGTTCAGGGATGACCCGTCATCCAGGAGGTGCTCAGATGAGAGGAAGGGTGGGAGGGGTGTGGAGTGTATTTAGGGATGAAATGGGTGGGAGTGTTTTTATGCCTTTCCTTTTGTGGCTACCTCCCTTGGAAGGGGGAAAAAGCCTTGGTATATGTATGTATGTATGTATTTTACGGGAAGGGGAGCTATGCTCGTGGTGTCCCGTCTTCATATCTCATTTTATCTAAACTGTTTTTAAATTCATGTATTGTTTTGATGATGAACTTGTGTCTCTGTCTTTGTCTCTTTCTGGTTCACTTTGGTTCTGCCTTACTAATGATAATGGCAATGACAAAAGAAAAATGATGACGAAATTGTAGTTCACGACTGACAGAACACCATAACCATCATTTGCATAACAGTGTGTATGGCATACAACTGGTAAACAGTACATTATATATCGGTATATAACTGAACAAGATACATTGATCTCACCAAAGGATTACAAAGGCGGAGCATGCCGACAGGAGACCTTTTGGTCCATATCTAGGTCAGATGCAAAAAAAAAATCATAATAATGATTAATAAATAAATGAATAAAAACTAATAATGTAAATTATAAATAAAATGCATAAATAAATGCATAGGTATAGTTAGATAATAGACAAACAGGTAATTAGTAAATAATAATAAATTGACATATAGTTTTGATGTTCTACTCTGTTTGGATTCATTCATCAGAAATGTACATTTTCTAATTACAGACAGTGCAGCTGCGTTTAACAGTGTCTGAACACACGACAGATGGAAAAGCCTCATCTGTTGGTCATGTGATTGTTGGCACACAAGCAACGGGCAAGGCACTTTCCCATTGGAATCAAATGATGTCTGCACTTAGGAAGCCTATTGGGATGTGGCACCCTCTCAGGAGATAGACAGGTGACTGATTAAATGAAAAAGGTGTATACTGAATCCATCAGGAAAGTCAAGCATGATAGGCTGTTTAACCTACTATTATACAGTATGTGAATGATTGAGAAAAATATAGCAAGAAAGTTATGAGATAATCTGGTATGTAGATCATTCTGTAGAATAAAATTGGTAGTACACTGTTCATAGGTGACATCATAATAAATGCATAGTTACAGAGTAATAGAAGAAATTATGTGCTGGAATATAAGCAGCAGTTGTGGCAGTATAGTACAAAGAAAACAAGATCTTTAGAGAGAGAAAAGAAAAGAAAAAAAAGAATCTGCAAAAAAAGAGCAAGTAGATTTAGTTTGGGGGTAAGAAATTTTACCATATGGGGTAGGGATAGACAAAATATATGAAAAAACACTCATAACAAATGAATATAGTATATATTTGTGCACAACATGAAAAAAGTGATGGTGTACTCATGAGGAAAGTTAATGGATGGTGATTTTCATTGATAGCAAAATACCATGTAGACTGTTATGTAGTCTTTTATGAGAATGTACAGATATGGTGCAAATGTTTTAAAGAAGACAGTTATGGGCAAACGTCCAATATGAAGTGGACTTACTACCTGAACAGGAACAAATGAGATAATTGAGCAGGTAATATTGTACCTTTGGTATACATAATCAGAAATTAAACGATTTATCGGACCTTGAATAGTAACCAAAACTTTTTGCAATATGTATTACAGCACAAAGTAAAAGGGAGGAGAGTGAAATAATCAGGTTACAGAATTCAGTTGAAAATATGGAAAAGACAGAGAAATGGAGTAAAGGAACGTGCAAAACATATCATTATTATTGAACAAGAGCTATAAGATTATCATTCCCTGCTGCTGAAGAAAGTGCCTCTGTGCTAATTTCAATGTAAAATTATTGATGTAATTAAAGAAATGTATGTGATGCTAATAGGTTATGCTGTAATTATGTATATTTATGGTTGATCATGATAAAGGGTAGCCTATGATTAACAGGAACATTAGCATTCTCTGAAAGTGATAATTCTGTATGTAGCCTTTCTTAGATATGTAAAATTAAATATTTGTACTTCATTGTGTTCATTCTGTAGTGCAGGGCATCAGTGAAGCCATGATATGCAGACAGAATGAGATGAGAAGTCATTGACAATGCTGTATGTTTTCAGAGATTCTATACATACTTCTGTAGTAGGGAAGTGTGCATACCAAACAAGTAACTAGAGACATAAGGACACTGCCTTGAAGACAGAGTTCATATGCTGGAAAAATGAGACGTCCCTCAGTAAAATCAAATAGAATGAACTTCGAAGAATTGGAGATGTAGTCATCACCTTTGCCTTATGTGCTTTAGTTAAAATTGCAGAATATGTATTTACCTAATTGTAATATACAGGAAAAGAGCTACACTCATGGAGTTCCGTCTTTTTTCCATTTATCAAACTTGGCTTTGAATTTATCTCTGGTTTCAGGTTGGATTATGTCTTCTTTTAGGCTATTTCATGAGTTGACACATTTGTATGATTTTTTTTTTATGTCCCTCAACCATGTTGTCATTTACAATTTATTTCTATGACCTTGTGACACCCTCCCATTTCAAATTTTGAAATTTCTGTCAGGTTTATCTATCTCAATGACCTGATCACCATGATCATATCACTTCTTTCTCTTCTCTTATAATGATTACACATCCAATGCACCTAATCTTTCTATTGATATAGTTTATCAGCCAGACTGAGGATAATTTTGGTTACTGCATTTTGTATTCTATCTTATCTATATCCTTCATTTTGTGTAGAGACAACACCACTGGGGAATAATGACAAGTACCTGGAACTAGTGGCTCTACAAGATGGATGTCAGAGAATTATTTCTTATCTACCTATCTTCAAAATCTTTCAACACTCTCAGCTCTATCTGGAGTTGCCCTGATGGGTTGGCACTCAGTGTCTAAACTGAGCACAAGATCACTCTCTTTCAACTTCAGTTATGTTTTCTCCACCAATTCACATAAGAAGAGCTGACAAGGCCTCTTTCTACTATAAGGTGATATAGAAACTGCTGTACTCTAACACACAGAACAGTCCAAAATTTCTTGAGGAAGAGATCCGTGGGAAAGCCCATGAACTGTTGTCAGCTACAATGGAGTGAGTGATCACTCAATCAATCCATTGCCCCTGGTCTCTCTCTTAGAAGACCCATGGCCTCCAGGAAACTGACAACAGCCTCCAGAAAACTGGCAGCACCCTCCAGGCAGGGCCATAACTCAGTGAAGACATATTGTATTTTCTGGGGATAGTGTGTAGCACTGTAATATGAGGTGTTGTGTGTCTTCTGTGTGGTGGTTGCACCTGGGGTACTTTGAATGTGGCCAGGCCTATTCTGTGTTGGTACTGTCTCAATGCCAGATGGTGTCCTGAACACAGGTATGCCAGTGTGGATTTTGTCTTGTATGGGTTTTTTTCTGTGGGGTTATTGCTGGAGTATTGAGTTTGGTGGTCTTTCTAGAACTTATTTAGTTATCCCAATGTGTGTTTCTGTGTGGATATTTTGTGTGGTGTGGGTGGTAGGTTGTTATAGATGGTTGAATAGTACACTGCTGGTGTGGTTTTTTTGTTATATCCTGTTGGTGGTTGTTATGGCTCTGGCGTCTTTTGTACGAATCTTTACTTGGCCAGTGTATGAATTCTTGGAAACATGCCTTTTTGAAATGTAATCTTTCCCTTCCTTTTTTTGTTGGATTTTTTCCTACTCCATCAAGGAATGAGATATACACACATTTACAATTATTGTCAAATTTACTTATACTAATTTACAGTATCTTATTGAGGGGTGTGGGAAAATGTGCATGGAGGCGAGTGTGGCACTCAATTCTCTTATAGGCACAAAGCTGAGTGATGCACATGAATGCTGTATAGCAATTAATATATAATTATTTTACACAAACTTTCCAAGTTACATGAACTCACACATGTCTCTCACTTTTTACTGTGTGAGAGTAAGGCTTACAAATGTTCTCATCTACCTATTTTTCTGTCATCATAAGTGGTACCACATCATAATTAGCAGGCCATCTTCTTCCATGCATCCTCTGAGCTTGTGTTTTTGGTGTGAACATACCCGCATCATATGCTTTGGTTAGGAAGGTGATACTGGGAATCCTTCGTGAAAAATCTGCAGCTGAGATTATTTTAATGCTATGTACTACAACAATTTTCTAGCTTTATCTATTTCTACCTATTTCTATTATCTATAACATATATCAAGACAATAATCCATTTGAAATATACCATGACATATATCCCCCCCTCCATGAAAAAATATATATATATAAACCTGTGAGGACTTAACCATCTTATGTCTAGGTGTCACAATGCATCAGTCACCACATTAAATTTTCTGGGTATGTGATGAATGCTTAAATCATATTACTGGAGTCTAACACTGTTATATTTTCCCTTTGATATATATTTCAATGGATTATGGTCACTCAAAATCAATATCATTTCATCTAAGAAAAATTAACATTTTTGGATGGGTATTATTTACAATTGTTGAGTACCACTTTTGGTACTCTTTAATTACCACTGATGTGAACAAGATGGATTTCAAGACACCATCTTTCTCTTGAGCACCTATTGTCATGTTACTGGCATCACAGAACAAATAAAAAGTTTTACAATAATCTTCATGAAAGTAGCAGTTGCCAACAAGACTGACGAGTTAAACACCATATGAGGATGGAGCCTTTATTTGTATGACATTTCGCTTATTACAGCTTTTTCAAGTACAAGTTGAGATACACATGCTCGATTTCAAGCATGTGTATCTCAACTTGTACTTGAAAAAGCTGTAACAAGTTGAGATACACATGCTCGATCTCAAGCATGTGTATCTCAACTTGTACTTGAAAAAGCTGTAATAAGCGAAACATCATACAAATAAAGGCTCCATCCTCATATGGAGTTTAACTCGTCAGTTTTACAATAATCTTGAGCAATCAAGACAGGATGGTCTGAAAGAAGCCTCTTATATTCTGCAATGGCTGCATATATGCCCACAACCCACCTAAAATAACTACAAGAGAACTTGCGGGTTAAAGGAGCAGCTACCTCTGCAAGATTTGGACAATGCCTCTGATACAATCCTAACATGCCCATAATTCTCCTGATGTCTCTTCTTGTCTTCGAGATGTTGTAGTCTACAATGTCATTCACCTTGGCTTCCTATGGTTTGATGCAGTTTTGTCCAACTTGATGCCCCAGGTACTCAATGGTGCTCCTGCAGAAGACACTCTTTTTCAAGTTTAGAGTAAGTTGGGCTTGTTCCAATCTGTTGTATAAACTTTTTAACTTCATCATATGGTCCTCCGATGTGTTAGTAAAAACAATGTCATCTGAATATACCCTGATGCCTGGCAGTTCCTCAACTAACCAATTGATAAGGTGCTGGAAAGATGATCCACTGTTTTTCATGCCAAATAGTCACTTTGTACTGAAAGTGTCTATATGGGGTAACAAAAGCAGATATCTCTGCATATAAGGGAGATCTGATTATCTCCCTTCATTAAATCTATCTTGGACAAAAACTTAGCTGCAGCAACTTCTGCAATCAAAGCATCTATTCTGGGGTGAAGGTAAGGGTCTGCATTCGTGACTTTGTTTACCTTCCTGCAATCAACACACAAAAGCCACTCACATCCAGGTTTGGGTACTAACACAAATGGAGAAGCTCAAGCATTAGTGCTATTCTCTACCAGTCCTTGTTCTATTAATCAATCCACTTCATCTGCCATAATTCTCCTCTTATGGGGCAATAATCTGTAGCGGTTATGTCTCACTGGCTTGGTTCCTTTTTCTAAGATGACATTGTGGGTAATGGCTTGGGTATCATTGAGGCATGAGGAAAATATGGAGGTATACTTACAGGGGAGCACTCAAACCTCTTCACACATCTCTCCTGTGAGTGACAATATGGTTTCCTCTAATATCTCACTCATATCCAATGTCTAAATCATAAAAGAAGTTAAAATCCCTTATGTCTGAATCAAGGTTCTCATGGACTCATCCTGTCTTGATCATACATGTTTCATCTTCTGACACCTTTCTGCAAAATTATTTTAAACATATTGATACTCTCCTCTTGCACTCCTGATCCCCTCCTTGGATTTCCTAAATAATTATCATCTCCTTTTCTCTCCAGCACATTGAATGGTCCCTATTTTGGATGCAGTGAGATGGGCTGAGGAGTAAGAATTAGGGCATAATCACCCACAATGAATTCCCCCCTGTCTTCCTATCATAATATCCCTTTCAAATTTCTTAAGAATTTTCAAGTTCTTCCTAATTCTCAAATGTTTTTTAATTTTTTGAAGTTAGTACCTATAAACTTTGAATACAGGGTTTCACCATCAGAACCTGTTGAGAGCATTTGCTCATACAGAGAGGCAACGGATTCTTGTGGGGCTCTACTGAACATTTAATAAAAAAGAGAAAATCCTAGGCCTTCATGCTTAGTTATTCTAGTGGCATACAATAACAGATCTATGCATTCATCCCAGTTCTTAAATTCTAAGATAAATGTTCTGATCATGTGTTTAAAGGTTTTGTAAAACCTCTCGAAATTCCCATGATTTTGTGGGTGGTATGCTGATGTGACCACATGCTTTATGTTGAAGACTTCCATAGCTCCTTTGAATATCCCACTAAAAAAATTGTGCCCCTGTCACTTTGAATTTCCCAAGGCATGCCCATCTTGCTAAGGTAAGACATTAAGGCTTTTGTGATTGTCTTTGTCTTAATGTTTGGCAAAGGTATTACATCTGCATACTGAGTGGACTGACATGATGGTCTACAGGAGGGATTTTCCTTAGTTTTTGGAAAGGTGCCTACACAGTCTATAATTAACTTAATAAAAGGTTCATCCACTACTAGGACTCTACACATAGGTACCTTTTTCGGGGTGTTGTTTGGTTTCCCAACCAATTGGCAAACTAAACACTCTTTTACAAATTGCTTGACACTGTCTGCTAGGTGCTACCAATAGAATACATTTTAGATTACCCCCTTTGTCTTGGTCCTTCCAAGGTGAGCACATGTAACTTCATGCATCAAGATCCTCTTCCTGATTTGGGATTACAATCTGCGTGGTGATGTCAACACACCTCCCACATTTTCTGGTAACTTGTATCTTCTAAGAAGAATACCATCTTCAATGACAACCTTAATCTTACTGTAGTTCCCTTCTTCCTGCTCCTCCTCCTTAGCTGCTCAGCACATTTCTCTCAACCCTGGGTCCTCCTGGTGAAATTGGAGAAGCTTCTCTCAATTTATATATTCCTTGGGGGTCATTTCTGCTTGGAGGTTAAACTTCCTGGTTCTCCTTCCATATCTTATGCTCATTTCTGCTTCTCCTCCTTGCTGTCATCTACTCCATATCAGGTTCCCTTTTCAGTCACGTCCACATCCTCTTCTACATTTTCTTGGATTAAGCGTCCTACTTCATACTCATTCAGCTCTCCCTGCCTTTCCTCGATCTGCCACATCAACTTCATCATTGTGTTTATCTCATCATAGGATTTTTCACTATCATCTGCCTTACCTGGAGTACATCGCCTATATCGTTCCTAAGGATATCAATCCTTCTCACTGGCAACTCTGTTACTCCTATTTCAACTCTTATTGTCCTACCATCTATTTCTAGTAACATCCTTGCTATGGGCACTAATGTTGTCACTCCTGATGCTAGACCCATGGCATACTGGTCTATTTATCCATCTTCCTATCCTTGTATTACATTTGGCCTCAAAATGGTGTGGGTTGTCCCTGTGTCATGCAAAATCAAAACTTCATATCTCTGTTCACTTCCTTCCACTATTATCCTAGTGTTTTTCATGCATGGCAAGCACTCTTGACCTACTTTTGAATCTTCTATCTTACCTAACCTATCTTCACTTACACAACAATTGTCAGCCTTATTCCCTACCACTTCCTTCTTTTCTTGTCTTTTTCAGATCTTCTGGTCTCCAGTCTTATGTCCCCCTATTTCCATTTCCCTTGGCTGGCCTGTTTCCCATTTCTTCCCCATGACTCTCCATCTGGCCTAGGATAGCAATCTTGGGCCTTATGCCCAAATCTACCACAGTTAAAGCACTGAGCTGACCTCCTCCGATTATCTCCTGTTTGTGGTCTTATGTGTCTCTGGTTTGGTATTGCAAATGCACCTCTGTTCTCACCACTAGGCATCTGTTCCACACTTATTCCTCTAACTCCTTCTGTCCTTAACCAATACTCTTCTGCATAACTTGCTGCCTGCATCAATGTCTCATATTTTTGTGTGGACACATACAACAAAGTCTCAGCATCTAATGTGTCAAGGAATTGCTCAATCGCAATCACCTCCTTTATTTTCTCAACAGTTACTGCATTTTCTGAACACAGCCAATTATCCAAGTTTCTACATATTTTATTAGCAAGCACTATATATCCGCAACCAATTTCATCCCTAGCCTCTCTGAATTTCTTTCTATAATACTCTGGGGTAATGTTATATATTTTCAATATCTCATCTTTGACCTTTTCATAATCCTTAATATCCTTTTCATCTAATGTAGAGTATGCACTTAATGCTTTAGCAGGTAGATTAGACATCATTATAACTGACCACAGATCATTTTTCCATTTCAATTGTTTAGCCATAATTTCAAATGTTGAAAAGAACCTCTCTGGTTCATTCTCATTGAATTTAGGGACGAATGTTCGGGCATCGGCTATTTTATCTTCTATACTGATTTCCCTACTCAACTGATCTAATTGAAGTTCACGTACTTCAAGTTGTTTTTCCTTTAACAGTACCATATCCACTAATATGCTCGACAATTGTAATTCTGATTGGTCTTCGATGTTTTCCATTTGTAGTTTCATTTTTCCATTTTCATTAAGTCTTCCAATGTGTTTTAGTAATGACTCTTTGGCTGCTCTACCTACATCGTAATCCCTTTCTTTTGCCTCAGGAAACTCTTTGAAGTTCTGTTTATCCATTTTATATTTAGCCATGCTAACTGACCGATGAGCTTGTAAACAAACGCGGAAAAAACGCACTTTTTTATAGATCAATCACAGTGTTTATCGCTCGATACTTTAGATTTGTGAATAGAAATGCACCTAACTTTTTGTCATACACCACTTATTTTGATTATCCATACACACACGCAATATCTCACTCTGACAAGAATAGAAAAATATTCCGGACAGTCAGGGCCCCACTTTATGTTACGATTCTGGGGTCTTTACAGAATCACTTGGCCAGTATCATTCTTAGAAGCACGCCTTTTTAGTTTTTGACCTGTAATTTTTCCCTTCCTTATTTGTCGGATTTCTTTTCCTATCTTATCAAGGAAAGAGATATACACATGGTTACAATTGTATCCATTGTAACTCACACTTATTTACAGCGTCTTATTGCGGGATGAGATGAAATGTGCGTATGCGAGCGAGGTTTTTTGTTTTTTGGCGGGCGAGGTGGCACTCAACCTTCTCATAGAAGCACGTATGAATGCCACATAGCACTTAATATATAATTATTACACACAAACTTTCCTATTTACGTGGACTCAGACATATCTCTCACTTTTTATTGTGCGTAAGGAAGACTTACAAACGTTTTCGTCTACCTATCTATTTTTCTGTCGTCGTAACTGGTAAGCACTTTTTTTGGTGCCATCTTCCATTTGTCCTCTGAGCTGGTGTTTTTGGCGCGAACATGTCCGCATCCTATGTTATGTTTGGGAAGCTTAGCCTGGAAATCTTGGTGACAAATCCGATGCAGAGGTTTTTACTTTAATATTATCTACTATAACTATATTCTATTTTTTTTTACCCATTTCTAGGCATTTCTCTTATCCATTACATATAACACGACAATAATCCATTTGAAGTGTATGTGGGTGCAAACAGTTTTTCTGTTGGGAGTTAATTACGTAGGTCTACACACAAGTATGGCAGGAAGTGATAAACTCCCAACTTGCAACATACAGTATACTCCCCCCTCGAGAGTGGAGCGTCAGAGAAGAAAGTCTTTAGTAATAGTAAAAATCAGATTTATCGTGGAACCTAACGGTCCTGTCTGCACGAGTTGTGTATGGAAGAGCGGAAGTATTAGGGTGGGAGGGAGCGGAAGATATGATATGATAATGGTGGCCAAGGTCATTGGCATACCTGTATATTTAGACCTTGATTGGCATCAGGTGTGGGTGGTATGGGATTCGTTGTGTGTTCGAGTTTCTTCGACTAAAAACATAGGGGCGTTGGCTCGCCGTCTATATCTTTATAGAGAGCGGCGCCAATGGCTAGGCTTGAACTGTCAGTTTTAGCAAGAAATTTAGAGTAAAAGGCAGCAACGGGGTTTGTGGTCAAGAAATAGGGTAACTGTATGTCCAATGAGAGTCCTGAAATGCAAAACTGCGAGATAAGCACCTAATAAGCACTTAACCACACTACTTGCCACATGTATCGTGATATATTATATATCTAGTAATTGTTCTATATGTAGTAGTTATTCCCCATGTAGTAAGTGTTTTACGTGGCCATTAGGTAATTATTTGTTCTATATATATGTTCTATACATATAAAACAATTGCGTAATGGTTACATAAAACAATTATTACATAAAAAAGAATTACTACATATAGAACAGTTAGTACATATAACATGACACTGCTTGTGATATATAATGTGAAAATGTGTAGTAATTCTCTCTACTTCTAGTTATTATATGTTATTCTTCTCCTTATTTTATATGTAACACTCCTTTATTGTATATGTAGTACTTAATCTCAATATATAGTAAATGTTTTATGTAAGTAGTCTTTGTAGTAATTTACATTTCGTAACCGGTCAACGTGTAGACAAATGACGCATGGGGAGCGGTTACGCAGTGTAGACTAAGTAGACTTCTTACATAAAACATTTACTATATAATGAAATGAAGTACTACATATACAATAATGGAGTAGGCTATTACATACACAATAAGGAGAATAATGACATATAGGCCTACTAGCTATAAGTTAGAGAAGAATTACAACGTGTGTGTTCTGACAGATTTGTGTTCCTATATCTTTAACGTGATTTTCCATGGAAAGGAATTTGGTTACTGTATGCAGGTGTCCTGCTGGGGGTGGATATTGGTGCATCCTCTCCTTGTTCTCAGTGCTACATTCCGCTGTGTTTGTAAATTGTGTTTAATTTCATCATTATTAGGTACCATGCCATGGAAGCATGTTCTAGTGTGGTTTTTATGAAAAAAAAAAAAAAAAAATACAGTTGGTCATTAGAATTTATTTTTGTTGTCCACAACCAATGCTTGTGATGGCTTTAATAGATTTGTTTTCTTGTTTATCTTTGCTGTCAGGTCTTTGATTTGTGGGCTGAATGTCATATAAGTATCAAATAGTATGCCCAGGAATTTTGGATTCTTTTGTGGAATGGCTTGGCCATTGAACTTTCATATATATATATATATATATATATATATATATATATATATATATATATATATATACATATATATATACATATATATATGGTGTCCACTGCCCTTTAGAAATATTATGTGTACATATATATATATGTGTACATATATATATATACACATATATATATACACATATATATACATATATATACATATACATATATATACATACATATATATATACATACATATATACACACATATATATACATACATATATATATACATATATATGCATATATATATATATATATATATATATATATATACATATATATATGTATATATATACATATATATATATACATATATATATATACATATATATACATATATATATATACATATATATATATATATTATATATATATATATATATATATATATATATTATGGGTGGATCAGTATTTGGTGGATCATTTATGAAGACTGAGGTTGAGCAGTATTGCACCTTGACAGAATACAATGTATAATCTTTTTATACCTGAGGTTTGGCTGTTGTTTTCTGTGTAAGTTGTGTTGTATTTTGTTGTGTAATTTCCCATTGAATAAATCAGGGACCAATGGCAATGATGGGTATCTGCTAGTGATGGTCTTGAAAGGTGGATATCAGAGAGAATCATAGCCATTTTCAAAACCTGTCAACCCTCTCACCTCCATCTACAGGTGCACGGGGCTGGCTTTTGGTGTCTGGATTGGGCCCGTGATCTCTGTTAACTTCAACCTATTTCCATCTATTCATGTGAAAAGAACTGATATCAGTGGATGCTTTCCTCTTACTACTTTCATTCTGATGACAAAAAAAGTTCCACACTAATAGAACACAGAAGACAATCCAGTGTTTCTTTCCAGAGAGATCAAGGAGAGTACTTGAGGACTGTTGCAATCCACAGTGTAGCTATGGGTTTCCAATTAGTGAAATTGTAGACAACATTCATTATCATTACTCAGTTATTCATGGTCTTTTTGTATTTTTGCCCATTTCCACTACATAGCATTTTTTGGTATTGAGGTTCAGTTCTACATTTAACCTCATTTCTATATCCTATCTAGAGCATTCTTCATTTTTCATTCTCCTCGTGATATTTGCATTATCTGCAGACATGTTTGTGTCGCCTGGCACTCCTTCCACTTGTCATTTAAGTAAATCAATAACATTACAGATACCAGCACTGACCTATGTGGAACTGCTAATCATTCCCTTCAATCTTGACATCTTACCTTTTGGTATAACCTCATGTGCTTCAGACATTTATTGTCATGAAAACACATGAATTTAAGATTTATATACAAACTATACTCCTAAGTTGTGCAATTATGTGAAACGTCTACATGAAGTTCTGCACCATCCAGCATTTTTAATCCACAATTCCACAAGAAAAGGACTTCAGAGAATGATTTAAAGAGCATGATGGAAGCAATAATGATAACAAAATCAAGTTTCACTGACTGGAAACCCGTGGCTGGCAACAGTCCTTAGACTATCATATAGATCTTCCTGGGAAGAAGATGTGGACTGTTGTCTTTGTTGTATTAGTGAGGGATAGTTTCTCTATCACTGGCTAATAGTAGTAGGGTGGGAGCATGCCACCTAATAGCTCTCCTTGTACAAAAAGTTGGACGAAATATAACTGAAGTTGGTAGAGAGAGATCAGCCCCTTGGGGTTACACTTTTCCAGATGGTAGAGAAGGTATGACAAGTTTTGAAAATAGACAGCAGGAACACCACTTTCAGGTACTTATCATCGGTCCCATGATTTATGCAATGTGAAGTGAAACAATTACAAGAGCAAAAGTTATGCAATGTGAAGTGAAACAATTACAAGAGCAAAAGAGGAATTGCTGGTCACAGACAATTTGAAACTGAACAAACACTTCAGGAAGATTGTGGCAAAGATATACAGATTGCTGTTGAACATAAGTGGCTTTTTTGCCACAAGGACTGAGAGATGATTAAGAAATTAATTGCAAACCTAATTTACCTCAGATTAGCAAATGCAGCAGTGGTGTGGTCTGCACAAAACGAAGGTAAAATTAGAATATATAAAAAACAGCTTTCTATACACATATCAGCTTTGGAACAATATAAAAAAGATAGTCCAATCTAAAATCACAAATTTAATTAAGGTTAAATTCAACTGAGAAATAGAGATAGAACCCCATGAGTATAGCTACTTTCTTATATATTACAATTAGGAAAATACATCACAGACTTTCAATGTTGCTTTATAGCTGAGTCTATTGGGAAAGAGCACAGAATACATTAGTACAGAATATGCAACACAAATATACCAAAAAAGAACAAGAAAAAGCAAATACTGGGTAAAGGATCAGCATGTGAATACTTAATATTCATCAATGCTACTCACAAGACAGGTTATCAAAATCACCTAATTAACAGCTCAGATATGTAACATCTTCAATCTTGAGTTCAGAGATGCAGAACATTAAGACCCTAGTTAACAGAACCATATCCAATAGATTACCATGTGGCAATACTACACATAGAAGAAGATGGTGAAGTACCTACAACAAGAGGTATGTAGCTATGGCTGAAGCTGTCACCTTTGACCTATGCCCAACTAAGTGAATGCAAGACCAGCATGCTTCTGATTGCACCACCAGCACAAGAAACTACTTATACCCCATAGACAATTTTAATGAACCCATCATCTGAGGTAACCCTCAGGCATAAGTACACAACCCAATTCCCTTAGGATGTTGGGAAACAGATAAACTTATAAACTGTTAACAGGTAGCAGGGATGTCTCCTGCTGCTCACCTTCCAACTGCTTGTCAGCAAGTTGGGTATCCACAGTCTGCATGGAATTGAGAGAGCAACCTACTAACCTTATACCTCAAACCTCAATACCCTTGTGCCTTTGATGCACCATGCTTTTATATCCAAAATGCATCAGAAGTTGAGGACATTACATAATTAGGTATTGTGATTCTCATAAGTATTCTAAGACTATATAAATTCAGAGGTACAATAGCAGCTTTTCGCTACATGGATGGGCAAAAAAAAAAAAAAAAAGTATGCAGCAGTGGTTTGGCCCCAAGTCCCAACACAAAAATAGATTTAAATAAGACCAATACAAAGAGTAGCATCCAGATTGGTCCCCAGCCTAATAGACAAACTGTATATGAAAAGAATAGAAATAACTGGAACTGCTTCAATGAGAAGGAAGGGAGAAATGACAATGACTGTAGTGTTTGGATTAATGAAGTGAGTGGACAAAATTGGCAGAGACTCTTCTTATGGGATGGGAAAGTAACACAAAGTCATAAGGAAAATCTGAAAACAGTAGGGTACCTGAAAGATTTCAAGAAACAGTTTTCTATATTAATATGTCAACTTTTGGAATATTTTCAAAAGGGAAATAATCCAATCAGAACCAAAAAGCAAATTTAAAGCTAAGTTTGATTAATGGAGTCAAAGAGACAGGAGCTCATAAATGTATTTATATTTTTCTATGTGCATAGCAATTGAATGAATACATATAGCAACAAAACATATGTCAATTTCAGACATAAATAGTCACAACATGCATTGGGATTTACACGAGGAGTTTTGTATTTTGTTGCTGACAATCAGTGCTTCTATCTTTGGGGACAGTATCACACAACAAGTACTTCAGTATTCACAGAGGTGGTAAAGGAGAGACTTGAGGCAGGCAAGAGAATAGAGGAATAGTAGACACTGAAAGTGATCAGCATTCTTCTTTGAGAAGAAATTAATCTCTAATCATGAAAGAATGTTGAGTCACTGTTCCATGAGGGTGTCACTAAAATTTTGACTGCATAAAGCTTATACTGTCAATACCACATACAGGATACACACAGACAGGTACATGCACAGAGAGAATAAAGGGATGCCAGAGCCTCTGTCCTTGTTCTTCTTCATATTAAAAGTGCCCATTTAGTCAAAATTAGAAAATATACTTCAATAGAAGATGCATTAAAACACATTTTTCAAAAATTGATTCCACTACTACTAAATCGGTATATTCTATAGACTATATAACTCCCCTAAAACTTTGAAAATGTTAGGTGACTGTCTTTTTATTCCACTGAGCCCCAGCCTCTGGAAGTTTGTTTGTCACAGCACAAAAAAAAGGATGACAAGCAATACAATAAATTGTGTGCACAACTCAAGAAATGGAAGTAAACACTATTGTTTAGTTGCTATTGCTTAAAAAACAAAGTTAGTACTGTCAAATTAATTTGATTTTTTCATTTTAATGAAATGCAAGTTAAAGACAACCACAAACAAATTCCATTTGGGAGTCTTAACTTTAAGTGCCCTGTGATTGAATCAGGTACCAAACTTTGGTGAGCATGGTTTCATATTGATGCATTAATTTACCTTTGTGCATATTGGTTCTGTGATGATATCCCCAGACAATGAATGAAACTTAGACTACATGCATGATATATCCAACATGCTTGTAGTGTGCTGTTGGACCTTGGTCAACACCACATTTACAGTGAGGCTCTTGAATCATGCCAGATTTATCAACACAAGTCTACTGTAAAGTGTAAGACACTGATTTCTTCAACTTGGCCCAAATGACCTCTTCAGAGTTATTTTGTATCCAAGATAACAGCTGGTTATTGGCAACAAAGTACAAATATATCTCAGCCCAAACAAACCCAGGAAAAAGAGTCTAAGTCTTGATGATTTGTTGCTCTTAGATCAATCAATTAATTTCTTCCTCCAGGTCTCTTGCAAAAGACCTACAGCTCCCAGGTGACTGACAACAATCACCAGATTGGCCAGTAACTCATTCAAGGAAGAAATGTTATGTTTTTATTTGGGTATGGCTAGAATGGGGCAGTATAGGAAGAAGTGTTCAGTGTTTTGTATATGATGATTGCATCAGGCAGTTTGTTTATGTGTTGGTATTGTTTTAGTGCTTGATGGTGACCTGAATGTAGTTGTGCTAATTTGGTTTTTGCTTCTCTAAGGAGGAACTTGTAAGTTATTCTTTGATGTATAACTAAACTTGAATATATCGTACTGACATACAATAAATGCAAGAGTGGAATACATCATACTGACATACATAGCTAATGCAAAAGCATAAAGAGAAATCCATGATTATAGTACAACAATAACTAAAATAATATCATAGTGATAATCATTGCTTCAAGTTTCACTAAATGGAAATCCAAAACTCCAGAGTAGCAGGCAGTGGTCCTTGGGGTCTCCCATTGATTCCTGTGGGGAAGATGTGTTGATTTGCTGTTTGTGTTTTATTAGGATGGGACTGTTCCTGTGTTACCAATATAGTAGCAGGAGGGGAACAATTATCAGTTGTCAATATCTTGATATGAAAAAGTAAAGGAAATACAAAATTGGTAGAATCCCAGGGCCAGTCCTGGGACTAAGTGTCAGGCCCTTGGTACTGCATCTCCAGTAGGAGGTGATGAAGGTGTTGAAAGGTTTTGAAGATGGGTGGCAGGGAAATCATTTATTTTTACATCTGTCTTGCAGGACCCCCACTTGCACCCACTATTGGTCCCATCAGTTGAAATATAACTGAGCTTAATCTTTATATTTATTTTGTTGGCTACCCACATTGCATTAGATAAGAAATTCAAACATTATCATCATGCAGTAATGTTTAAAGTGATGTTTTGTACTGGATATTAATGTGATAGTGCTGCTGATTTATCATCATTTTACATCATTGCTTGTTCACGTAGCTTTTGAGTCACTAGGCTAGACATTCTGTTTTCTAGCTCTATTTCATTTCTCTCTCTTTGCTTCCTAGTACATCTCATCTACCTTTTGTAGTTACCGGTACATTTACCCAGTATTATGAGTATGTGGTTCTTTTATTTGCTTCTATTCCATTTCCTTTAGTATGCACTTAATCAAGTGCATATGACTAAATTTGTATTTTATGTAGTTGTACTAATGTAAGGAGCAAAGCTTATGGGGTCTTACCTCCTTTCCCTTAACCATCATACATAAATTTTAATTTGCTTATAGTTTTAGCTTGAGCTATATCAACTTAGAGGTGTTCCCATAATCTTGTAGTTTTCCCTTGCCTCAGACCAGGAAACCTCTGTTTTATCCATTCCCTTTAATGATCTGAATACTACTATCAAGTCACTTTTTTCTCTCAGTGATGGTGGGCTGAATATTTTTAGTCTTTCTTCATGTTTTTTTCTGCAGGGCAGGGAACCAATTTGGTTACTACTCTGTTCTCTTAATCTTGTACTTACCTAGTTGTAATATACGGGAGGGGAGCTATGCTCGTGGTGACCTGTCTTTGTATCTCTCCGCATCAAGTTTTATCTTAAAATCTTGTATAGTGTTAGCACATACTGTTTTGTTGTCTAATTTGTTCCATGTATTTATCGCTCTGTGTGGGAAACTGTTCCTTTTCAAGTTTTTTCTATAACTCTCCTTTTTCAATTTTTTTCCGTGTCCTCTTGTTTTACCGTTTTCCCACACTAATAGGTCATTCCTGTCTAAAACTTCCATTCCTTTCATTATTCTGTAGATAGTTAGCAAATCTCCTCTTTCTCTTCTTTGTTCCAGAGTTGGTAGGTTCAATTTGGATAGTCTTTGCTCATATGTTAGTTCGGCGAGTGTCGGTGCTAGTTTGTGTAAACAGGTATGTGTGTATTTAGTTATATTGTCACCATTTTTTATCTCATACCAGCAAGTTCTTTTTATCCATTTTTCAGGCCTTTTTCTGAACTAAATATCATTATCATGTCCCCTTTCTTTTTTTTCACTTTTCCAATGTTGAAAGCCCTAGTTTTTCAGTCTTTCTTTGTATATCTTGTCATTTAGACATGGCTTAATTTTGGTTACTGCCCTTTGTATTCTATTTTTCTTTAGCTGCGGTGACCACACCATCACTGCATATGTCTGGGACAAATCAAATTTTCAACGATTTTCTTCATCATGTCCTTTACTAGTAGTGAAATGTCACTCGTATATCTTTTATAGCATACTATAAGTCTCTTCTTTTATTTTCCTTTATATGGCTTTCTGGTGATAGATCATTCCTGAAGGACCAATGATGGATATCTGCATGAGATGGTCCGACAAGATAGACAGCAAAACTGACCAATTTCAAAACCTGTCAACTCTCATCAGCCCTGAGGGGCTGACATTTGGTCTCCCGACTGGACCCAAGGTCTCTGTCAACTTCAGTGGTGTTTATTACACTTTTTCACACATGGGGATGACAACTGGCAACTGCTCTCCTCTTCCTACCACTTTGAGTCAGTGACAGAAACACTCCCTCATTGATACAACACATACAGTCCATAGTTTCTTCCCAGAGAGATCTGTGGGAGGTTCTAAGGACTGTTGGCAATCACTGTGGGGGCTGTGGGTTTTTCACTTAGTAAAACTCAAGGCAACAGTTGATTGACTGAAATAATTCCTGAATAAAATCCTATAGTCCTTTTCCTCCTGTACATTTCCTATTAATTTATTTCCCATTTTGTATTATTCCATTGGTCTTCTTTTTTCACTTTGGCCCAGTTCAGTTTTCCTTTTATTGAAATTCAATTTCCACTCCTGGCTTCCAGAGCTGGGCGTGTTCCTTGATGTGTCCCTAGGTGTATTCCTTGGTGTCCTTACTATACTGTATATGTGTCAGATAGGACACTGTGGAATGCACTGAAGAACACGCCCAGCTCTGCTGGCTTTATTCATAAACCTTATCTAGGTCTTCCTGTAACAGTTTGCAATCCTCCTCATTCTTCATCTCTTTCATGATTTTTGTATCATCATGTCATTTATATACAATAGGAACATTACAGGTGACAGAACTGACCCCTGTGGTACCATAGTAGCCACTCTTCTCCTGTTAGACTTTTCTTGTGCACTACTGTTCTCATGTCAATCACATAAAAAGTCTTTTACCCATTTCAATGTGTACCCTCTAATGACTCCTATGTTTTCCAACTTCCATATCAATCTCTTGTGTGGCACTTTGTCAAATGACTTTTCCAAAGAATGTACAAGTAGCCCATGTACAGCTGTGGTTCCAGGTGTCTGGATAGTAAAATGGCAATGCAGGAAATGTATGTATATGAGTACATACTACAAATCAGGCAGTATAACTTTGTTTATTTTTGTACATGAATTTTGTAGACTCTGTCTCCTTCATAGGAACTCCACAGCATCCAGAAAGCCAGTGATATGGGCTGGACCCATAGACATTACTGGTTAGAAGATGGGGAGTAGGTGCTGGACGTCTACTCTTCTTAGCAGGTAAATATGGGGAGGTTGTAAAAGGTGACCCAGCCGAAAGGGTCCCTCAGTGAGAGTGAAGAAAGATGGATTCTTTGTAGGCATGAGGCAAGAGTTGCCTTATTCCACAGTAGTAGCCCCCAGTTGCCACCAGTTATGTTCTGTTGGTTACAACACTAAAGCTGTTTAGAAGTGAAATGCTCGATTCTACCTCTAGATTGTGTGCATGATGAGTTGGCACTGTTGACTGGTGGCTGGGAAAGATTGCCCTTTCGAAAGAATAGAAGATAAGGGATGGCCTGCATGGGTTCTTACCATCAGTATATTCACTTGCTGTTTGTATGTTTCTGTGTTTATTTTTATGTTACTAGTCATGGTACTATCAATATAGGTGGAACTGATGTGAGGGAGCCAAAGTATCCTGTTGCTTCATAACCCTGGCTGTCCTGCTTCATGTGTCATACCATAATATACATCATGATTTTATGAACCATTTATCCCATGTGTATAATATATTCAAATCACATATAATATTACTGGTATGCATATAATTGTTGTGAACAAATGTTACAACACACAAAAGGCTGCATATGGAGAATGATGTACAGGGTACGTAGTGGTGGTAGTGAATGTGAAATGTGAAGTATTGCAACCACACATTTCCAATTGAAACCCTTTATTATGGTGACATTTTGTGTGTTTTTTTTGGCATTGGCCATATAATTTTGTTTAACTACAAGGTGGACTCCTGACTTCTGGGTCTAAATTCTTCAACATGTGGAAAATGGGAGGAGAAGAGATCACTAGCACCATTGCATTGATTATTAACCTTTTTGCTGCTGTTGAAGTATACATATGTATAGTCTGGCTGCCACCAGGCAATTTTATTCAATATTCAATTGAGGGATACCCATCCAACCAAAAGGGTAAATAATCTTGATTAACTCTTTCACTGTTACTAATGACTTATATATGTGTTCTGGCTGTCAACAGGTGATTTTATGCAGCTATGAGAAACCTGTGCAGTCAGAAGGTGGATGTTGTAGTTATCAGTAGCCCCATGGTCACTTACGAGTGCCTGGAGAGGCTGTGCAGCATATTGTTGCCAAAAGTATTGTGGTATTCATCACATTTAGCAAATATAACTGACGCAATATTTTCTGCACTTTATCGTGACTGGCAGCACAGATAGATAAAAGGATGTGTAGATGAATATAGCAGATACAGGGATTAATGAATAGATGGACAGATCTATAATTTTTGTCAACCATCTGGAGCCCACTGCTGAGTGAAGGCCTCTCTCAACCTCTTCCATGACACATCATTCCTACAAACTGTTTCATTACTTCATCCTATGCCTGATCCCATACTGCACTTACATCTCTCAGCATCTAACCAGAAGACACTTGTTCCATCTATTATCCTTCCTCAATAACCTCCATTTTTACTCCTTTATACCCAGTATACTGTACTTCACTATGGTATCTCTTACACTTTTCCATTTTTCCATTGCTGTTCTTAGCAGTGACCTCTCTATTGGTCTCACTTTTCATCCATTCCTTCAGTTTTTAAGGTTGACATCTGCAGCCATAGCAAGGAGTATCTATGGGTTTCTAACTTTGCGTTTCAAATATAAAGATAGCTTCTCATAGTATTCTTATATTTATCATGTATACATTTTCCACCCAATTGTGATAACTCTTTTAATCTAATTCTCACAATTTTTGTCGGTTTCAGCATTTTACCTGAATGATTATAATCTTCAACTTTTTCAATACCTTCACCATCAATTATATCTGCTTTCCTTTAAACTTTTAGAGTTGCATATCATGTTTTACTCTTATTCATCAATTTCAACTCTCCTTATTGAAATAACTGAGCATGTCTTGCAAGTTTTCAGCTGCATCTGAGAGAAGAACAATATCATTTGTAAGTCTCAAGTGATTAAAATATTCTCCATTAGTATTGAATTTTCATTTCCCAAATGAATTCGCTGAAAAATACTGGGATACATTACTTCTGTGAAAATGTATTGCCCAGTTTTACTGCTTTTTTATGTTTATATACTGTATATATATATATATATATATATATATATATATATGATATATATATATATATATATATATATATATATATATATATATATATATATATATATAGAGGGTGGTGGATGGAAGGGTGGTAGATAGAGCGTTGATGGATTATGTAGTGGTAAATAGGACTATGATAGGAAGAGTTAATAAGGATGTACATGTGCTAAGGGGAGAGGGTGGGGGAATATCAGATAATTTTTTGGTGGAAGGTAAGTTGAGAGTAGAGGATAGATGGAGATAGAGGAAAGGGACAAAAGGTAGGGAGGTGCTTAGAGAGAACTCCTTAAAGGAGAAGGAGTACAAGAAGCTGAAGGAGGAGTGGGAGGGAGTGAAGGATAGAGTAGAGCTAGGTGTGGAGGAGGAATGGGGATGGTTTAAGAAGGGAGTCACAAAGTGTGCAAGGATGGTGTGTGGAACAAGAAGGACAGGAGGAAATAGAAGGAAGGGTAGTGAATGGTGGGATGAGGAAACAAAGAAGGTTGTAGAAGAGAAGAAGCGAGCTTTCACAGATTGGTTACAAAATAGGACGAGGGAGTCATATGAGAGGTACAAAGAAAAGAAAAGAGAAGTAAAGCAAAAGGTAAAGGAGGCAAAGAGGAGAGCAGATGTGAAATGGGGTAAGAGTATGACAGAAATTTTTGAAAGTAATAAAAAGATGTTTTGGAAAGAAATTAAGAGAGGAAGAGGAGGCGAATCAAGTAGAGAAGAAAAGGTAAAAGGTGCAGATGGAGAGATGATAATGGAAGAGAAGACAGTAAGGGGAAGATGGGCAGAATATTTTAGGGAGTTGCTAAATGTGAAGGAGGATAGGGAGGAAAAGATAGTTGCAGTGGGAAATGCTAAGAAAATGAGAGTGATGAGTGAGGAAAATGGAGGAGAAAAAAGGAAGGATGAAGTGAAGGCAGTTGTTAAGATGATGAAAGCAGGTAAGGCACCTGGTCTGGATGGATGCCATGCAAAATGTCTAAAAAAAGGAGGCACAGTGATGGTGGATTGGCTGGTGAGGTTATTTAATGTTTGCTGGAGAGAGGGTAGAGTGCCGGAGGACTGGAGGAGTGCCTGTATAGTTCCACTTTACAAGGGAAAAGGAGACAAGTGTGAATGTAGTAGTTTCAGAGGGATTAGCTTGTTAAGTGTAGTTGGGAAGGCTTATGGGAGGATCTTGACTGAGAGGATTAGGAGAGGAACAGAGGGAGTAATTGGTGAGGAACAGTGGATTTAGGACAGGTAGAGGTTGTGTAGATCAGATCTTTGTGGTAAGACAAATATGTGAGAAAGCTATAGGAAAGGGGAAGGATGTTTTTTGGTCTTTTATGGATCTGGAAAAGGCTTACGATAGGGTAGACAGAAAGGCACTGTGGGAGGTTATGCAGATATATGGGATAGGAGGAAAGCTTCTAGGAGCTGTCAAGAGTTTTCATGAGAGTAGTAGAGCTTGTGTCAGGATTAGAAATGGAGAGAGTGAGTGGTTCGAGGTAAAGGTGGGACTTCGTCAGGGATGCGTTATGTCGCCCTGGCTGTTCAATTTATACATGGATGGGGTAGTGCGAGAGGTAAATACAAGGGTAGTGGGCCAGGGATTGGAGATGGTTGAAGAAAATGGAAAAAAAGTGGGAGGTGAGCCAGCTGTTGTTTGCTGACGACACTGCGCTTGTGGCAGGATTGGAGGAGGGACTGAGGAAGTTAGTGACAGAGTTTGGGAGAGTATGTGATAGAAGAAAGCTAAAGATAAATATGGGTAAAAGTAAGGTGATGAGATGTACAATGGGTGAAAGTGGCAGTAAACTGGAAGTGAGCATTAAGGGAGAGCAACTGGAGGAAATGGATAGTTTTAGATACTTGGGTGCAAATGTGGCAGGAAAAGGTGGAGTGAAGGTGGAGGTAGAATGTAGATTGAGAGAAGCAAGTAAATGCTTTGGTGGATTGAAGAGTGTAATGAGGAATAGACATTTGGGAATGGATGCTAAGAGGAGACTATATGAAGGAGTGATTGTGCCAACAGCACTGTATGGGGCAGAAACATGGAACATAAGAGAGGAAGAGAGAAGGAGTTTGAATGTGTTTGAGATGAGGTGTCTGAGAAGTATGATGGGGGTTACTAGGCTAGATAGAGTGAGAAATGAGGAGGTGAGGAGAAGAACAGGGGTGGAAAGGGAGTTGTGAGATAGGGTTGATGAAAGAGTATTAGGATGGTTTGGACACATGGAAAGAATGAGTGAAGAAAGACTAGTAAAAGAGGTATGGAAGGCAGATGTGGAGGGAGTGAACATGAGGGGACATCCTAGGATGAGGTGGATGGATGGGGTGAAGGGGGCTATGCGGAAGAGGGGAATGTCTATTGAGGAAGGACGGGAGAGGACAGAAGACAGGGGTGAATGGAGAATGGTTGTATATGGATGATGTTGTGATGCATGAGGTGGAATGGGCGGGGGGATGGGGGGTGAGGTAGTATGTGTGAGCAAAATTTGACGCAGCCTGAAGGGATTTCTCCCCGTCTTCTCCTTTTATGCATGGGGGGGTCGCCGATTTAATGAAGCGGCCTTGCTGTGGATGTGCTGTGTCTTGCAACACTGCTTCTGACCCAGGGCAGTGGACAAGGTGCAGGGATGACCCGTCATCCAGGAGGTGCTAAGATAAGAGGGAGGGTGGAGGGGTGTGGAGTGTATTCAGGGATGGAATGGGTGGGAATGATTTTATGCCTTTCCCTTTTTGGCTACCTCCCTTGCAAGGGGGAAAACACCTTGGTATATGTATGTATATATATGTATATATATACTGACTGCATAAATTTGCACAATTTAATATTTAAAGGACTTGAAGATACCCCCATCAACCAGAATCAAGCAGCATTCTTTTATTAAATGCTGATAATTTTTTACTTCTACTGTCCCTTTTTTCTGCTATCCTCCTTAAATCTCTCTTTTACCGACTTTTTAGCACAATGCTGTCCCAAAGGTTAGTGTTGGACAATGGTGATGAAATACTAATAATTGAAAATAAGATAAACTTTATTTAAATTGGGAGTTTTAGGATGGAACTAATAATTTTGGTGGAATTCTTAAGCAAATGCATTTACACTGCACAAATGCACATGTAAATACACATGCATTCAAGGAAAATATGTTAATTTGTATGAAATGTAACAAATGGCACAAGAAGGACACAGGGGTGAATAGAACACCCTAATAAATACATACATTGGGTACCCAGATAATGGGTTGATAGCCCTTAACTCCTGTAATACTTACTTGTCACTTTATTCCATAACATTTCTTATGATGCTTTCTATATATATATATATATATACATATAAATATATATATTCTATATATATACACAAGGTGTCACAAATAAATCAAATCTAAATATGACAGCTGGAAATTAAGGATATAGACCAAGGTGGAACTGTACATGAACTTGAAGCTAGGTATGATAAATATGAGAATAGAAGGGATACAATGAGTGTTACTCCTTTCCTGTACAGTAAAACCTCACTATACTGAACCTTGTTACACTGATTTTTGGCTATATCAACCCTAGTGAGACCTACCAATCAATCATTCAAGGTAGGTACAGTACATACTTTTGGTTGTAATGACCAAGCCTTCCCCTAATTAGTTTGATATATTGAGGGTTTACCATAACTGGTACACTGGTTGGACAGTGTGTACCAAACTTCCATCTCGTAATCCAACCCAAATGTTGATATGTGCAGAAAGTTTGATATAATAAAACCTTTGGCTATATAAAACTTTTAGCTATAACAACCAAGCTTTCCTCCCAATTGGTTTGACATATTGAGGGTTTACTGTATACTACAATTAGGTAAATACCTCAGATCATCTATAAAAGTTGTATGACATTTCTCTCCTACTATGAACAGCCAATTTGGTACATGATGGGTTGTTTCATTGGCTCAAACTTGGTCATTTCTCCTTTAATACCTATCTTTTTTAATTTCAATCCCTTTTCTCTATGTAACTCTGCATTATGGTCACAAATATGAATAACTTACAAGAAACATTGACGTGTTGAAGTTTGTGTAAACACTAAATGGTGTCTTCCAGCAAAAGAAGGTGAGGAGTATACGCCAGGAGGTGCATAGCCATCACCTTTGCCTTGGGCAGGTAACAGTCACTGCTGGGAACTGGAGAGGAGCATGGGATTCAAACCATAACTAAGCAAATACAAGACCAGTACACTTCCAATTAAACCACCAGTGCACACAGCAAAAGAAACTTATACAAAATTTGTTGCTGACTCTTGATCACAAGCGGTATTTATCTAAAATCATATTTAAGCCTCTATAAATGCTTTCATTAGTGCAGTAGTTTTTCTGACATCTTTTTCTTCCTATCACACATTTTAGTACCCCTTTTTTCAGCACTTGTGCTAACCTTATAACATTGAAATCAACCTTTTCCTGGGTTAGCTATGTGCTGAATGGGAAAGCTAAGCATCTTTCCAGAAATGGTGAAGTCTATGGGTTCTAGCCCATCTGAAAGTTGTACAATTTATATATAAAAGTAATTCCATGTCCCATAGTACTATGTACATGGAATAAGAACTTTAATTAAGAATGCCTGAAGTAACTGGTATATATTACATATCTGTATTGAGTTTAGTTAATCATATTTCACTAAAAAATTGTCCTATGTTTAAATCATAATGTGTTTTACTATGGACTAATGATCAAGTTAACTAGTACATAATACAGTATCATGTTTTTTTTTTTTTTTTTACAAAAGTTACAGAAAAGTGGGATCTCTGTATATAAATTGTTCTAGTCTCATTCATTAAGAGTTATAATGTGAATACCTTCTAAGCCTCAACCAAACTTAAAAAAAACATATAAAAATGGAATATATATAAAAATTACATAGCAAATACAGTTTGTTCATGGTTTGCTGTTCAATTTTCAGCTCATTGTGCAAATTCACTTTTCTTCAGAGAAACACTGTCATTCAATTTGTTTGTACAGTCAGACCTCATCCAACACGAGTATTAGGTTCTTTAGCCTGTCATGCAGGACAAAATTCATGTTGGGCAAATAACAGGTCTTATGGTAAAAAATAGGTTAGGTTCCCAAATCCTCTCCAGACATTGGCACACAACATGACCCTACAGGCTACTCAAATTGTGCTATCATGAATCATGGTCATGTTCAGCAAATGCCAGGATAGTTTACCTATTCGTGTAAACGTGAATTTCATGCACGGTAAAGTCACATTGGGTGAGGTCTGATAGTATATGGCAACCCCACCATATATGAAAGTTGTGAATAAGAGGGCAACTCCCCCTTTTTAATATTCTACAGGAAATCTAATATGGCACCTATATATCCAAAATTGTACCTCTGGGAGAAAGAAAGGAAAAGAGAGAGAGAAAAAAAAAGAGAAAACAAAACACAAAGAATGTAATATTTTATCTTTTTTTGGTGAACAAAATATAGACAAAAATGTCCCTTTTTTCCCAGCCACACATTAAAATATTCGTTAATAAAGAAGCATAGACTCACCTGATCAAGAAATTACACCACTTATGAGATTCTAAACCACCAATACTTTCCTCCAATCCATTTCAAAAGTGCATCATCCCATTCTTCACAATAATAATCATAGTAATAATAATAAGAACAACAACAATAATAATAATGATTGTTGCCTCAAGTTTCACTAAATGGAAATTTTGCAACCTCGTAGTAGCTGGCACTGGTCCTTGAACCCTCTCACAGATTTCTAAGAAGAAACTTTGGACTGTTGTATTGGTGTGGGACAATTTCTATATCACCAGCTGAAAGTAGTAGAGGGATGGGAGCTGTCACTAGTTGTTAGTTCTATATGTGTGAAACGATGCAAGAAATGTAGTTTAATGTTGACAGAGGTCTTGAGTCTAGTCCAGGGACTGAGTGTCAGCCCCTCAAAGCTGCACCTCCTTTTGGAAGTGTGGGGTTGACAGGTTTTTAAAATGGGCAGCTCCACTGTCCATTTTGCAAGAACTACTACTCGTAGGCACCTGTCATAGGTCGCACCATTCCTACTATCTGAATATAAACTTAATACAAGACATCTGTTCTACATATGGAAAGAAAGATATGAAAATTACTTATAAAGTTTTACTAGAATTAACTGTGCTTCAGAGATTGTATTTAAGGGAAAATCACATAAAGCCTTTATTGTACTGTAAAAAGTAAACAAAGCAAAATTAAGCAATCTACTGTCTTAATTCTTGGAGACTGACAGCCGCAAGGAAATTGTCCAGAGCCATAGGTTTAACTGTTAAATCTTACACTGAAAAGATGTGCTGTCAGCAGTGAAGTATAAAGTGTTTTGTGTCTTCTGTGTGGTGGTTGTATGTAGGACAATGTAAAATATGATCTGGTAAAAATCTATATATTCCAAAATAAATAAACTGAAAACTGGATACCTAACTCTGGTCTTATCAAAATCAAAGACCTTTTGTATGAAATAAATTCTGATGCAGAATCATAATAAAACTACTGTATACTTCAAAACATATATAATAAAAACAATAATCTATTTTCTTCTTTGTTATGATACACATGGATCAAATATTTATATGTTTTATGACTGACTAATCACATTTGCTATGAGGATTAGCAGTTTTACTAATAAGAAAAAATTAGAAATAATCTATCCCTCATAACAGCAACCTTTTTCATCTAGCATCCACATAATTGGCTCTTTCAGTTAAACAGTTAAGGAGAGGAGACAAAAAGTAAAATAGCCTGAACTGGCTGCATGGCATCATAGTTACACTTCTAACCATAGAGCAGTCGGATCCTCTTTAGAGTCTGAGATATGGGATATGATGAGTATTTTGACCAAACTCAAAATGAGTTCACAGGAACTAAATGACTGTGCCAACATCAACCAAAATGTGCCAGCACTGTTTTAGATGGATGTTTGAGGTCTTATCTGGTCCTACCCAAGCTTACTATGACAAACTAAAATAGTGGCTTGGAAGTAATAGAGTAGAGGCCTCCCCCAAGAAACAGGGCTAAGTAACTGGAATACACAATAAGTGGTTCACAGGTACATGCAGAGCACAAGAGGTATGGAAGACATAAAAGGTATGAAAGTAAGAGGAATAGGTTTGATGAATGAGGAAAGTGTAGATGTTTAAGAGGGATACATTCATGAATGCAGTTGATAAGCCCATATCGGATAAGAAGTGTAGACATGTAGAATACAGTATACTGTCCAATAATGAAGTGCACAATAAAACAAAAGCTATAAAGTGTGCTACCTTGTGGAAGCCAGGCTGAGAGAGAAGTGTGTGATATCTCCTTGATAAATTACTACATGTATGGAGGGATTACACAGGTGATAAATACAAGGATGTTTGGATGGAAGCATAGGATTAAAGGTGTCTGTGTGTAGGGGAGGAAGAATGGTAAAAGACATAAATGGAAGCCCAACAATTCATTGTTTGAAGATTATATAATAACACTGGGTAATTGGACAAAGGCTGCAGACAGTGATGTCAGCATTCTGACAAGGTGCATTTACCTATTGGTACATACATATATACCAAAGGGTTTTTCCCCCTTACTAGGTAGGTAGCCAAAATACAAAGGTATAAAATCCACTCCCACCCATTCCATTCCCATATACTCCACTCCCCTCCCTCCCTCTTATCTTGGCTTCTCCTGGATGACAGGTTATCCCTGCATTTTGCCCACTGCCCTGGGTCAGAAGTAGTGTCGCAAGACACAGCACATCCATAGCAAGGCCGCTTCATTAAATCAGTGACTTCCCTCTCTGTCCCCTCATGCAGAAATGGAGAAGACAGGGAGAAATCCCTTCAAGCTGCGTCAAATTATTTTTCACACATACTCCCTCATCCCTCACCCACTCTCTTTCATGCATCACAGCATCATCCATACACAACCATTCACCCCTATCTTCTCCCATTCTTCCTCAACAGACATTCTCCTCTTTCCCAATGCCCCTTTTATCCTATCCATCCATCTCATCCTTGGTTGCCCCCTCATGTTCACTCCTTCTACTTCTCCCTTCCACACCTTTTACTAATCTTTCTCGACTCATTCTTTCCATGTGTCCAAACCATCCCAATACTCTTTCATCAACCCTATCTCCCAGCTCCCTTTCCACCCCCATTCTCCTCCTCACCTCCTCATTTCTCACTCTATCCAGCCTATTACCTATTGGTAACTGTAGTATACAAGGAAAGAGCTAATTCTTCAATTATTATATCTCAATTTAAATTCCTCTATGGTTCCAGCATCATCTAGGACTTTCCGGGAGTTTATTCACCTGTTTGGAAAATGTATATATTTCACATCATTCAGACATGTGGTCTTTTCCAACTTGTTCCCATGACATCCCAAATCAAGAGAACTTCTCTGTCAATTATGTCCACAATGTTTTGAGGGAGAGATGGAAACAGAGTGAATGCTAAGGACCTTATGTACAGTAAATTTTTGATATACCAAATTAATCGGGGGGAAAAGGCTTGGCCGTTACAACCAAAAGTACGTATTGTACGTACATACATATTCAAATTTTCCATGAGTTCGTCATCCACACCAAACATTACATGCATATACCAACCATGTTTGTCATATTAGATGAATGATTAGTTGGTCTCATTATGGTTGATACTGCTGAAATTTGGTGTAACAAGGTTCAGTATAGCAAGGGTTTACTGGCATATAAAGAAAAAACACAGTGGAAATGTTAAAGGTATGTATGGAGGAAGACTTCTAGAGGAGGTGAATATTTAATAGTACCACATTTGTGTAAATATGGTTGAATATCAGGACATTTTAATGCTGAATAGAAAAACATATGTCCATGTAATCTTCAGTAAAAATTATAATAAGAACCTCTAAATTTCCTATGGCACCTATACATTGCTTTGCAGTTACTCATCTTACACAGCCCTTCATTATTCTACTCTCAAATCAATTCCATTTAAGTCCACATTTCTAAATCCCATCACTTATGCTGTGAAAACCCTGTTTGTTTTCATTTTTCTAGAGAAAAGCATACACTACGACAACCCTGACAAAGATTTCTTCAAAGATGGAGGTGGTGGCAGATCAATGGAGAAAATGAGTATCTGTACATTTTACTAATGAAAGATTTATGGATAATGAACATTTACAACAATCCTGAAGACTCACATGAAAGACTTATAAGAAACACAAACTGAAAATGTTGCTTGACATTTTTTCATCCTTACAACTGATTAATATAGACAAAATTGACAAAGAAGTTCTCTTTATTAGGGATGGGTATCATGGTCCAAAAGAAAACAACTAGGCTCAGTTATGGCATACAATTAGGAACTTTAAATGCCAGGACTGAAAAACAAGGTTGAGGAAGTAATGATGATGATGAAAAGGCATTACGTAGATATTCTTGGATTGTCTGAAAACAGAATGAAGGGAGATGACAAAATGATACTAATTACAAAATGGTGTTCAAAGGTAGAAATGAAGACATAAGACACAATGTAGCTCTGATCATTAAAGCAGATTTAGTAGACAGAATAGAATGAAGTACATAAATGAAGGAATTATAAGTATAAGGTTAAAAATTCAATATCTGGATGACCACATAATGAAAAACGAGTTTTATAAACAGCTACAAGTTACTTGATACAGTAAATTGACTGGGCATTACATTTATTATGAGTAATCTAAATGCTCACATCAGAACAGACAGAAGATCTTACGAAAGTATTTTGGGTAACTTTGGAACTGGAGAAAGAAAAATATAGGATTTTTGCTTTTAGATTTCTGTAATAGAAACTGAATGGTGATCATAAATACCTTCTTTAAGCATAAAGAGGGGTATAAGTGGACTTGATATGCATGGAATAATAAAGCTGCTGTGTCTTGCTGCATTGCTTCTGACCTGGGTAGTGGGAAAGAGACAGGGATAATCCTTCATCTACAAGGAGCTAAGATGAGAGGGACAAATGGATAGATGGTGGTGGAATAGGAGGGGTGTGAGTGCATGATTTGGCTGCCTATGTCCCTTATATGGGAGAAGAAAAGGCCCTTGGTATATAGATAGACAGTCACAATAAAGCAAAGTGAAAGTGCAATAAGGTGTTTGTGTTTGTATAGAAGAAAAGATATGCAAATAAAAGATTCAACATATCTGGCAGACTGTCCTGCACCACAGCCCAGACAGACATGGTACATACCACTATGGATTATGTAATTACAGTGGGATTACCTAGAGGCTGGGTCAAAAGACAAAATTTCATGTCCTTTTACAGGTTGAGATGCTATTTCAGGCTAAGAAAACCTTTGATTAACATTTCTGAATATATATCTTGAAATGCTACATATTGCTGTAACAAATTATAAGATAATTAGTTTTTTCCAATAATAATATACATATGGAATAAAAAAATAAACTATGCAGCCTATTCCAGCTATCCTCTATTATGGGTAAGGTTTTAGTAACAAAAGAAAAGTACAAACAAAACAAAATGAAGTTTCAAATAATGAAACTAAAGGAAGTACTTTTATGCTTGGGAGATGTTTTAACTGGGATATAATCTATAACTAAGAATGAGATTAATATCTGATATCAAATGGCATTCATTATGAACCTGCAGCTTATTTGTTTCAATTTCTTCAAAGGTACCACACCTGAAAATGCCCATAGTAATCATAGTCTAATTCCCCAGTGATGGATGGGTAGTTAAATGGGTGTTTTTGTTTATGTTGATATGTACTTTGACTCATCTACCCCACATGGGGTATTGACAACATAAATCATAAGAAATAAAATTTTTTGGGATTTTTGTGATATTCCCACATACCAGAATCATGCAATATTCTTTTATGGTTAAAGACCAATCACTCAAAATAAGAATACTGATTGGTTTTAACATTCACTATTCCTCCATTCTGTTACCCCTCTTTACCACCTCCCTGACTCCACCTCTATTGTGATGTGGTTCTCAAGGACAGAAATGTTTATTACTCCTAACATAACACTATTACACCACCCTAAAAAGGGGGGTGGAGCCTTTGATATCAATTGACCCATCAATCTGTGGTCACAGTTCTCTCTTGCAGGAGACAAATGGCCCACAAGAAACCATCCACAGCCACCAGTTTAGCCCATTAATGAACCATCAGTTCCACAACACCATTCATGATATTGTTGAAGTGGTAGAAAATGGTTATGGGGCATGCTAACAGATTCTGACTTGTATTGGGCAGGTATCACATTGCTATCAAATTTGTGCAAAGGGTCCCGACAGCTGATCAGAAGAGGCTATGGATTGACGTCTTCCAGGAGCTTCTACAGACCATTTCCAAGGATGCAACATTCTTGTACGGGGTTACCACAGGTGATGAGAGCTGATTTTTGGCTATGTCCCTGAGACCATACAACAATCCTCCCGAATGGATAAGTCCACACTCACCACTGACCAAATAAAGCAAGGCAGGTGAAGAGCAAATTCAGTAGCATGCTTATTTCTTTCAACATTAAGAGAATTGTGTACAAACTATTTGTTCCCGCAGGTTAATTAGTCAATTCCACCTTTTACTGTAAAGTTTTGATGTAGATGTGTGAAAATGAATTTTGGCAACAAAGCAAACATCTCCCAATTGTCTTTATAATGGACTCTTAGACCAAAATCAACATCACTCTTGTCCCCAACCCATCCTTCTCACTGGACTTAGCCCCCTGTGATTTTTGTCCACACAACTGAAGATGAAGCTGAAAAGCAGGCTGTTTGAAACAGCTGAGACAATCCAAGCAGAAATACAGGTACTGCTAGACACCCTTGGCAAACATGACTTCTGGAATACATTTAAGAAATGACAGAATTGCTGGAACTGATGTGCGTGTGAAGGTGACTATCTTGACTATCTTCAGGGTGATAGTGGCCAATTGACTCAAGGCGAGTTTATTGACCTTATGGTAGCCGCAGTCCTATGAATACTGGATAGCATGTGAAATAGTTTCTTGAAATATTACAGAACAATACTGTTTCATATTTACCTAATTTTAGCAGCCTACAATTTGGTCAAACAAAAAGAAACTCAACACCCCCTCTTTGAGATCTGCCCTGAAGGCTAAGAATTACATCCATACACAAAGTCTTCAAACTAACTCCTGATTTATGGAGATACACAGCAAACATTTTACAATTTTTTTTTCAATATCATACCAGCTTCTCTTCACATGAAGACCACCATCCTTCATAAATGGTTGAACTATATTGAATGACTGAGTTAAAATGACAATGGCACGAAAATAAAGTATTTCGTTAGCATTTACAAAATCATCTGGAGAACAACATCCATACAATTCCACCAATCAATGGAAACAAATAAATCAATATCATAAAGCTGCATTCAACCTTCTTCACTCCTTGAGAGAATCTTATGAAAGCATTATGGATGAAAAATCTAGCCAGAAAATGTAGGTGGAAGAAAAAATTACATTAGTTCAATGAACTGGCAGTATCGCTGAGAAAAGTGATGAGGTGCAATCTTCACCTGGTTGAAGTGGGAAAGAAATTGACATTTGTGATGAGAGTGAAATGGCTGAGGATTTCCCTTTCAGATGCCTTTCCATCTCAATCCTCAATCAAGCCATTGTCCCTGGTCTCTCTTGTAGCACACCCATGGCTCACATGTAACTGGACCAGAACCATATATCACTCAAGGAAGAGATACTGTGATATTGTTTGGGGAGATGATAGTAGGGCAGTGTACGATGAGGTGCTCTGTGTACCCTATGTGGCCAGTTCTATTGTGCAATGGTATGGCTTAAATGTAGGGTGATGGGTTCAGTGCAGTTGTACCAGAGCTGTTCTTGTCTTTTGTGGGAAGGAGCCCTCAGTTGGGCCACCTGACTTTGATAATAATGGATGAGTAGATGGAAAGAATGAGAGGAAAAACTCAATCCATTTCCCCAGATTTCTCTTACACAGACTTACAGCCCAAAGTAATCTGGCCACAGCTCTTGTCACTCAATGATGAGATTTTGTGTTGCTCTACAGAAAGTGAAAGTAGGACAGTGCTGTAAAAGATAATTTATGTCTTCTGATTCTGTGCTGGTATTGTTTCAGTGTGGGGTGATGACCTAATTATATGTGCGCCATAGAAATTATTGCTTGTCCAGGGAGAGATATCCCTATTGGATTGATTTCTGAGGGAGTTTAACATAATACAGAACTTGGCATCTATTTAGGAGTGGTCTCATGATCAAGTGTGTATGTTTTTGCACAGAAGTATTGTGGGGGTACTGGGTAAAGGTTGTTGTAGACATTTCAAAAGAGTATTGTTAGAGTTGTTTTTATGTTATTTTTGTGGGCTGTGTGTGTGTGTGATGTTTGGGGGCACTTGCACATCAATACATGCCTATCATTCTCATGTACTTTTTTACATGGATAATTTCATCAAATGCATACATATAGAGGCTGATATCAATATGGCTCATTCCAATAAAGTTGTACAGTTGACTAAGTTCACCAACACCTGTAAATGTATAAAAACAATCTAAAAACACTACATTAAGTAAACACATACATCAATGACTGTTAACATCAACAAAGATGCATGAGAGAGGGCAAACAACGATAGGATTTGATGATCCTGATGATAATACACTAGGGGAGGACAACACAATGCATGAAGATGACATGAGGAAGGATATGAGAAAATTGACAATATATTTATGAATATAGGGATGATGCCTAAATCACTAAGGATGAGAATAAAGGCTGATCATATCACCAGGGTCATAATGAAAGTGAATCATATCACCAAAGGATAAGAGGATGAAAATTCAAATAGCAAAATTCTTAAAAAGGGCAATGAGTGATAAATGGTGTTCTGATAAGTAGCCTCTGTATGGTGTATGGCAGAATTATAATACCTATCTGTCTATCTATATACCATGGGCTTTTTCCCCCTTATAAGGGAGGTAGCCAAGTCAAAGGCACACACCCACTATCTTGTTATCATCCTTGTCTCTCCCAACCCCACTGCCTGTGTCAGAAGCAATGCAGCAAGACACAGCACATACATAGCAAGGTTGCTTCACTTATGGGACTAACCCCCTCACAATCCCCTCATGAGGAAAATGGAGAAGACAGGGAGAAATCACTTCAGGATGCATCAAAATATCATCCACACACAATCATCCTTCACTTAATCCCATCACTCCGCCCTCTCCCTTCCCTGTTCAATAGACATTCTCCTGCTCAAGGCCCTCCCTCACCCCATCCATCCATCTCATCCTTGGTCACCCCCTCAAGTTCACTTCCTCCACCTCTGCCCTTCACACCTCCCTTGCCAATCCCTCCTCACTCCCTCCCTCCATGTGTCCAAACCACCCAAATAATCAACTATCCCACTCAACAGCTCTCATTCCTCCTCCTTAGTATGAGAATGTATGAAAATGTGTGGTGAGGGAGGAAATAATTTAGAAGCAGTGAAATGCTTTTATTAGTATGAAGCTGGTGTGAGGAAAGTGACATGTCTAAGAGGGGGTTTACACGATCTAACGGTTCGTCGAATGCAGTTCGTCAAACACGTGTTTAAAGTGATGTGTGAACGTGTGGACAGGGTATTTGGTTGTCGAACACATTGGTTAAACCCCACATACCCCGTTCACACATCACTTTAAACACGTGTCTGTCGAACCGCGTTCAATGAACCGTTAGACCGTCTAAACCCCCTCTAAGGTAAATGTTGGTTTGAGGAAGAGATGAATTAGGTCATCAAGGTATAATATATGGATGAAGTCATGAAAGAAGTGATTGCAGGAAATGAGTAGGGGAGTAAAACTGGAGGTAAATGGTCATGAATGGATGATTAAGACTTGTGTGTACAGAAAATGGTGAGTGATTAAGGTATGCTAGAGAAGCAAATTGAAAGTTTACGACTCCATGAGTAAGGTTACATTGGTATCCAAGGCTGGAGGACAAAAGGTTGATGTGTAGCTGAATGAGGAGAGAATAGAACAAGAGTTTTTAAATATCTGGTAACAGACACATAGTGGAAGAACAAAAGAAAAAAATGGCCATACAGTAGGGGAGGAGAGAAGGGAGGAAGGTATTTTGGCAGCTATATGGGAAATAAAAATGTCAATGAAAGGAATGTATAAAGTAATAGTTGTGCCAAATGTTACATATGGGAGTGAGGCTTGAATGATGAATGCTACAGATATATGTCATTTAGAGTCAATGGAAATGAGATGCTTAAATGCCAATATAATATTGCCCATTCTCAACTTCACATGTATCATGTGCCCGTTTATTTCCTTGTGTCCAGTAAACAAAAAAATAATATGAATCACATAACTGGTGAAATATATAGCAAACAATAGTTCAAGTCATATTCACATTTCATGACAAGAGTAACCTGTTTGTCTTCATTCCATTTGTTGGTTGTACAAATGGTGGCAACCAACACTGATGCATACAATTAAATGAAAGATGACAAAGATGGTAAAACTATAAAAGTGGGGTGAAATCAGCATAACCATGTGGAGAAATAACAGGTACACATGTGGTCTAAAACTATAGTAAATGTGACCTAACTTGAGCCCTTTACCATGACCCAGAGAAACCCCCATTGTTGACACAGCTAGTGATGACCTGCACATGTCAATCTGTCTCACCGTTATTCTGTAAGTTATCTATTTATGCAAGTGGGTGTGGATGAAATGGATGGGAGTGGATTTATGCCTTTTGACTTTGGCTACCTCCCTTGTAAGGTGGGAAAAACTATGATAGAAAAGTTTCCATTTCATTTGGCAATCTGGCTAATGCAACATTGCCACCCAAGGTGTCCTTAACCTGGATGCAGTTGGCAGATCGGGTCATTCCCATATATGCCACCATGGTAGGTACCAAGTCCCTCTTACGTGATGGGGTGATATAAGAACAATGTGGACCCTTGATGTTCCATCCGGCTGTGCCCAAAGGCTCATGTTAAAACACCTATACTATAGCATGCATCTGACACCAACAAAATTATATATCAACTTCTACAGAATTGTCATGTTAATTGTTTGATCACAGGAACAACATGGTGCTGCTTTGTGAACATAGCCTTCTGACCTTGAGTGTGTAAGTCTAAATTAATACAACACAAAATGGGCTGGAAAACAAAGAATTTCTGTGCTAGGACAAGAGGAAGTAATGTTGAAGGGTGTCAGCTACTAAATAATAAAATCAAGTGTTTCCTTCATGAACTGAAATTCCATTCAGCTGCTTACTACCAGGCTAACATTGCACTTGATGTCCTCACCATGAAGGCAGTGCACCTTGTGACAAATACCAAACCTAAGACCTGAGCCAATATATTTTCCTATACACAATTGCATTCATATACAAAGATCCTATCTTTTGATAC
The DNA here is from genome assembly GCF_046742065.1 of Oratosquilla oratoria. Lineage (NCBI taxonomy): Eukaryota > Metazoa > Arthropoda > Malacostraca > Stomatopoda > Squillidae > Oratosquilla > Oratosquilla oratoria. The sequence continues at coordinate 2,313,640 of NC_134799.1, forward strand.
AGGTACACAGTATTCCTTCCCTTTAATATAGAATATACAAGTTTAATGCAATTCATACAAACTGAGTACATCTCCATAATTATAGTAAATATTATCTTTTTCTTATCAATACAATTTCCTCATGATAAAAACAGTTCCCTTGTCTATAAACACATTCCCCAACTTGATATAACCAACCCACAAACTTTCATATAATTTATTCAGATCAAAGTAGATTTCTTATTATTAAATTAGTCCTCTCATGATTTGCTATTATGCATCATTATTTGACTACTCACTAACTATACAGTAATTGCTTAAGCTCAAAACCTTTGCTAATGCATTCTACTTTGTTGTATTACCTGCCTACAGAGAAAACAATATATGACAATTCTTTATCTTTTCATTTTCTGTTGTGAAACATTGTACATAAATAGAAAACATCCTAAAAATTCATTTACACCATAAAGTCTTTTCTGAAAGATGAAAAACTTTCAAGGTAAAACTGAAGGAAGCCTAACCTTGGGTGAGTACTGCATAGGTCATGCGGCTATAGTCAAGCCCTTGTCATCTTCCATAGAACAAAATATCCAGTCACTACATCCTCAGCCACTGTCAACTTGATCCCTTTACGACCACTATAAATAACAGCATAAGTCTGTACAAGACTGAGGGCTTCCACATTTTGTGGCACTGTGGAAGAATATGTGATCCACTTCCTTCCACAAGTACGACCATCACAGTTACACTCAGCACCCATTAAGTGCTTCACATCTGAGAATTTAAAATTGCTTCCATGGCTTCAATGAAAATGCTTGTCTCTTGGTTATTGCCATCTGCAGTTCCAGTGGCTGGTGCCCCTGCTGTTTGGTTCTGCTGAACTGCAGCAGCAGCAGCAGTTGTTGTGACAACTGTGGCAGATACAGGAACTACAGCTGTGGCTGAAGAGTTGGATGGAACTGACTGTGGTGGCCATCCCTCATTATCTCCTGGTGCTTGACTTTCAGCTGCAGCTAGTACTGCACCTGGAAGTGGAACAAAAAAAAAAAAATCATGGATGTATCTTATTTGAAAGTCAAGCCTCTATAATTCAGCTCTGGAGTTGTCAAAATAATGAATGCACTGAAATATCGAACCCTGCATTTTTTTTTCTTTTCAGGATAATACATACATATACCAAGGCTTTTTCCCCCTTAAAAGGGAGGTAGCCAAAAAAGAAAAGGCATAAAATCATTCCCACCCATTCCATCCCTGAATACACTCCACACCCCTCCACCCTCCCTCTTATCTTAGCACCTTCTGGATGACAGGTCATCCCTGCACCTTGTCCACTGCCCTGGGTCAGAAGCAGTGTCGCAAGACACAGCACATCCACAGCAAGGCCGCTTCATTAAATCAGCGACCTCCCCTCTCCGTCCCCCCATGCATAAAAGGAGAAGACAGGGAGAAATCCCTTCGGGCTGCATCAAATTTTGCTCACACATACTACCTCACCCCCCATCCCCCCACCCATTCCACCTCATGCATCACAACATCATCCATATACAACCATTCTCCATTCACCTTTGTCTTCTATCCTCTTCCGTCCTTCCTCCACAGACATTTCCCTCTTCCCCAAAGCCCCCTTCACCCCATCCATCCACCTCATCCTAGGACGTCCCCTCATATTCACTCCCTCCACATCTGCCTTCCATATCTCTTTTACTAGTCTTTCTTCACTCATTCTTTCCATGTGTCCAAACCATCCTGATACTCCTTCATCAACCCTATCTCCCAACTCCCTTTCCACCCCTGTTCTCCTCCTCACCTCCTCATTTCTCACTCTATCTAGCCTAGTAACCCCCATCATACTTATCAGAAACCTCATTTCAAACACATTCAAACTCCTTCTCTCTTATGTTCCATGTTTCTACCCCATACAGTGCTGTTGGCACAATCACTCCTTCATATAGTCTCCTCTTAGCATCCATTCCCAAATGTCTATTCCTCATTACACTTTTTAATCCACCAAGGCATTTACTTGCTTCTCTCAATCTACATTCTACCTCCACCTTCACTCCACCTTTTCCTGCCACATTTGCACCCAAGTATCTAAAACTATCCACTTCCTCCAGTCACTCTCCCTTAATGCTCACTTCCAGTCTACTGCCACTTTCACCCCTTGTTGTTGTTGTTGTTGTTGTTGTTGTCGTTCCCTAGACTGTCTGTCCGAGCAGTCCCGTCTCCCCAAGGAAGGCCACAGCCGAAACTGGGTTTTCCCACAAATCCTTTATAGAGTGTATGTTGTGTTGTTTGCGTGCATGATTGTGTATAATGCAGTCTTCCATTATGTGTTGTATGGTATGGGGTGAAGTGTTACATCCTGGGCAGCTGTTCACAACACGGTCGTCCAGCCTCTTCTGGTAGCTTAGAAGTGCTGGGTGGTGACCGCATCGCAGTCTGGCCAAGTGGACTCTGTCCTTACGTGGGAGAGAGGATTCAGAAGGGTGGATATCAGGGGGTCTGGCATGCAGCAGTGTGTTGTCTTTCAGTGTGTTAATGGAGCGGTGAGTGATATGATTATGAATATGTTTCCGGAGGCTGGTATTTGGTGGTTGTGGAGGAAGAGAAGAGAGTATCTGTGTGTAATAAAGGTCTTTGGGTGTAGTTTTAATGTTTCTTGGTGTGTGTGGGTGTTCTGCTATGTAGTGTAGCGGGTGTGATGTGTTTGTGGTGGCTGCAGCAAGTGTTTGTGTGCCTCTCATGTCACCCCTTGTACATCTCATCACCTTACTTTTACCCATATTTATCTTCAGCTTTTTTCTATCACACACTCTCCCAAACTCTGTCACCAATTTCCTCAATCCCTCCTTCCTCAAGCCCTCCCCTTCCTCAATCCCTCCTCAGGATAATGGCAAATTAATCATATTTGCCCAAATTAATGAAATAAGTGCCAATGTTCACAAAATAAAATATGAAACATTGAAGCAATAAAATGACCAATTCTTGTTGGAAACCATTATGAAATTGAATTCAATACTCTGATATTGTATCACAAGTGAAACATCTACCAAATAAGATTGGAACTCAACATATTCAACTTCTAATTTGTTTATTTCCCCCCAATTCATTCTGATTCAGTTTTGTAATTCTTTGGGAAGATATAAGAATAGATTAGTGTAATTTACATAAATGGGAAGAGGCTGGTGGTGTGTTATGAGAATGAAGATAGATAAGTTAGCACTGAATGAAATCAATCCTTAGCATACAATGATACCAACATCAACATCATGAGGCATGAGTAGGTATACAAGGATATTGACATTGGCATTCTGATTATATTTATTTTGTAGCTGTAGCAGTGACCCCCATATTCTGTGAACAGGTTTGATCACATTTTCTGTAGTTATAAATTACATTTTGGGTCAGAGAGAACAAGTATAACAGCTGTAGCCTTTGACTTTATAATGTGCATATTGTGATGCATCATCAAATCATCGTACATCCAAATACTGCTTGTGAGAATTTGAATTATATTGAGGAAATTAAGTTGCTTAAACATGGCAAAGGAAATGTGGACTGGGAGTGAAGTGTTTATTCCTGATGTTTCATCTACTGACTTTTTTGAGGTCAGTAGACGAAAAGTCAGGAAATAAATACTTCAATCCCAGTCCATGTTTCCTTTGCCATGTTTAAGCAACTTGTTCACATGGATATTAATTTTCATTGAGGAGGTTAAGTGGGAGGGGTGAGGTTGAGTTTGGAAGTGTAGTGGGGAAGATGTCAAGAATGATGAGTGGGCAAGGGAGGGAAGGAATGGCTATGCTGGTAAGTGATGAGATAGGAAAGTGTGTGCTGGTTTGGAGGTGTCTATTAGGATAATGGGGGTGAAAGTGAAATTCAGATGGGAGATATGGGCTTTTGTGAGTGCATATGGTCCAGCTAGTGAGAAAAATCAAATGAAGGTCTTTTGGAGCAATTCAAAAGATTTTATTGAGAATTTGGAAGGAACATTAAATGTAATGGTGTTGGGGGATCTCAATGCCTGAGTAGATGAACCAATATATGGAAGTTGAGGGTGTCAGGTAAGAACTGTAGTGGAGAGAAAATGTTAGAGACGTGTTTAGAAAAGGAGTTGATGACAGCAAACACAATACCATGTTTAAGAAGAGAGACAAGCATAAACATATATGGGAAAGGGTGGTGCAAGGGAATCAAGCTGAAATGTGGTCAGCATTCTTTTTTTTTTTTTCCTATGGAGAGAGAGAGAGGGAGTTAGGGAGTTAGGGAGGGGCATTAATACTTGTTTTGTACTAACCATTCTGTCTGGTGTCAGGAGCTGGAGCAGCTACGATGGAATGGACCTGGACAATATGTGTGGTTCCACCTAGAAGAGCATCCATGGTGTGCTGGTACTTCATCTTGGCTTGCATGAGGTCTTTGTACAACTCCCTATATGCTTCTGTGGTGCCTGGTTGCTGATCATTGCCAAAGAAAATATAATTTGTTACTCGAGTCAATCTAATTTTACCTCTTAATATTTTTACATTTATACATCCACCACCTATATTTCCCTCTTATTCTAGCTCCTCATGGATGAAGGGTCATCCCCCATCTCCTGCCCACAGCCCAGGTTGGAAGCAATGCAGCAAGATAGCACATACACACAGAGTGACCCCTCCTCTCCATTCCTTCATACAGGGAAAAATCCCTTCCAGTTACATCAAAATATCATCCATACAGAACCATTCTCCACTCACCCCTATTCCATGCCATCTCCCTTCCTTGCTCAATAGACATGCCCCTCTTGCTCAAAGCCCCTTTCACCCCATACATCCATCTCATTCTTAGTCATCTCCTTAACTTCAATCCATCCACCTCTGCTTCCTACACTTCTTTTTGTTAATATTTATTCCCTCATTCTTTCCATCTGCCCAAATCATCTCAATAATATTTCATTAACCCTATTGGCCAGTTCACTTTCCAACCTCACTCTCTTCATCTCCTCATTTCTCACTCTATCCAACCTTGTAACCCCACTATATTTCTCTGATGCTTCATCTCAAACACATTTAAACTCCTCATTTCCAGCTTTCTTAAATTCCAAGTCTTCGTTCCATACAAAGTCATAGATACAATCATCCTTTCACATAATCTTCTCTTTGCATCCATTCCCAGGTGCCTACTTCTCATGATACTTTGCAATCCCCCAGGAGACTTGCTTCTCTCAATCTACAGATTGTCCTCATTTTGTATGCTTGGTCCATATTTTCCTTTAGAACATCTCTCTTAATCACTTTCTCATATGACAACCATTTGAAAATCAAGTGATGCAGATAAACTAAACAATAATATATAAAAAGTATGAAAGTTTACCTTATATGTCAGACCCATTATAGATTGCAGCATATCTCTGACTTCCTTGGCTCTGGCTTCTGTGTCATCTTCATCTACCTTCATCCTCTTTGTAAGGTGCTGAATGTTTGTCTTTTCTTGCTTGACGGGGTAATAGACTCTTTTGCTTGATCCTGGCTCATTGTGTCCATAAAAGTCATTCTTTACATACAATCTCTTGGTAGTTCCCTACAAACAATAAGATTTGGATTATTTATCAATTGTAGGTTTAAGGAACCACAACCTCTGGAATATCACAATAACTTAAAAAACATGCCCTTCTTTTAGTGCTTTCCTTATTTTGAGTGAGACTGATACCCTACAACACTCCCACACTTTTCAGTACACATCTTACAACATATGGATTCCTGTGATTGGAAATACCCAACTCCAGGCATCCTATTATTCTGGGAGAAAGAAATGAATGTTGATATGGAGTCTTTAGAATGGTACAGAAGAATTTCTAAGGAAAATGGAAGAAAGGTGAGGTGGAGTAGGAAAAATGGAGAAAAAAAAAAGTGGAGAAAAAAGTGCAAAGAGATGAGTTAGGTAGAGAGGGTAAAGGAAGCAGATGGGCAGTTACCTGGTTCTCTCTTACAGGAAACTCGTCTATATCTATCTATACAAGTATACCAATAGGCTTCTTCCCCTTATACGGGAGGTAGCCAGTCAAGGAATACACCTGCCCCCATCCATCACTCATTTTCCTTTCATTTTATCTCCACATAAACATAATTTGTCCATGTTAGAGTAATATCTCTAAATAATGAGGAATGGTGTTACATTTGTACCACAACTGTCCCTACTCTATGCTGTTCCTCTGTAACTGTCCTTTACCCCTTCTGGACTTCCTCTTCTTATCCCCTTTGGTGGGGGAGGGAAGAATTCTGGCATTATGATTCCCGTGCAAGTTGTAAAATGCAACACAGTGGGATGGAGCGATGGGACTTGGGAGCCTGCTCTTAGTATGTTCATCCTACAAGAAGTCAAGGAGCTCCAAGTGCCATTTTTTTCTACCTTCTTCTAACACAAGATATTACTCTCAAAGTTATCCAGTATCAAAACTGATACATCTATACAGAACCCCCTTTGACTGAGGTGAGGTTGGGGATGGGGTTAAATGTAAATGTATGAGATATATGGGTGACTTCTGCCATTTTTTTAAAGACACTTGGAGCGTTCTCCCACGGCACTACTCAACTACTCTCTTTATTCTATTAACCTCTTCAATATGAATCAAATACTTATGTGTAGTGTTAGGCTGGCTGATGCATGATGATTCAATGATACATCACAATATGTGCATTATAAAACATAAAGTCACAGCTGTAATACTCGTTCTCTTTCACCCTGAATGTTGATAACCACAGAAAACGTGATCAAGCCTGTTCACAGAACACAGGTGTCACTCAGCTACATACATACATATACCAATGGCTTTTTCCCCCTTATAAGGGAGGTAGCCAAAGTCAAAGGCATAAATCCACTCCCACCCATTTCATCCCCACATACTTCATTTCCATTCACCACCCCTCCCTTGCCCTTTTCTTGGCTCCTCCTGGATGACAGATCATCCCTGCATCTCGCCCACTGCCCTGGGTCAGAAGCAATGCAGCAAGACTCAGCTACAACTACAAAATAAATAAAATCAGGATGCCAACACTGGCATCCTCATAAACCCACTCATGTCTCATGACGCTGACATCATCATATGCTAGGGGTTAATCAAGCATGGCACAGAAGAAACAGACCACCTCATCTTATACTACTCTGGTTTTACTCAGACAATACAATATCTCTTCCTTGAGTGACTTATGGGTGAACCTGTTGGCTCTTGGAAGCAATAGATCTCCTGCAAGAAGGATGGGGTGATAGGGGCTTTGGGTACAAGGGGGATGTCTGTTGAGCAGGGAAGGGAGAAGGCAAGAGATACATGAAAGTGGAGAGTGGTTGTGAATGGATGACTAATTAATCAATGAATTTGATGCTTCAGGTATTTCTTGTAGGAGACTCACTGTTCCTAGGTATAATCAATTGACATAGCCCAATGGGATGATGATGATGATTTTTTCTCTCTCTCTCTCTACAAATTCTGGGATGGATGGGGAGGGGGAAGTCACCATGTAATGAAGCAGTGGGGATAAAAAAGTTTTGGCTATTGGGCCCTGCTATTGCAGTGTTGCATCTTGCTGTATTGTTTCTGATCTCGGCAGTGGGTGGGGGCCAGGAATGACCCTTGATCCACAAGGAACTACGATACATAGGACAACAAATAGGTGTGATGTGAGTAAAGGATGGGTGTATGCCTTGGCTGGGCTACTCCCTTTATATGAGGAAAAGGGCCTTTTGGTATATATATATATATATATATAATGCATCAACACTTCATAAATCCTTCAAACAAATTATAGAATAAAAAATTTATCAAAGCTTCTGACAAATCTGAAACTGATGAGATTACACAGTTTCACTCATTCTTCTGAAAACCTTACATTAAAGACAAACAACATGCAGATGAATGATCTACACTACCAAAACTAGGAACCGTTTCAAAACACCACCACCCTTGCCCTCTAATCTTTTGGATGCACTGTACAGAGGTCCTATGTACTTACCGGAGGACGGCCAATTTTTGGAGTGCCCTAGGAGTCACAACACATGTATCAGTCATGTAACGGTTGGGGAAAAGAGGTAAAAGCATTAAAAAGACAACTCACTACTCCTGAGCTAAATCTAAACTGAATACCAACAAGCTCCCTGGGGGTGGTTCTATAAAATGTAGAAAATATATGCTAAAGCCTATTTTTCCCATGAAACCACTTCACCCAATGCTTCTGTTTATAACTATTATAGGTAGAGCCAGACAATTTTACTAAACTTTGGTGGCAGATTAATGTCCCTCATATGAAAAATTCACCAGATAATAGCCAACACAATATTTATAGTGTGCATCACTGTAATGAAGAGATTGGAAGAAGAAAAAGAAATAACAAAAAGAAGAAAAAGAAGAAAAACAAAGAAGTAAAAGAAGACAAACAAGAAGAAGAAGAAGAAGAAACTGAAGAAGTAGAAGAAGAAGAGGAAGAAGAAGAAGAAGAAGAAGAAGAAGAAGAAGAATGATCAAAATAATAATAAATCTTTAAAGATAATCATACTGGAGTATCCCTGTTCTGTGGTATTGATTGCATGGTGAAATGCAGTCACTTCAGACACAGTTTTGAGGTGCTCCTATGAACCACAGCCATGTATCATTTGTCTATTTTAAAAGTTAAAGTTCTACTCATAAAGGAATAAAGAGATGCTTTTGTACTACTGCTGTTCCTCATTTACACTGAGAGAAACAAGAGTAGATGATGAAGAATGGGCATGTTTGTAGTAAAACATATCCAAGAAGCTTTTGGCAAAGGGTAAAGATATCTTTTGGGCTTTCATGGATTAGGAGAAAGCATGTAACAGGGTTGAGAGAGCTATTATGGAATGTGCTTCTATGAGAAGTTTGTTGCAAGCAGTCTTTACTTTATGGTAGAGCTTGTATGAGAGTAGGGAATGGAGAGACTGAGTGGTCTGAGGTACAGGTGGGACTATACCAGGGTTGTGTAATGTCACCATGGTTGTTCAACGTGTATATGGATGGAGTAATGAGGAACATAAACATAAGGATGCTGGGTAGGGGTGTGAAGTTGGTGAGTGACAGTGCAGGGAAATGGGAGGTGAGCCAGGTATTGTTTGCAAATGGCACTGCATTTGTAGGGACCAATGATGGGTACTTGCATGTGATGGTCCTGCAAGATGGACAGTGTATCTGCCCATTTTCAAAACCCATCAACCACCTTCCCAGTTTATATCATTGAGTGACCTGTGGGTCTGTCTGGTGGCTATTGCCAGTTACCTAAGAGCTGTGGGTCTCCTAGAAGAGACCTGGGCCAACGGATTGATTGCTTGATTGTATATACATGTAAATAAAATCCTTTACAAGATACTTACAAGTCCAACTGCATGTCCAAAGTGATCTGACATAGAGGGCACAGTGACGTAAATTATTCGGTCCTTTTGCACTGGGGTTTTTGCCTTCAGCGTGTCTTTCAACTGCCGTGCCACAGCAATGCGATTGTTCTTAGAATGTTCAAAGAGCTGTAGGTGAAAAATATGCACTTGATATAATTTTAAAATGCAGTCATATAGGTTGCCTATTCTGAAACAAAAATCCCCAAAATTAATAAGATTCTTGAAAACAGTAATGAAATTAATTTTCTGCTTGAGGCAAAATTAACAACTTCAAGCAGTGAGAATGTTAAATGTTTCCAACAGGGACACATAGTAACAACTATATCATGCTTTTGGTAAAGATTTTTAAAAAGAGCTCCAGAGTGCCTATGAAATAACTGCTCAATCAATCATCTTGTTGCAGTTGGTCTCTCTTGCAGAAGACCCAAGGCCTCCAGGACACTGGCAACAGTCTCTATGTACAACCATAAGTCACTCAGAGAGAAAATACTGTGTTGTCTAGGGATTGTTAGTGTGGGGCATAGAAGTATGATGTGTTCTGTGTCTTCTGTGTGGTGACTTCACCTTTCAATTTGAATCTGTGATCAGGCCTATTCTGTGTTGGTATGGTCTTAATGCCAGATGGTGTCTTGAGTGCTGTTGCATTAGTGTAGTTCTTGTCTGATGAGGGGGACAAGTGATAATCCCTTTGTGATAAGACTCAACCATCTGCAGCAAACAACTGAACATTTCAGCATGAGCCCATTTTTGTACAGCTAAAATTTGTACATATGTACACTGTGTTTTGGACAAAAGAAACACTTATGGTGGATTGGCTAGTGAGGTTATTTAAGGTGTATCCAAAGGACAGGAATGTGCCACAGGACTGGAACAATACTTGTACAGTTGTCCTTTGCAAAGGAAAAGGGGGTTTGGGCACCGCTGCTTGCAATGGAGGTTGAGGTGTTGGCAGTTTGAACCCTGCCACTGGCAAGTTGAATCAAAGGCATGGTTCATTAAATTCCATGCTACAAAATCCGCAGTAAGAAGCACCATCTTAGCCTCCTGATAGGGGGAGTTTTGTGACATTATGCCAAATCAACTTTAAGGGGATCTGTCTGATGAGTGTATTTGGTAAGGCATATAGAGGGGTGTTAATTCAAAGAATTATGAGGGGAACAGGGAGTAACTGCAGGAAGAACAGTGTGGATGTAGGAAAAGAAGAGGATGCATGGATCAAATTTTCAAAGATTGGCAGATATGCATGAAGTTTTTTAGGGAAGATAAGGATGTTTTTTGAGCCTTTATGGACCTGGAGAAGGCATACAACAGGGTTAACAGGAAGGCATTGTGGGATGTGTAGTAGATAATTGGGATAGTGGGACGGCTGCTGAGGGCAAACAAAAGATTTTTCCATAAGTAGTAGAGTTTGTATTAGGGTAGGAAATGGAGAAAATGAGTTGTCTGATGTGAATATTACATTGATAATACCAACACTTCTATCCTTAACCACTTCAGTATGATGAGGCACGAGTGGGTACACGAGGATGCCGGAATCGGCATCTTGATTATATGTACATATTTTTGTTCTTGTACATGAGTTACCCCCAGACTCTGTGAACTGGTTTGATAACGTTTTCTGTGTTTATTATTACTCAGAGTAAAAAAGACTCAGTAATACAGCAGTGACTCTATATTTTACAATGTGGGTAGTGTGATGTAAATTATATATGGCAGCCGATGCTGCACGTGAGAATTTGAGTTGTACTAAAGTGGTTAAGGACAATATCATACTGAATAGATGGAGTCCCAGATGTGGTATGGGAGAGATTTAAGAAAGGATAGTGGAAACTAAAAGTGCTCAGCATTCTTGAGTGAAGGTTTGAGAAGGTTAGTCTCCGATTATATAAAAATGGTGCATGACTTTGGTCCATAGAGATGTGTCACTATGATAATTGATATATCAATTGCATTAAACTTCACAGTCAATAACCTACTTGTTTATGGCTTTGGAATCTGTTCACTAGCTACATTATTACAAGAAAGGTGGAAGGGGGAAACATAGGTCTTGATTTGATTATAGAGTTTATTCCTGACTGGTTTCACTTTACAGGAATACTCTCGATAATTGGATCAAAACCCATGTTTCCCCCTTTCACCTTTCTCATAATTGTCCCAATGTCTCAACTACATTATTACATCTAATATTGTAAATAGGATATGTTCTGAGTCAAAACATTAATCCTGCTTGTATGTAAACTGAAAAACAAAGAAACATAATACACAAATGATACTTTCAATTAGTCAGTAAGTAATAAGATGAAACAAACCTGAAATTCTGGGTAATATATGACTTCTTTCATAATTATGGTTGCAGTACAGCCGACCTTGTGGGTTCTCCCTGCCTTCTTCTTTTTCTTGACAATTGGCTTCTGGGGAGGATCATCTTCTTCTCCTCCTGCATCTCCTGCTACTGCCTCACCAATAACCCCTGCACCAGATCCAGTTAACTGTAAACGAACCTAAATTAAACATCTTGTGACAATTAAATTCTATAATTAATTTTGTTTTCCCGTTTCCAATTTTTTCTTTCTTCTTTTGCCCATCATGGTACAATGACCTCTGTTCTTGGCTTGTAATTCCATGGGCAGGGAGTGATCCCTAAGGATAATGATGACTGCCACTTGTCTATGCTCTTTAAGCATGAAGGGCAAAGGTGATGGTTTCAGCCACCTGGCATATGCTCATCACCTTCTCCTTTCAAAAAGGAGGGCAGTTGGCCTTGTCAGAGCAACTGATCTTTTAATGGACTGCCATTCCATGTTGGTGTTCATGGAATTCCATTATACCTATTATTAACACCAGTACCCACTGACACTTCCATACAAAAATACACACATGTCACAATATAAACACTCTCAAATGTATATATTCATACATACCACAGGCTTTTTTCTTTCTATAAATGGGGTGACAAAGTCAAAGCACACACACACTTCATGCACTTTAAAACATATTTACTGCCCATTTCACCTGAGCACACTCCTTAATATACTGCCAAATTCTATACTTAACTATACTACCCCTGAAATCAATTCAAGATAGAAACTGCTTCCAAGGCAACCTTTCATATACTGATATCATACACTTCCTCTGGGATCAATGATGGTGGTGGTCCTATGAGATACATATCACAGAGAATCCTCTCCCTAACACCTGTTTTCAAAACCTATCAACACCTTCACCTCTATCTGGAGGAACAGACCTAAGCGACTGAGCATGATCTATTTCTATAGTCTTCAAATGTATTTCCTCCATTTTTTTTTTTTTTTTTAATAATAAAATGATAGCTGGCAACTGGTGACTGCCCCCCTCTCTCCTCCAACTACTTTAAGTGAGATATATGGGAAGACCCAAGGACCACTGCCAACCACTGTGGGGCTGTAGGTTTCCAGTCTATAAGACTTGAAGCAACAATTATTATCATTATTATGAGAGACACAAACACACAGTTACCTACTTCAATCTTAATCTCCTTCTTCTTGCGTCCACCTCTTCCCCGATAGGACTGGCACTGAAGGATCTTGAGTCCTGCCACAAAGAAGGGTACTCCACAGTAGGGCACTCCAACAGTTTCAAAACGGACTTCATTTTCATCATTGGCACAAGCTGAAATTTAAATCAGACATTTGAAACAATTTAAGATAAGACCAATTTGATAAATCCTTAAATATGGAGCATTATGTCATTCTTTTTGGTGGTAAATATAATGCAAATTCATTCATCTGAAGGGTGGACCTCACACTTAAATAAAAAAGTTGTGGTCAATCAAGATTACAATCAGACTGGGCCCAACCCTTGGAGGAATAAAACTGTCTGGGATTTGCAACAACAGAATTCTGTAAAATGTATCACAGCAGTGAAAGTGCTGTTCTTCCTGTCAGTGAGGAAGATCTAAGGCAAAGTTCTGATTGACTGATTGATAATCATAAATGATCATAACTGAACTCCAGATTGAGAGAAGTAACAAATATATCATACACTGACAACTAAATGATACGGGATGAATTACAATGTTTGGGCATATATTAATAAGAATACAGAATAGCTGTCTACTTGAGTGAGGCATGGAGCTGTAAGGCCCCTCAGTCAAATGGGACAGTTTCCAAAAGTTTTGCACTGGATTGGCTGGCACAATTCAACAGATTTGTACTGTGAGACATTAACCCCTTCCATACGGTGCCGCACACGTAGGCGTCATGGACTTAGATCTCGGTGGCAGCAGCCAATGCCAGCCGTACGACGTGTCGTAATAATACTCGCATCATAAAATATAGTCACCGCTTATATTGATCGTTCTCTCTTCACCCGTGAATTCTGATAACCATAGAAAATGCGATTACAAAAGAATTAGAAAGAATGTCATTATGGAGGGGCGACTACAATATATATAATCAAGACGCCGATATGGCAGCCTCGCGAATACACTCGCTCCCCATGACGCCTACGTGTGCGGCACCGTATGGAAGGGGTTAAAGGTGGTAATACATGAAATATAATTTAATCACTGAATAATCTAAGTGTCATTCATTGCTATATGAAGTATATATATAAGATTTGGTAAATTTTAACTTTTGAGCATGTATCAAATTGTGCAGGTAGAGACACTACGCATCCTTAAAACTACTACATTCTTGGCAAGTTCATGCAAAGGTTCTGGTGTGTCCTTGCTCCCTGTTCTGGTGCCTTTTGAGTGCCTCCATGCTCACTTGCACAACAAATATTATGTACAATATTCTATCATCACTTTGCCCATGTGAAATCCTTTATATTTCACCATAAATATTGAGAAAATTAATATACTTAATTAGTTAGAACTATGACTACCACTGAAAGGAATGTTTATGTTTCCTCAGATATCTTAAGTGATACTACTTATCCTTCACTACTGTGAATCTAAGAAGCACCACTGATCAGATTTAATGGTCAACCTCTCCCATTGGACAATAATTCTAAAATATTTAGTCTCATATTTAATTTAATACACACATGATCTTATCCCTATACATTAAAACACTCACAGTGGGAGCAAAGAAGAAAATGGATGCATTTAGAATAGACACAGGCAAAGGATTTGGATAGCAGAAAGAAATATTTATCAATACATATAAACAACTGATAAAGAGTTTCACTTAATATGCATCCACAGTATGACACCCAACAATTAAGAATGCATTCTACAAACAACACTAAATAAATAATTAAGAATGCTACAAAAGCACTAATAGAATATTCACAAACCAAAATTCTTTCTAGAGCAAAACTTAAGAATGACAAGCACACAGTTATGTACAACAGCCCAAGTACCCATTCTTCCCTCACTTCAAATCATACAAACATAACTCAACAAATACTAAATAAAAACAACTCTAGCAGTAATTTACTCAAACATTTAATACAACCTTATATTCCAGTAAAGATAGACAGATAAAGATTATATATATATATATATATATATATATATATATATATATGTTTATATATATATATATGTCTATATATATACATATATATATATATATACAGAGAGAGAGAGAGAGAGAGAGAGAGAGAGAGAGAGAAAGAGGGGGGATTGGGAGAGAGAGAGGGAAGGAGTGGGGGAGAGAGAGGGAGGGAGTGGGGAGAGAGGGAGGGAGTGGGGAGAGAGAGAAAGGGAGAGGGAGAGGGAGAGGGGGAGGGGGAGAGAGAGAGAGAGAGAGAGAGAGAGAGAGAGAGAGAGAGAGAGAGAGAGAGAGAGAGAGAGAGAGAGAGAGAGAGAGAGAGAGAGAGAGAGAGATAGAGATGGGGATCAAGGGAAGAGAGAGAGGTATTCCTTGTATATTCAAACTAAGGTGATTTGAGGTTTTGGTAATAAAACATATTACTTACAAATCATATTGCTATGTTTTGTACTTGAGGGAAGGAGGAAGAAACTGTGCTATTAAATGGAACCACTACACTCCAAGAATATCTATTTGCTTTCCTCATAACCAAGTTTTCACCTTTCCATTTTTTCTCATGAATTATTGATTCTATCAGAATTACTAATAATAATAAAAGTGCCAATAATTAAAGCACAATATGAAGCATTTGATATAAAGGGTAACGTGGAGTTGTGCAAAGGGCAATAGAATAAAGGGCAATTCTATCATGCTTGCCAGAAGACTAGAAAGAATTACTGTGGTCTTCGGGACAATTAATTTCTCTAAACATGCAACTTCATTAGTTTATGTATTAGTAGCAACCTACACTTGATGTATGCCCTGTACACAGAAGAAATAAAAATTTACTCTTTAAGCAGTTGATGTTTCTAGCAAAATTTATACCAGAAACTACCAATGGCAACAATATTACCCTCAATACTTCTAGGTAAAAATAACTAGTCAACCCTTATTGCCAACTCAGATGGTTTAATAAAATAGTAAAAGCTGCTCTTCAACCACATCTAGAAGACCAAGTCCCCATACATGACTGACTGTACTTGCTAAACAATGAAATAGCAGACTTCTATAAAATCGCCTACAGAGAAAACGACATCCCATTAACCTGTATTTATAGCAATATAAAATCAGTCTAATCAGAGGTCATCCGCTACATATTAAACATTGTTATAGTTGATCAAGTTACTCTTAATTTTCCTACCTGTGGGAACCATAAAATTCAAGTACTACTTATCCTTATCCATATCTCACATTTGACTTGGACATACCTACATTCGTTCAGAAACACACTAACATAAAATCATGGTGACCTTTACAATCAAGTTCCCAGATATTGTACAGGATACAAGTGATATTGTATGTACTCACCTGGCACATCAACACATCCAAAATTTTTGGTAGACCTTAGCAGGGCGTATGTGGTCTTGGTTTTTCTTTCGTGTTCTCGAATTATCTGATCTGCCTCTTCTAGAGATCTAACTTGGTATGTAGACATATTGAAATTTGTTGTGAGGCATTTATATCAGGATTATTTGAAATCTTTTGGTCATACAAATCTACCTTGTGCGAGATGTTTACATGTACACAGACGCCAAATACGATCTTTTCCGAAACGAACAGAAACACTTTTGGTTTAGATGCATTATCTTAACCTCAGTTAGTCAAATGACCTCGATATTTCGTAAAATAGAACTAAAACCATTTGCTTTTTCTATTACTAATCTATGTCCGTGAAAGTTTTTGTAGATGATGTGATATAAGCATTAATTACTTTTCAATGAGCGAATTTAAACGAAATGGGACAAAAGGAAAGAAATCTATGATTCACAGAGTACGTCACTAAAAGAGGGGTAACTTTACTATAACGGGACTAGCCCGGTAATGTCGTGACATCCTTTCTACCCAGAAATTCTGCTCAAATTGTGTTGATTTGTGACGCTACTAACATAATTTATTTTTTCCTATAGTCTGTACTTCTAAAATAAGTCAAGATCCAAAACCACATTATATCTAATTTCATGAGGAGCTCTATTTTTAATTGA
Organism: Oratosquilla oratoria; assembly: GCF_046742065.1. NCBI lineage: Eukaryota > Metazoa > Arthropoda > Malacostraca > Stomatopoda > Squillidae > Oratosquilla > Oratosquilla oratoria. The sequence continues at coordinate 2,330,498 of NC_134799.1, forward strand.
AATTTTGAGTCCCAAATCCACATATAAACAAAATGAAAGGACTTGTACTATGAAAAAAAAAAAAAACAACATTTGTTATGAATTCTCAGGAATCCATCTCATTTGTAGCTTAAGAATATAACTATGCATACTACAATTGTACAAAAAGACAACCACTATAGTGGAAGTGTATCTCGCATTTGGTACAAATCTATGGATACCAAATTTTTTTTAACTTAATGGACTGCAAACTTCTTGATTGAAAATCAACACTTGATATCTTGCAAAGCTTGATTTGCACACAATTATATGAGAGCAATACATCTGAATTATTAAACATTTTCCAAAATGTTGCCATTTTAAATGTCTTGTTTACATTTTGTACACAATATTATTCTTAAATTCGCTGGGTGAGCAGTTTAGTGTGTTGCTACTTGGAAACAAGGTCATAGTCAAGGAAATTTGAGACTTTGACTGAACAAGTTAGGAATTACTTGTCTATCTATATTTCAAAATGTTTATAAAGAAGGTAATCTAGATCAGTGATGGCATCTATTTATCTTTGTATATACCAAGGACTTCCCCCTTATAAGGGAAGTAGACAGTAAAGACAATGAGGCATGCACCCACTCCCATCCACAACCTGTTTCCCTCCCATTTAGCTCCTCATGGATGAAAAGTCATACCTGCATCCTGCCAACTGTCTGGGTCAGAACCAATGTAGCAAGATGCAAGTGTCATATTACATTAAATTCCCAGCTTCAACAAGGTCTCCATAAGGAAGTACCATCCTGGCCCTCTGAGATGGGGAGTTTGTGATGTTGAACCAAATTATCAAACTGAAACCCTATTTAAAAAAAATAAAATAAAATAAATAATAATAATATTAATGACAATAGTAAATAAAAAATAAACAAATAGTCAAGAATTAGTCTACAAGCTTGCACTTTCCTGACATTCTTGTAGGAAGCTTATATTGTACCATACACAGATATCAGGCATTGTCAGTCTATCTCAAACAAAATATAAATGATAACTAGGAGACAAAAGCTTTTATCTATCCAACAAGTTTATCTATTTATTTTTATCTTTCCTTTAGGCTGTGTCAAAATACCATTCACACACAACCACTCCCTAACCACCCACTCACTCCCTTCCATGCATTACAGTATCATCCATACACAGGCATTCTTTACTCTCCCCATCATCTACTTTCTCCCTTCTTTCCTCAAAAGCTGAGATGATAAGGAGGGAGGGAGGGAGGGAGGGGTGAATGGGGGGTGGAATGGGTGGGAATGAAATGGGTGAGAGTGGATATATGCCTTTTGACTTTGGCTACCACCCAAGGGGGTAAAAGCCCTTGATACATGTATTTTTATTTTTTCCAGATATTCACAAGGTCAGTACTGAACTTACAACAAAGATGCTGTTAATTAGAACAGTGAACTGTAATGGTATATTTGTAGTGGCCAACATTATGAAGAAATAGTACTTTGTTTGCATGTGGTTTCTGTGGAAACAAAGAAATGTGTATGCATATAACAAAATTTTGCAGCTTATAGCTAATATCTCAAATTATGTAAAATACATAATAAAGCAGCCTTGCTGTGGATGTGTTGTGTCTTGCGACACTGCTTCTGACCCAGGGCAGTGGGCAAGATGCAGGGATGACCCATCATCCTGGAGGAGCCAAGATAAGAGGGAGGGAGTTGGGTGGATGGGAGTGGAGTATGTGGGGATGGAATGGGTGGGAGTAAATCTTATGCCTTTTTTTTTTTTTTTTGGCTACCTCCCTTGTAAGGGGGAAAAAGCCTTTGGTATATGTATGTATATATGTAGAAATACTTATGCCCATATTTGTCCATACTGGGATGTGATAAAATCTGAACATTTCTATCGGTCATCTTTAAAACATGTTGGATATTTCATTGGTGATGGAAATGAAAACAAAAGCTTAATTTACAAAAATTCTTTTGTGACAGATCTTGACTTTTACATTCCTATTATCATTTTCATTTTTCTGAACAATGTCACAAATTCATCTGAGGAGAACACCTCAAGCAATCAAAGTGTTAAGTCGCACTGTAGCGAAACTTAAACAACACCACAAATTGTATGTTCTTCTGGACTGACATTCTAGTATGAAATTAGTAGCCCTTGTGTACCAGGAAGCTGGCTGAGCGGGTTAGGGCATCGTCACTTGCGGCGAAGGTCAAGGGGATGGCGGTTTGAATCCTGCCACCAGCGAAGTTGAACCAAGGGGTTCATTAAATTGCACGCTACAAAGTCCTCTGTATGGGGCACCATCTTAACTTTCCAAGAGGGGGAAGTTTGTTACATTAAACCATATCAATCAAAAATTGTGTACACCATGCAAAAACTGCAGTTATTGTTTCTTAGTATTTAAATGTAAGGTTCTGGGGCCAATGACAGGTACCTAAGTGTTGGAAATACAATACAGATCTCATAAAGAATCAGCTCCCTCCTTCAACCACTTGTCTTGTAAACCCAACACCCTTACCTCAATTTGGAGGTGCAACACAAGGGGGTGCCATTTGGTCTCCGATCTTGGCCAAATTTCTTTCCCTACAAATTTTAAGACTATTTTTTCTCCACAAGGTAAACTGACAACTGGTAACCATTCCCCTCCTCTTCCTGCTAACTGGTGATGTGAAAAGACTCGTACTAATACCAGAGCTGGGCGCATTCTTTGGTGCATTCCACTTTATTTTGGCCACAGTTAGCACTCCCAAACTATTAAAGCTTAAGAGACAGGTTCATACTGAAATAAAAGTCCTGTAGGCCACCTACTATACCAAAGAAAAATTTTTGTAGGCCACATAATATACTGGCACCTATATTGCTTTAATAGTTCGGGAGCGCTAACCACAGCCAAACTAAAGTGGAATGCATCTAGGAACACACCCAGCTCTGACTAATACTACAAACAACAGTCCAGGGTTTCTTCCATAGATCCACAGGAGGGCTGCATGACCACAGACCTCGTGAGTGAAACTTAAGGAAAGAATTATTGTTATTGAAGGGAAGATCCTCAATAGCTCTGCAAGTTGAATTGAGCCTAACGTATCCATACCTATTTTTTAATTTATTCTATTCATGTTTTAAGATTTCATGATTGCCACATACAAGCCTTATCAAGCTTGGAAAGTACATTTTAACATTGAAAGGGTCTCACTAACCTACAAACATACATAAACCAGAAGGCTTTTTTCCTTTATATAAGATGGGTGGCAAAGTCAAAATATACATCCAGCCTATATATATCCAAAATAAATTAATCAGTTACCTAAGCATTCCAAATTCTGTTTTGTAAACACTATATTATCACAAATCCTGGAGAGTGACCATGAGAACCCTATCTCAGCAACACAACTAAATGTAAACGTATACAAACCTTTTGATGGGATTCTGACACGAGTGTCTGCTGAGCCAAGTCCTTGGGTTTTTATATAATGAATGATACCATATATCTAGAGCTGTACTAAACTTTCAGTTAGCCCTTTTTAACTCCTGAAATGTAGCCAAAATGACTACAATATTGCAATAAATTTCTACCTGTTCCAGTTTCAGATTAACCAATACATCTAAAGATGTAAAAGAAACAAAAAAAGATATCTTTATTTAATTTAATTCTATATTACATATTATGTACAACAGCAGCTGGGTTGTAGAACAAAAGCAAAGTGTGGCATGTCTTAATCATACAACTGCTTTGTGTAAAATTTCAGATGTTTTCTTAAACAAGATCCTATGAAGAAGAACCTCATTAAATAAACATACAAGTACTTTTGCTTCAAAACATATACCAACATATAATATTTTAACCATAATTACTTGCCCAAAACAATACTATCCCCCTAAACCTATTGCTTCTTGGGTGGTATCCAGGCTTCGATTTTCGGTTTTGTGGTCGAATAAGGCATGTATGCATCTTCGGTTCCACTCATGTTGGCCACGTATTTCATCTGCCAAGCATGCGTGGAGTGAAGTCCCTGAGGAAAAAGAGAACAATTTGAAATTCTCAAACAAATTATTCCTGAATACCATAGGTATCTAACTCAATAATTCATAAATCCTCTCGTATGGTGATGTAATTTATAGATTTTAATATTACTAATGTATTACTAATGTATGTATGGGTTTTATAAAAGGGGCACTGAGAAAGAGGGAAATGTCTGCTGAGGAAGGAAGGGAGAAGACAGAAGATGAGAGGTGAGTAGAGAATGGTTGTGTATGGATGATGCTGTGATGCATGGAAGGGAGTGGATGGGGGATGGGGGGATTAGGGAATGGGTATGTGTGAATGATATTTTGTTGCAGCCCAAAAGGATTTCTCCCCATCTTTTTTTCTGAATGAGGGGACGGAGAGGTTGCTGATGAAATGAAGTGGCCTTGCTGTGGATGTGCTGTGTCTTGCTGCATTGCTTCTGACCCAGGGCAACGGGTGAGTTGCAGGGATGACCTGTCATCCAGGAGGAGCCAAGAAAAGAAGGAGGGGGAGGGGTGGTGAATGGGAGTGGAGAGTGTGGGGATGAAATTGGTGGGAGAGGAATTATACCTTTTGACTTTGGCTACCTCCCTTGTAAGGGGGAAAAAAGGCCTTGGTATGACTTATCCTTATCAAGTGTAAATGACTGATCTGTCACACAAGGGAAACTGACACCCCATAGGACAAATATAATCACTATTGTAAACACCTGCATTTATTTTTCTCATGTGGAATGCAGACTGCTACCACTGCAGGGAAGCATTTTAATATTTCCATAGCATATGAAAAAGAATAACCTTTTCTTCTACTTCCTTTGATCCTTTAAAGGTCAAAATGCACAACTGACGACATTTTTTCAAAACACCAAGGGCAGTAAATAAAAAACCATTGCTATTCCCACAAACTATTTTTGCTATTAAACTTGAATATAAGCAACAAAAATGTTATTTTTTTAATTCTAAATAAATCGTTTGCACTTGGCAAACAGCTTTGGCTATCATCTGGAATCTTCGGAAATGTGATGTAGAAGTAGTCAAACACTGCTCTTCACACACCATTGTTAAACATTAATTGTATAGGTGCAAGAAAATTTAATAAATTATGTTCTACTGTGACTTGCGACACTGCTTCTGACCCAGGGCAGTGGACAAGGTGCAGGGATGACCCGTCATCCAGGAGGTGCTAAGATGGGAGGGAGGGTGGAGGGGAGTGGAGTGTATTTAGGGATGGAATGGGTGGGAATGATTTTATACCTTTTTCTTTTTGGCTACCTCCCTTGTAAGGGGGAAGAAGCCTTGGTATATGTATGTTCTATTGTATATCTGCCAAGTGTAAAAACAGTTAAGGAATGTACCAAGAAAACCAACACTGTTATAATTTGGATTTCCACAGATTAAGCTCCCAACACCTCTTGATCTTCCCCCATCCTATTTCTGATGTTTTGGGATCCTCCCTTATATAGTGTCCTAACATAATAAATACAATTTTCAAGCTGAAAGTTCTCTTGTAAAGTAAAGGAGTCCTTCCCTCTATGACTGTAGGATATTCAACAAGGCATATTACAGACAGGATTTTTTTTTAATATTTTTGTTAATGGATTTATACTGGTTACATCATTTAAGAGTCTAATTTGACCCATTTATGGCACAATTGTCTTTCTCATCATTTTTATATCTCAAAATTATACATACATATACATAAATTGATGCAGCCCAAAGGAATTTCTCCGTCCTCTCCTTTTCTGCATGAGAGAGAGAGAGAGAGAGAGAGAGAGAGAGAGAGAGAGAGAGAGAGAGAGAGAGAGAGAGAGAGAGAGAGAGAGAGAGAGAGAGAGAGAGAGAGAGAGAGAGAGAGAGAGAGAGAGAGAGAGAGAGAGAGAGAGAGAGAGAGAGAGAGAGAGAGAGAGAGAGAGAGAGAGAGAGAGAGAGAGAGAGAGAGAGAGAGAGAGAGAGAGAGAGAGAGAGAGAGAGAGAGAGAGAGAGAGAGAGAGAGAGAGAGAGAGAGAGAGAGAGAGAGAGAGAGAGAGAGAGAGAGAGAGAGAGAGAGAGAGAGAGAGAGAGAGAGAGAGAGAGTGAGAGAGAGAGAGAGAGAGAGAGAGAGAGAGAGAGAGAGAGAGAGAGAGAGACTGTGTCTTGCATCTCTGCTATGGAATGGGTGAGAGTGGATTTTATGCCTTTGTTTTTGGTTACCTCCTTTGTAAGGGGAAAAAGCCTTTTTGGCATATGTGTGTATATGTATGTATATTAATATCCTTGTATACAAAGGCCATATATATATATATATATATATATATATATATATATATTTATTTATAAATATATATATATATATATATATATCCTTTTTCCCTTTTTTTACCACCTCATGGAAGATGGGTCATCCCTGTCCCCTGGCACACTGCTTAGGTCAAAGGCAATCCAACAAGATACAAGACATCTGAAGGAAGGCCTAACAGCTGGAGCCAGTTTACCTCTACCACTTCATTTTATGGCACTTCTTCCCTCATCAACTTAAAAAAAACTTATGGAACAGACAAAAACACCCCTCCTGGCCATGTCAGTTATCTACTTACAGCCACCACTCATTATGTATACATTAATATTGAAATTATTTTCAAAAATAGAAAGGTACACACCACTGTAACTTGGCTTTCAGATTAATTCTAGTCCATTTAAAGTATACAGTGTATGGTTGTATTTCCAGGTTTAAACATTCAGTGTTTTACTCCATTTTGTTTTGTACATTTAAAATTTACTTTAAAACATGAAAATCCAAGAAAAAATAATTAATGATGTTAAAGCCATGCCTTACCTTTGTGGGTGGAATATCGGATTTGTGATGCATCCAACCAAACCATTCTGCGGGAATCTGAGAGCCATCGTAGTCTGTGCCAACTGATGGACTGTACTCAACCCATCGGTTGCGCCCTGCCAGCAAAAGTAAAGTAAGTGTTGGTGACCCTAAAATAACTGTATTCACAACTTGAACTTACTTATGTTTTAACTAAATATTCATATTTACGCAGTAGATTTATAATGAACATGTAGCAAAACCAACATTACCAAAACCCGAGTGTAATAATTGTTGCTTTGAGTTTGACAAACTGGAAACCCACAGCCCCAGTAGTTGGTAACATTTACTGGACCCTCCCACAGCTCTGAGAAAAAACTTTAGACTGTTGTCTGTGTTGTATTATTATAAGATCTTCTATGCCACCTTCTTACAAGAGTAGGTAATGGGGAGCAGTCATTAGTTGTCAGTTTTCTTTTTGCTAGTCAAAAAGTTTGACAACCATTTCTTTTTGTCCACATTTGTTTCCATGATCAACCAATCAATTTATCGTCCCTGGTCTATCTTGCAGAGGATCCACAGCCTTCAGGTAACCAACAACAGCTGGTTACCCGTTTATTTTGTTTCTTTGATCTTTCTTGATAATATAAATCTAGAGACAGTGTCAAAGGCTGCATTTACGTCTAATACCACCAAGCCATCAGCTAGCACCTCTATTCTAAAGCCATCTTATATTTGTTTGGTGAGGATACTATGCAAGTTTTGATTCTTTCTAGAATCATTCCTTCATTTAGCTTTGATATGGTGGAGAAGAGCAAGCTAGGTCTTTAGGATGAAGTACATTATGGATGTTTGTTTGGTTTTAAGATGGAAATTATGTGTGTTCTTTTCTAAACCACTGGCATATTAATGTAAGCCCAAGAGTAATACAAGATTGCTGTGAATGCTAGTATTTCCAGATATCTTAATCCATCTATCTATATACAAAGAGTTTTTCCCTCTTATAAGGGAGGTAGCTAAGTCAGAGGCACGTACCTATTCCCACCCAGATGGGTCTTCTTTTACTTGTTCTTCATTATATTTGGCCCTAGTATTTCTCCTATATTCTGACCAGTATAATGTTTTCATACTTATTCAACTATTTGTTTTAACCAATTGTTCATTTTTTTCTGTGTTATGTGAGGTTAGAAGGAGGTACTGTTATAGTAGTGGGCTGAAAAATATATTGTATATGAGAGAAGATGTGTGGGTTGGTGATGTCAAGGGCAGCCTTCTCTTTCACCTTGGATGTTGTTGTTGTTCCCTAGACTGTCTGTCCGAGCAGTCCCGTCTCCCCAAGGAATGCCACAGCCGAAACTGGGTTTTCCCACACATCCTTTATAGAGTGTATGTTGTGTTGTTTGCGTGCATGATTGTGTACAATGCAGTCTTCCATTATGTGTTGTATGGTATGGGGCGACCAGCCCTGGCCACCGGCTCTATGCAGGTGGCACCGATTCCCTCACCTTGGATGTTGTACACAATGGTGTTATCAATCTGCATGATACTGGATCTGCTGGTGCTTTGTTGGGTTCAGAAGTGTGGAGACTTTCCTTTATATTCAGGGAGTGGGTACTGTGCAGTGTACATAATTGTAGTTGGGACTTTCCTTTATATTCAGAGTGTGGGTACTGTGCAGTGTACATAATTGTAGTTGAGACTTTCCTTTATATTCAGAGTGTGGGTACTGTGCAGTGTACATAATTGTAGTTGATTACATTAACGAGTGTTCGGATTCCTTGTGTTCCTACCACTGCATGTGTATGTTTGATATTTCATCTGAATCCACAGCACATACTTTAGTCTTCTAATTTTGTGTATGCATGTTGTTGTGGTAAATGCAGGGGTGCATGGCTAATGGAGTGAGAACTGCTCTCACAGCTCTTGCTTAATGCTTAAGTATCATGCTTACAAAGGCTCAACTCACAATAGGTGCCTGGGTGGTACTTCAGTGAACTCCACTAACATTGCAACCCTGCAATCACTACAACAATATGTTGTGGGTGTGAGCTTTGACTTAGCCAACCCAACCCCTTATATAGGGGAAAGAATTTTATATATATATATATATATATATATAAAGAACATTTGTCATCACTTCCAGAATGTAGTGATATTGTTTATATATGATCTAATATGGGGCACTGACTGCAAAAGTTTTATGCAGTACTTCAATGATTTTAGTGATGCACCTACTATCAAGTCATACAGCATTCTTTTATGAATAGACTAATCATGGGTCAATTATAATTCTCTTAAGATTGATATTTGATTGTAAACAGCAATGTACTATACCTTGAAAATAGCTGTTGTCCTCGTAATACTTGTTTCCAAATGCATCGGTACCAACTAACGTGCCCACACGCAAGTCATCCGTCCTGTGAAAAAAAAAAAAAAAATCAACATTATGTTTTTTTTTTTTTTTACAAAAGACATGTGTAATTTCAATAACGACAATAATGATAATAATCATCATCGATCTGTTGCCCCAGATCTCTCCTGCAAGAGACTCATGGCCACCAGACGGGTCCATAAACCACTCTGGGAAGAAATTATGTTGAATGCTCCAACATAAGTTTTATCAGGTAGGCTGAAACCATTTCAGCTACTGCTCTTTGAATTTCCTCTATTCTTATTATATCTTTTTCTGTGGAGACCATACTACATCATAATCCAGTCTGGGATGGTTCAGGTTTGCGATAATGTTTTTCATATGATATCCTTGCCCAATGCCATTCTTATATTCACTAACAATTCATAAGCAACCCTCTGTTATTCATCTGCTACAGGGCTGGTGGAGTATTGAGTTTGGTGGTCTGGCCTGAAGAGCTTGTTCATGATCTAGGTTTCACCTTGGTCTTTGGATCATGTGTTGGACTCGTGATCAACAGCTATTTCCCTATCGGAAGAGAGCTCAGAGCTCTTATGACCGATCTATGGGTAATGCTTTGACCTTACACTCACACACACCCCCAACTCCCCGCCCACGAGAATTGGAGTAACGACTTAAAGCACAGCAATAGTGAAATTATTTTCAGCCCTGGGCAGGATTCGAACTGGGACTGCCATAGTGACAGTCTGGGACTCTACCAACCGTGCCACCTAACTGTAATACACAGGAAAGGAGCAACATTTGTTGGGTCCAGTCTCCTACTCGCCAATTTATCATGTCTAGCCTCAAATCCATATACAGCTCCAGGAGCCAAGAAGAGAGGGAGGGAGGAGTGGTGAATGGTAGTGGGAGTAGGTAGGGATGAAATGGGTGGGAGTAAATTTATGCCTTTGACTTTGGCTACCTCACTTGTAAGGGGAAAAAAAGCCCTTAGTATATGTATGTGTATTTACATTTGAATTCATGCATTGTTCCAGTTTGGGCTATATCATCTTCTAAGCTATTTCAAGTATTTATGTATCTACTGGGTATATGGAAAACTGTATTTCTTCACATTCTTTAGATATGTGGTCTCTCTTAATTTATTCCCATTTTCTTACTGATTTTACTGTAAGGTTTGTGTTGGTTGAAAGTTATGTATCAAAAATATGGCCTAGAATTTTGAGGTTCTTAAGCACCTCCACATGTGATGCAGCCCTGAGGGGCTAGTTCTTGGTGTCCAAATCTGCCTTGGAAACATGATATGTTTACACAATAAACAGACTCTTCATTCTGGTATTCATTTAGATTCATTCTCCCATATCTTATCCACTTAAGCTTATTTCATTTCAAAGTGGATCTAATACCTTTGTTTTTCTGACTACCTCCCTTGTAAGGGGAAAAAAGCCTTTGGTATATGTATATATGTAAGCTTATTTCTGGGAACTTTCTAAAACTACTTTATGATTCAACATATAGCTTCTGGGGATGTTAAGGCATGAAAATTAAAGGTAGGTCTGAGAGGACCTCAAGCCCTGAAATCAGCTGGGTGATCCACAAAATGGAGTTAACGAGTTGAGAGGAGCACTGGCTCAAAAGTCCCAGAATATTGGTAAACAATATTTCTAATCTTTTGGTAAAGGATTTGACAGAAATATTGGATATATTGACTATGGTCACATATAACTATGTGACTGGGATCACTCCTGTGTGGTGCAGATGGTTATAACTCTACCCTGAGCTAAATCTCTTGAAATGATGGGAGTTAAAATGTCATGTCTCACTATTTCGAGCATCTCTATTTTAAGTAATAGAAGAATTTAATTCATTGCCTTCCATATTTGTGACATTTGGGCATCTCCTCACTAACCTTCGCATAATATACTTTGTATTTTACTTTAAATAATAGGTTTACTATTATATGCTAACAATATTCTATCAAATTAAAAATTATTGTAAAAAAATAAATCTAAAAAATATAGGAAAGTAAAGTGATACTGAGTATAACTATCTGGTTATATATAAATTAGTAAAATTCCAGGACAACACAAACACGAATATTTAACATGAAATTTATGTTTTCCAATAGCTCCTAACCATTCCGTAGAAAAAAATAATCTTTCAAATATAATAAAAGAAAAATGTGATAAATGTGTTTGTGTCTTACTGGAATAGACTATAAATTTGCCTGCTATGCACAACACCTATAAAATGACTGGATATCAGACAAATTTAAATTTCAATAACATTCTGGGCAATTTGACAATATCATATTTACACATATTGCACCCCCACCCTTCCAATGACAGACACAATAACATTGTAATTCCAAAATCTATGCAGTTATGTACTAATTATTAGTCTAATACTAGAGGTTAATTAAATTTGTCTAAAATAAAACAACTGTTTGACTTTACATATTAATTCATATCTTATAAGGAATACCTTAGTAATCCACATGATCTATTCTTATACAACTATATATATAACAGATTCATGACTTATGTATCCTGTATATGACTACTAATCATCATGCATGCAAAAACTTTGCCTATACATTGTTGCAGCTACCTTCTATGGATAGGTTTTAGGTCCTACGAAGGAAACGAGAATGGGGTTAAGAGAACCGTACGCCTTTACTTAACTACTGGATCCAAGTTACCTGTATATCTTATATAACGATGCTCTTATCCCCCCATTTGCCTTGATAATCCTGAAAACTTTGCCGATCCTGTCCAAGCCAAAGAATGCCATGATAAACGGATTCTGCTCAGCTTCTGAAGATGTTGCTTCACCAGTCTCGTCTCAGACCACGGCCGGATAAACAAAAATCAGCTGTTGCACACAAATATTTGACCTTAATTACAATATAATTTAATTGCTGTATGGTATTAATAGTAAAATTTATTCTTCATCAATAGCTATATCTCTTGAATATCTACATCATATTCTATCATACACATGTATATATATGTACACGTAATGAACGGTCTTAAAATATTTATCCCATTGATTGAATGCATACGATTTGTCTCCCAAAAGAAGTATTTTAAACCAGTAATTTTTACCTATATGTAGTTTTCAATATAATGTTTAAGCTTGTGTGGGACACAGTAACCCAAACACCAACCAGCTGGGCAACGACAGTGTAAGGTATTGTTTATTATTTTTAACTTCATACGTAACGAAGGGTAGTGTTATGAGGAGACAGAACAGGGTAGGAATTTATCTTATATTTGTTTATGCATAAGAATAAATATAGTCTTCATAGTCGAGAAACATATTGTACCAAAGACGCCCATTGACTTACTCAGTACTACAAATGTAATAGGGGCAGTCAGTCAGTGAACTTGAGATGTAGTGTTGCAAGACTACACCCCTATCCCTATGTATGGATGGACACTTGCGTTTTTCATCGCGTCAAATGAGGTGATGTCATGTATGGTGTGATGTTCGTTTCATGTATTTGTGACCATTTATAGCTTTTCTTTTTATTGTGTTGATAATTCTTACACAACAACAGAATGTTATTTTGAAGATATTAACTACATACCTGCTGTACCACAAAAAAAAAAACATATAAATTATCCAATCACAAAAGAAGCACTTGAAGACTGACCCCAAACTTCCTACTCCAAATAACCTCCCAGACATCAGGTCCAAGTATTATTGTAGTATGAGTAATAATAAATACAGAAACGTGATCAAACCAGTTTACAGAATCTGGGGGTAACTTGTGTACAACTACAAAAAATATAATCAAGATGCCGTCGCTGGCATCCTCGTGTACCCACTCATGCCTCATGACGCCTACATAGGCACCATCATACCGAAGTGGTTAATATTTGGCTTTAGGTATGTTCTGTTTTTCAGTTGAAGCTCACTGTCCATTTTCTTCCAGCAGATTTGCCCATCATCTCTATGCAGATCAGAAGGCTTGCTGTCTGTGCATCAGTTTCTGGCAAAACACATCATTGTAGTGACCTGACATTCTCTCTGTTTACCAAATTGCTAGCATGTAAGTATCTCCACTTTCTGAAAAGGGGGAAGGTTTGAAAGGTACTATTGTCATTATTGGCAGTATATGTTGGAAGTAGTAAGTTTTGAGATGATTTGCTTAGCACCAGCAAGAATAAATGTTTGAATTATAAGTAGAAGTTAAAGGATAAAGTCAGTGCATGCTACATTATATATATGTATTTTTTTCATTTAATATGATTTTTAATTAATTACTAAGAGATGTGTTTAGAAAGGGAATTGATGATAGTGAACACACTGTTTAAAAAGAGAGCTAAGTATAAGTATACATGTGAAAGGGTGGTGGAGGGGAGGGTGGCTGAGGCAGAATTGATGGACCATGTAGTGGAACCCAAAGGGCGAATTGGAAAAGTTTTTGTGGTTCGTGATTTCATAGGAGAGAGTGGGGGTTTGATCATTTTATGATAGAAGGAAAATTAAGAATGGAGGAAAAGGGAAGGAGGTAGATAAATGCTGAGAGTAAACAGATTAAATAATGATAAAGAGAATAGGAGAAACTGAGAAATGTCGAAGGGTGGTGAGGAGTAAAGGAGAAACTGGAATAAAGGAGAATGTGCATGTTTCATAGAGGAAGTGATAAAATGTGCAAAGAATGTTTGTAGGATAAGGAGGATGTGAAAGAACAGGAGATGATGAATGTTGGGATGAAGAAGTGAAAGTGGTGATGGAAGAAAAATGAGGATTGGTTGCAAGGTAGGGAAATGTATGGGAAATACAATAAGAATAGGAGCAAAATGCAAGGCGAGGTAGGCAAAGAGAGGGGAAGAGATAGGTGAGAGTAAAGAGTGGTTATGAATGGATGATAAATTAATGTGACCTAAAGGGATTTTACCTTGTCTTATGTTTTACTTGTAAATGGATGATGTGGGAGGGTTGCCATGTGGGGGTAAACCAGCTTCAGCTGTTGGGTTCTGCTGTGGAGGTACCGTGTCTTGCTCCATTGCTTCTGACCTGGGCAGTAGATGGGGGGAACAGATGGCCTTTCATTCACAAGGAGCTTAGGTAACAGGGAAATAAAACAGATGTAGGATAAGTGAAGGTTGGATGCATACCTTGACTCCCCACCTTCCTTGTAAGGGGGGAAAGACCTTTTGGTAAATGTATGTGTGTACATTAATGAATAAAGGTGGACTTTATTTTCAGAATGTTGTGTGGTGCAATTTCTCTCTAAAATGCAAGAGGTGGGACAGTCACTGTGGAGATGGGCCTCAGCAAGAAGCAAGGCAGGACCTTCATTAGGGGGTAGCATGGCCACGACAAGTGGAGACCACCAGATCATGGCCCTTCTCCTGACGAGTCTTCCCCTGCTGATGCCCCTCGGTGCCTGGGGTGTCGAGGCAGTGGTGGATTTTAGCATTGAGGTTCCTGCCATGGACCCTGAAATAGACGAAGAAAATAGGGAGAAACTAGAAACCTTTTCGGGAGTGTGGCAGGAAATCTTCAAATGGAGTTTCTTCTCGGCAGTACTCATTCATCTTATGGCTGCAGTCACAGCATTTTTTACACTCCGGAAGCACAAGTATGGAAGGTCAGTGCAAGGGACCGGACTATTTGTAACTGGCATAACATTATCTCTTTAGTGGGGTATGAGTTCAATGTGTAATATTACATACATGTACCAAAGGCTTTTTCCCCCTTACAGGGGGAATAGCCAAAAAGAAAAAGGCATAGAAATCACTCCCACCCATTTCATTTCCCATATATTCCACTCCCCTCCCTCCCTCCTATCTTGGCACCTCCTGGATGACGGGTCATCCCTGCATCCTGTCCACTGCCCTGGGTCAGAAGCAGTGTCGCAAGACACAGCACATCCACAGCAAGGCCGCTTCATAAATTCAGCGACCCCCCCTCTCCGTCCCCTCGTATAATATTACTTATCATTTTAATCTAACTCATCAGTTAGCATTCCCATATCCAAAAGCCACCAATGGCTGTTTTACAAAAATGTATAACAAACTCAGTTTAGATAAAGCAAAGTATTGAATTATAAAATGTAAATATTTACATGTATGGTATTGTGTGTATTGTTAAATCTCTAATCATAAAGGAATGATGACATACTTTTTAACTATCGTTGTCCCAATTTTCTGCTACCCCTATGAACCTATTCTTTACCATGTGTCATAGACCTCATACGGGGGTAATTATTGCATGTTATTGTGCAGTATTTATTGCACAGTAGCATGCTATCAATGCTTTAGGGTTTGGGGTTTCCGTACAGACTGGAGCCATATATCATTTATCTAGGTTAGAGTAAAATCTTTACTTATAGAGGGATGCAATGTTTGTACCGTAACTAGCTCTCCCTTGTTGTTCCCTTGAAACTGTCCTTCACCTCTTCTTTGATTCTTGTTATCTCTTGTAGTAGGTGGGTGGGATGAATTCTGCCGCCATGATTGCCATGTGAGTTGTAAAAGGAGACAAAGTGGGATGGAGTGATGGGACTAGGGATCCTGCTCTCTGTGTGTTCATCCTACAAGAAGTCTAGGCATGTGGGAGTGGGATGAATGGGGGTGGTTTGTTAAGTTCTCTGGGTGTGAATATATTTCTGTGTGGATGTTTTGTGTGGTTTGAGTGGTAGGTTGTTGTGTATGTTTGAGTAGTATGATGTTGGTGTAGTTTTTTTTTGTTGCATTCTGATGGTGGTGCTTTTGAGATGCAGTGTGAAGGATACGTGTTGTTCGGGGTTCTGGCATAGAATTGTGTTCCTGTCATTTCATGTGATGCTCTATTGGTAGGAATTTTTATTTCTGAACATAGGTGTCCTATAGGGGTATTTTTGGTGCATTGTGTTATTACTTTTAGTGCTCCATTCTGCATTGTTTGTACATACATATACCAAGGCTTTTTCCCTTTACAAGGGAGGTAGCCAAAAAGAAAAAGGCATAAAATAATTCCCACCCATTCCATCCCTAAATACACTCCACTCCCCTCCACCCTCTCTCCCATCTTAGCACCTCCTGGATGACGGGTCATCCCTGCACCTTGTCCACTGCCCTAGGTCAGAGGCATTATTTGTGATATGGTTTAACATCACGAACTTCCCCCTATTGAAAGGCTAGGACAGTGAACATAAGAACATAAGAAATAAAGGAGACTGCAAAAGACCATAAGGCCTACACTAGGCAGCTCCGTATCCATCACCACCTGTCATCCCCATCCATAAAGTTGTCTAATCGTTTTTTAAAACAACTGATAGTTTCAGCGCTTACTACATGGTTACTAAGTTTATTCCATTCATCGACCACCCTATTAGTAAACCAATTCTTGCCTATTTCCTTCTTAAATCTAAATTTGTCCAGTTTATACCCATTACTGCGAGTCCTGCCCTGTTGTTTTATTATGATGACCTTGTTTGCATCACCCTTGTTATAGCCTTTGATCCACTTGAACACTTCTATTAGATCACCCCGCACTCTGCGTCTTTCCAGAGAGTGTAAGTTTAGGTGCCTAAGCCTCTCTTCGTAAGGCAAATTTCCGAGTCCTTGTATCATTTTGGTCATTCTTCTCTGTACTGATTCTAATGAATTTACGTCCATTCTGTAGGACGGAGACCAAAACTGTACCGCATAGTCAAGGATGGGTCTAACTATCGCTAGGTAGAGTTTAATAATTACCTCTGCACTTCTATTCGTTACCGTCCTAGCAATAAAGCCTAATGCTCTGTTAGCTTTATTTCTGGCGCTAATACACTGCTTCCTGGTTTTAAGGTCCGGACTCACCAGAACTCCCAAGTCCCTCTCGCACTCAGATTTTTCTAAAGACGTGTTATCTAAGTTGTATCTATTTTCGGGGTTGTGTAGCCCTACGTTTAACACGCTACACTTAGAGATATTGAAGTTCATTTGCCACTTCACCGACCATGTTAACAGCTTATTAAGGTCATCCTGCAGAATCTGGGCGTCGTCTCCTGACCTAATTAGGCGTCCTATTTTAGTGTCGTCCGCAAACTTACTAACATCACTATTTAATCCTTCGTCTAAGTCGTTTATATACATAATGAACAACAAGGGACCCAAAACCGAGCCCTGGGGAACCCCGCTAGTAACATTGCCCCACCTAGATTTTATTCCATTTATGGTAACCCGTTGCTTTCTGTTACTAATCCAAGCTCTAATCCATTCTAACACTTTTCCTCCTATGCCATGGGCTTTGATTTTATTTAGTAGGCTCTGGTGTGGCACTTTGTCGAACGCTTTGCTAAAGTCAAGGTAAATAACACAGAGAACTTTATAGCTTGGAATTTAATGAACCATACCCTGGGTTCAACTTTGCCGGTGGCAGGATTCAAACCACCATCCCCTCGACCTTTGCTGGAAGTAATGATGCCCTCACCCACTCATCCAGCAAGCATTGTTTATTTATATTCAATTTGCTGATTGTTGACAACCATGCTGTGGAGGCATATTCTAGGGTGATTCTTGTGAACATTTATAGATAGGTATTAGAGTATTTTTGTTTCCCAAAGTTTTCAGTAGATTTGTTTTCTTTACTGTAGTAGAGAGGCCAAACGCAGAGTATGGGATCCAATATATTTGACGTTTCGCCAAATATATTGGATCCCACACTCTGCGTTTGGCCTCTCTCCTATAGTGTTGTTGCAGTCGTTGCTGCTTTTACTCAGATTTATTTTCTTGTTGATTTTTATTGTCAGGTCCTTGATGTGTGGTAGACCCAGAATTTTTGGGTTCCTTTCCGATGGAAGGGTTTGGCTACCAAAGTCTCACTTTTTTTTTTTTTTTTTTTTTTTTTTTTTTTTTTTTTTTTTTTTGAGAGAGAGAGAGAGAGAGAGAGAGAGAGAGATCAATGTTACTGTTAATGTCTGGGGTGCAGCTTCTATTCTGTTATTTTTGAGCCATTGTTCCATTTTTTACAAATATGCTTGAGTGTTTTTTGCTGCTAATTTGTATTTACTGTTCACATTAAAGAACTTCACTAGCAAATCCACACATTCTTCCTAGTATTGTCAGTTCAATGGTTTTATGAAAGATTAATTTACTATCTATATACCAAGGGCAGTGGACAAGGTGCAGGGATGACCCGTCATCCAGGAGGTGCTAAGATGGAAGGGAGGGTGGAGGGGAGTGGAGTGTATTTAGGGATGGAATGAGTGGGAATGATTTTATGCCTTTTTCTTTTTGGCTACCTCCCTTGTAAGGGGGAAAAAGCCTTGGTATATGTATGTATATACCAAGGCCTTTATTCCCCATACCAGGGAGGTAGCCAAGTCAAAAGGCATATACCCACTCTCACCCATTTCATTCCCACCACATTCCTCCCTCCCATCTTAGCTCCTCATGGATGACAGGTCATCCTGTGTATCCCACCCACTCCCCTGGGTCAAAAGCAATGCAGCAAGACACAGCAAGGTCACTTCACTTAATAGGTGACCCCCCTTCCTCCATCCCCTGATTTCAGAAAAAGAGCAGACAGGGAGAAATCTCTTTAGGCTGTGTCAAAATATTAACACAACCATTCTCATAACCCATTACTACTTACTACTAACTCTTACTACTACAAGATCAATCTATAATGAACAGAAATCAGTATCACTTGGCTCTGCCATTACTCTCCCTGTAGATGCTTCCTTCTCCTCCAAATGTGTTTCAAATCTTTGTAGTTGTTAATGATTGTGACATTGTTATTTTAACTAACATTTGAGGCGTGATTGGCACTGCTGTAGTAGTAATTGACACTTCTCTTTGCAGGTTCTTTTCAGCATGCCTCATGTTCTTAGGGGTGTTCTCTTCTTTCCTCATGTGCTCAATCACCAGTGCCACAATAGCCTTTGTCATAACACAAGCAGATATTAAACCCATCGACATTTATCTGGTCATATGTGGAATTACTCAAACGATTCTACTGGTGTTCTTTGCATTGACTAGATTGCTGCCAACTCTTTGAAGAGGTGCAAAATGTGTATTCCATTGCAGAGAATATCTGTTTGCTCTCTTTTTTCCTGCTACCAAATATAATAATAGACTGTTCTCGAAGAATCTATAAATGATGTACTAATTAGACTTAATTTAAGGATTTGTATTGGAGGTAATATACATTGTACCTGTAAGGATCAAGAGAAAATGTACATATATAAATAATGTCCAATGCAATTGTTTTTTTTATATGTAGTTAAGATGGTAAGATATTTATTTATTTTTAGATCCTTTTGTCTTTGCATTTGTATTTAAATATGAGTTAAGTAGCTGATGGTGCAGTAAGAATGGTATAACGTGTACAGTTGTGGTTTTGTTTTTTAATCACCCCCCACCCAGTCTCATGTCTTCTCGGCTATAAATATGGTCTGTATTTGGGTTGAATGTCATCCTGGCATTAATTTGTACACCTGTTATGTATTGTATAGGTTGATTTATATATATATGATTATGTTCCATTCTAATATTTCTGTGATTTTGTATGAAATTGTGATAGGAATGGTCATCTGCCTTTGTGGCATTCTGAAACAGTTTCAGCCTTATGTTCAATCCTTTGTATTCTCATATCACAAGAAACAACACTGTAGCTATGCAGACCTCATTTGTTTGCTGTCAAATAGGTGTCCATTTTCCAGAATACATGGTTCCAGGCAATGGATTGCAATTACGAATACTCACGTATGTATGGATTTATGCATGCACGTGTGTATGTGTGTTCGCTTATGTTTTTTGTTTGTACCAACTTACTTGTGCTGTTTACATGATTGAGGTTATTCTCATATTATCCTGCTTCTTGGACAATTGGGTAGTCCCTTTTCATATCTTGAAATTTACTATAAAAAAGAAAAAGTGAAAATTCACCCTTTGAAATATATATATATATATATATATATATATATATATATATATATATATATATATATATATATATATATATATATAAAACATCATTACTTGTGACAAAGATTGAGATGGTGGCAGTTCGAACCCTGCCACCGGCAAAGTTCAACCAAGGTCATGGTTTGTTAAATTCCGTGCTACTAAATCATATATATATATATATATATATATATATATTATATGTATGTACGTATGTATGTATTTTTAAAAGGGGAAATGCACACACACACACATTTACAAAAATATCTTTTCCCCCTCTTATGATGGGATTAAAGCATACACCCACCTTACACCTTTCTCACACCCATCCAGAACTACATTTGTCTCTCTCTCATCATAGCTCCTCATGGGAAGAATCATTCCTATCCTCTAACTGCACTGCTGTGGTCAGAAGCAATGCAGCAGAAGATAGCATCTCTACAGCAGAGCCCGACAGGTGGAGTTGGTTTACCTCCATCGCTTTATTACTTGATAATCCCTCCTTCACCCACTTGAGAACTTGATAGAGTAGACAAGAAGATATCTCCTCAGCCATGTTATTTTCTTGTCCATTTACGACCATTTTCCTGTCACGGCTATCTTTTGCTTTCCCTCTTTCTTGCCTCCAGAGCTCCCTTTACCCTGTCAATCTGTCTCATTCTTGGTCTTCCCTCCAAAAGTTCTCTTGAACCACCTCTACTTTCCACTCCCTTTTTTTTTTTTTTTTTTTTTTTTTTCGTGCCCAAACCATCTTGGCAATCTTTGATCAACCCTATGTGCCAACATACTCTCTGCCCCATCTTCACATTTTTCTCTCTATCCATTCCCACAACCCCCACCATATTTCGTAAGACACTTCATCAGAGACATGTTTCAAGTCTTTCTGTTGCCTCCTTTGAATTCAAAATCTCTCCTCCTTAAATTGTCATGGGCTTAATTACTCCCTTGTGTTTGTCCCCAAATCATATTTCTCGTAACACTTAATTCTTCCTAGATTTTTTTTTTTTTTTGCTTCCCTTATTCTATAATTCACCTCCACCCCCCACTCATACATTCACACTGCATGCGACCTCCAATGCATGATTCTCCCTACCTCCTCTTGTCTCCTGCTCTTCAAAATCTCCAACCAACAATCACCCTTACTCTATACATCTCATCACTACTTTTGCCCACATTTATTTTCAACTTCCTCTCTTATATCCTCCCAAACTCCATCACCAACTGCTTCAGTCTATTCTTCGACTAAGCTATGAGCACAGTGTTGTCCATAAACACTAATTGGCTGACTTCCCATTCCCTCCATACTCTTACTAGCTCCAAACCTCAGGAGCTTTTTGACACTTATTTAAACCCTTCACTACTGAGGTGATGCTACAAAGATGAACGAGATAGATTTGGCACTGGTAGACGAAAATGAAAAGTGTTATCGTCTATAGAATGGATTCCAGACCAGTAGAGGTCGACTGTATTCATAATGAATACTATCCACCTCGCAAATTAGGAAACCTGCATTTACACTTGAAATCCATCCAAGGCATAAAAAACGTGTCAAAGAGAATTATGGGTGTCATCGAGTAAAAAACGTAAGACTCAACTGAAGAAGTTGAGAGGTTAGATACTGTGAGAATAACTTTATTTCTGTAAACTGTATTTTCATAAACATGTTTAAGTAAATACATTGTGGCAAGGGAAACAGCTGGCTGATCTCTTCCTATAATTTGAAGAAAAAAATTGTGAAGAGTTTTAAATTTTCATATATTTGGATGTACTGTATTAACCATGCAGGGTAGAAATGGGGTTCTTTGACTGTTTTGAGAATGAAAGTTGGTATATTCATAGATCAGTGAAGCCAGGACTGACAGGAAGGGATAGACCAGTGGTTGGCAACACTTTTTAGCTAGAAAAGCCATCTTTTTAAAGTTTGATGAAAATGTTGTGCTGTCAGAGCTGTAATACAAAAAAAAAATAAGTTCAAATAAGGAGAGACATTTCTACAAATCATTATAATTGATGGCTACAGATCTTTTTGAAGTTGAATAAATGTATATAATACATACATATACCAAGGCTTTTTCCCCCTTACAAGGGAGGTAGCCAAAAAGGGAAAGGCATAAAAACACTCCCACCCATTTCATCCCTAAATACACTCCACACCCCTCCCACACCTCCCTCTCATCTGAGCACCTCCTGGATGACGGGTCATCCCAGCCCCCTGCCCACCGCCCTGGGTCAGAAGCAGTGTCGCAAGACACAGCACATCCACAGCAAGGCCGCTTCATTTAATCGGCGACCCCCCCTCTCCGTCCCCCCTTGCATATAAGGAGAGGACGGGGAGAAAATCCCTTCGGGCTGCGTCAAAATTTACTCACACATACTACCCCACCCCCCACCCCCCTGCCCATTCCTCCTCATGCAATCACAACATCATCCATATACAACCATTCTCCACTCACCTCTGTCTTCTGTCCTCTCCCTTCCTTCCTCAACAGACATTCCCCTCTTCCCCAAAGCCCCCTTCACCCCATCCATCCACCTCATCCTAGGACATCCCCTCATGTTCACTCCCTCCACATCTGCCTTCCATACCTCTTTTACTAGTCTTTCTTCACTCATTCTTTCCATGTGTCCAAACCATCCTAATATTCTTTCATCAACCCTATCTCCCAAATCCTTTTTCACCCCTGTTCTCCTCCTCACCTCCTCATTTCTCACTCTATCCAGCCTAGTAACCCCCACCATACTTCTCAGACACCTCATCTCAAACCACATTCAAACTCCTTCTCTCTTCTTCTCTTATGTTTCACGTTTCTGCCCCACACAGTGCTGTTGGCACAATCACTCCTTCATACAGTCTCCTCTTAGCATCCATTCCCAAAATGTCTATTCCTCATTACACTCTTTAATCCACCAAGGCATTTACTCGCTTCTCTCAATCTACATTCTACCTCCACCTTCACTCCACCTTTTCCTGCTACACTTGCACCCAAGTATCTAAAACTATCCACTTCCTCCAGTCGCTCTCCCTTAATGTTCACTTCCAGTCTACTGCCACCTTCACCCCTTGTACATCTCATCACCTTACTTTTACCTACATTTATCTTTAGCTTTCTTCTATCACATACTCTCCCAAACTCTGCCACCAGCTTCCTCAATCCCCTCCTCCGACCCTGCCACAAGCGCAGTGTCGTCCGCAAACAACAGCTGGCTCACCTCCCACTTTTCTTCCATTATCTTTAAAACCATCTCCATTCCCTGACCCACTACCCTAGCATTCACCTCTCGCACCACCCATCCATGTATAAGTTGAACAGCCAGGGCGACATAACGCATCCTTGACGAAGTCCCACCTTTACCTCAAACCACTCACTCTCCTCCATTTCTAATCCTGACACAAGCTCTACTACTCTCATAAAAAACTCTTGACAGCTCCCAGAAGCTTTTCCTCCTATCCCATAAATCTGCATAACCTCCCACAGTGCCTTTCTGTCTACCCTATCATAAGCCTTTTCCAGATCCATAAAAAGCCCAAAAAACATCCTTTCCCCTTTCCTATAGCTTTCTCACATATCTGTCTTACCACAAAGATCTGATCTACACAACCTCTACCTGTCCTAAATCCACACTGTTTCCTCACCAATTACTCCTTCTGTTCCTCTCCTAATCCTCTCAATTAAGACCTCCCATAAGCCTTCCCTACTACACTTAACAGGCTAATCCCTCTGAAACTACTACATTCACACTTGTCCCCTTTTCCCTTGTAAAGAGGAACTATACAGGCACTTCTCCCAGTCCTCCGGTACTCTACCCTATCTCCAGCAAACATTGAATAACCTCACCAACCAGTCCACCATCACTGAACCTCCCTTTTTCAGACATTCTGCATGGCATCCATCCAGACCAGGTGCCTTACCTGCTTTCATCATCTTTACAACTGCCTTCACCTCATCCTTCCTTATTTCTCCTCCACCTTCACCACCTTCACCTCCACCTTCACCTTTGGTATATATATACATACCAAAGGCTTTTTTCCCCCTTACACGGGAGGTAGCCTGGAATCTTTTACAAATTTACAGTATATAACATCTTCATTTTGGTAGAGTAATTATATTGTTAGAAGCTTCTGATGCCACACAAGAGGCCTGGAAGGGCTGTAGGTTGCCGACCACTGGGATAGACCAAGGAAAAAGTGGTTGAATGAAGCCGCAATCACTTGGGGTCACTGAAAATGTTAATGAGTGACTGACTGACTGAATCAACGAAGTGTTTTGATTAAGTCAACATGTTCTTTGAGTGTGGTGCAACAGGACTGAGCTGACAGTATTACTAAAGAAAAAAAAAATACAATTTTCATAGGATCAGAGGAGGAATGTAAAGGATAAGTCTTATGAGAGTGGAAGAAGTGATGATGTTCTTTTTCTGTGACTGTCTGCATTGCTCTACAGGTAACAGCATGTCATTTGGAAACAAAAAGTACATTTGGAAATAATGTTGTTTGTGCAAATGTAATTATGGCTGAAGAATGAGTAGCTTTTATATATTTTATTTTTCTCGTAATACTTCTACGTCAATGCAAGCAGGAAGTCATCCATTTATTTATTCATTTTCTTCAAGTCTGCATATTAAGAAGAGTGCAGGGACCAACGACAAGTACCTGCAGATGGAAGTCTTCTGAAACGGACATCAGAAGAACCTCATTGTCAGATGTCATCAGTGCCCATCAACACCCACACCCCTATCTGGAGATCCCCAAGGGGCTGACACTTGACCAATGAATTAGGCTCAAGATTTCTTGTATTTCCTCATAATACAATCCTATATCATCAGCTGTTACAAGCTGATGATATAGGAACTGTTCCACACTAATACAATAGACAACTATCCAAGATTTTTTCCTAGAACGATTTATGGGAGGTCCTGAGGATCATTTCAAGCCACTTTGGAGCTGTGGCCCTCCAGTTATTGACACCCAAGACAACAACGGTTATCGTGAAACAGAATGAACACAAAAGATCTTTTGGTTCCTTTGACATAGTAGGGAAGACAGTAGTATTTAGATAAAGTAGGATCTGCATTTAAGAACAAATTGAATATTGAACGTTTTTTTAACTGAAGAGAGAATTACATAGGAAAGGAAGCTGAAATGTAAACAGTGAATTATGAGGAGGCAGTTCATGCATGTAAGTGGTTAGGAGCTTCTCCAACCAACTCATATGCCACATTGTACTTGTTTTCTGTATTTATATATACATGTTCTTTGTTTATATATATATATTATGTATTTCTATATTTAATTTGTATATTTCCATTTTTATATGTTTTTATGGGGATATAGGTGGAACTTGGAATAGATTACCCTTTGTTTACTAACATAATGAACAATTCAGTCAACTAACAGAACTCTAGAACTGATCATATTTGTACATAAAAACCCCACTGTAAGGGATTTTAGAAGAGTAGTGTAATGGGCGGGCAGAGCTGGATGTGTTCCTAGGTGCGTTCTTCTGTAGCGCTTCCAAACTATTAAAGCAATATAGGTGCCGGTATAGTATGTGGCCTACCTTTTGGATGTGGCCTATGAAATTTTTCTTTGGTATTGTATGACGGAGAGGGGGGGTCGCCGATTTAATGAAGCGACCTTGCTGTAGATGTGCTGTGTCTTGCGGCACTGCTTCTGGCCCAGGGCAGTGGACAAGGTGCAAGGATGATCTGTCATCCAGGAGGTGCTAAGATGAAAGGGACGGTGGAGGGGTGTGGAGTGTATTCAGGGATGGAATAGGTGGGAATGATTTTATGCCTTTTCCTTTTTGGCTACCTCCCCTGTAAGGGGGAAAAAGCCTTGGTATATGTATGTATGTATTGTATGTGGCCTACCAGACTTTTATTTCAGTATGAACATGTCTCTTAAGCTTTAATAGTTTGGGAGCACTAACCAAGGCCAAACTAAAGCAGAACACAACAAGCAAAGCACCCAGCTCAGGTAATGGGACTATGTGAAGTAAGTGTGGAGTGAAGAAGGTAGCAGATTTTGAAAGCTAATTGACAGGAGATTCTGTACAAGACGTGACAGGTGGATGACAAAGGCTGACCAAAGACAGAAAGGGATTTGATACTGTACTGTGAATAGAGATGGGCGAGTTTAGGGTGAGGTTATCAGAGAAGGGTGAGAATGTGGTAAAAAGTAGTTATTTTAGGAAAGAGAAGGTGCTTGGGTGATTATATTGAGGAGAGATGTTATATAGACATAAGGTATGGATTTATGAAGGGTTTTGTGCAGTGGTGGGATTGAAAAAAATATTAACAGGTTCTCTCACTAATAGCAAGCCAGGTTGGCATAATATAGCCTGTATAAGACAATTTTTAATTACTGGTTCATGGAGGTCATGAAATTCAAAGAATAGGTTCATATGAACCAGTAAGAACTGGCTGAACCCCACCATTGGTTTCCTGGGAATAACATTATTTTTTTTACTTACAATGCAAGGGAAGGGGAGACAAAGTGATAGAAGGATGAGGATGACAAGGGAAAAAGATTGGCAAGTACAAGTTGAGTTTGGGAGATAAGGATACTGTAGTGGGGTCATACAGAAGCAACCAGGGACAGGTAATGAATATGGAATGTGGACGAAAATATTTGAACAATCTAGATTATGAGAAAGTTTAACTTAGAGTCAATTATGTATTAGTTTTATAGATTTTGAATATAGAAGAAAAGGAAATTAGGGCCCCACAAGCCGAGTTGTGAAAAAGGTTACATAGAAGACAAGATATGAAGGGGTGCTTATTCAAGAAAATAGAATTTCAGATCGGTTTTTTGGAAATACATGCCTCAGAAGGACTAAACATTATGTAGATAAAAGCTTGTGGAGGGACAAGAGATGAGTACCTGTTAGTGGTACTCCATCAAAATGGTGGGAAAAATAATCTCCCCGCTGCCCCTCTTTAGAACCCGTTAGTCCCTTCGCCTCCATTAGACACTCGATCTCTGAACAGGGCCCTATTAGCCACAGCTGTAGTTCCTCCACTTTCTCACATAAGGAGATTCTTCCCAAAGAGATCTATGGGAGGGCCCCCAAAGACTGTTGTCAGCCATCCAGCCACAACAGGATTTCAGTCTCCAAAACTTGAGATAACATTTATTATTGTTATAAAGTTGTAGAAAAAAATATATATCAGTACAGGTTGAAATTGTATATGTACATATATGTAATATATACACATACACACACTTATGTAAAAATCAGTCATATTGGGTAATGGATGCAGGGATGAAGTAATCTTTATGTATGTGAATTTATGTCTCATGTATTGTCGGATGTGTTGAATAGATGTAGATCAAAAAGAGGTGGAGTTGATAGATTTGAGGGGGGCTAACTTGCATGTAATAGCAGGATAAATTTCTTCCCCCCCTTTTTTTTTTTTTTTTTTTTTTTTTTTTAATGTAGGGTCAGTCTCCTAATGAAATTACCTATTTACTGTTTTTGAGAGGTGGTGGCTAATGCCTTTTTACACTGATTTGATTTTTAGTGTTGGTTTGTTTTAAGATGCTCTTTTTCATAAATATCCTATTGAAGGTATATTTTGATTTTATTAGGGTTCTGTGTATTTAAGTCTGTATAGTTAATTTCTACTGAATTCACATAGTGTCTTGAAAGTAGGTTTTAAATTTTATGATGAAAAAATTGCATGAAGGTTTGAGTTTTAATAACAAATTATACCATTATCTTAATCTTATTTTTATTCAAATTTAAAGGTCCTTTTGGTATATTGCAATTCATTAAATCAACGTTGTCAGTTAAATATTTCTTGGGTTATGGTTGAATGAAGATCTAAATACACTTAAATTATGAAACATGTACCAAGAATTGATAAGCCAGTATGTTCTCATTGTATATGTATATGTGTGTGAATGTGCATATACCTAATTAATCGGACCAGATTATTTTACTCGTTGTTGGACTTGAACCAGGTACACTGCTATGGAGCAATGCCCATAATGGGAAACTATGGGTAGTGGATGAGAGTGGGTGCATGCTTTGATTGGCTACCTTTCTTATAATGATGAAGAGGCCCTTGGTATATAAAGAAATAGTGTGTGCACCAAACCCAAGGCCATACCCTCCTTTAAGGGGGGTTGGCCAGGTCTGAGTACACACTCATCATGAACAAATGAAACCCATTCAACCATCTTTCCCATCTCAATGTCTTGGGGGATGAAGGGTTGCTCTGTCTTTGACCATTCTGCTCAGGTCAAAAGCAAGATAAAGAAGCACAACTCTTCGACATGAGGACCAAACAGTCGGAGCTGGTTTATCCTCACTACTTCACTGTACTGTGACCCCCCACCTTTCTCATCCACTCAGATTATGAAGGTGATGAACCTACAGTACACCAGGGGGAGCATAGTTATGGCAGAAGCCATTACTTTTGCCCTTTGTACTTGGATTGCTGGGGCAGGTAACAGTCACTGCTGGGAATCAGAGAGAAGTGGAGGATTTGAACCCACAACTAAGTGAATGCAACACCAGCATACAGTAAATTATGAAGCAGGTGTGAAAAACATCCCTTCTTCCATTCACAATCTCCCTCCAATTACTCTTATCTTTTTGCACTCTCTCTTACCTGCTTGGCAGACATTCTGCTTACATCTGAAGTCTCTTTCACCCCATTCGCCCTTTTCATTCTTGCATATGCTCTTAAACTCATTCCATCCACCTATAATTTCCACATCCTCTGCTAGATTTCCTTTTTTTTTTTTTTTTTTTTTCAAATGCTCAAACCAACTACCCTATCCAGCAGCTCTCCTGCCACCCCATTTTCTGCATCACCACCACCTTTCTCACTCTATTATGTCACACCTGTTATATTTCTCTAACAATTAATCTCCAAAACATTCGGTCTTTACCTTTCCTTCTCATTTCAAGTCTTGTCTCCATTCATCACTGTGGGTACAGTCACTCTTTCATACAACCTTTTCTATGTATTTATTTCCAGTAACCTACTTCTCATAACACTTTTCATTTCCCTAGATATTTACTGGCTACATGTGATCCCAAATATTTGAAACCTGCTCCTCCAGCCTTTCACCCTTTAAACTTCCCTCTAATCTACTACCATCTTCATCTTACCTTTTTCCAGTTTTTACCTCTCACATACCCTCCTAGACTGCCACCAACTGCTTCAGTCTATTCTTAGACTCAACCACAAGCATGGGATCATCCTCAAACAACAATTGCCTCATATAATTATGACCATAGGTAGCTTTCCTTCAGCTAATTGAAATCACATAGGAGCATTGAGGAAGTAATTTATAAGAATTATTGCTACTCTCTACAGATAGCCAACATAAACCATCAGATAAGGTTTTTTTCAATGCTTTCCACCATTCCGACAGATAGCCAACATAAACCATCAGATAAGGTTTTTTTCAATGCTTTCCACCATTCCTAAATGCATTGACAGACAATCTGAAAATGAATACACTCTACACCTCAAATGAACGGCTTATTTTCACAGATATTTAATGTATTGGGTGACATACACAACCAGTTGATTACATCTTTGGTTACAGCCATTCTACAGTGGCCGACAATTGTACATTACTCGTAGTGACTGACATTTTTATACCACTCTAGTTTGAGTGACTTTTTATCTGTTTAGTGGATGGCTTAGGCATTCCACTTAAGCCTTTTTTATGAGTAGTTTATGCAAACCACTCTTGCGTACCTTGGATGTCCATCATTTGAGTTTCTTCTTGTGGTATCATCCAAGTAATAGTGTCTTACTGATTGCTTGTGTACAGTGAAAAACTATACAATGTTACTTGTACTTTAAATATGAAAAATATGATATTTTATATTATATATGTAATATGAAATAATATATTACTGAATATTTAAAAAACTTTTACATAACCCATGTAATAAGTTATATTTTTCCAATTCTCTAAATCTTGTGGAGACACTTTGTCACTAACTCATGCGGATTATTGCAGACTTGTTACAGCTAGTGACTTCTGTATATCAACTTTTTTTTCTTCAAATGAGAGATATTTATGTATCACTCACTCATGAAGTGAGTGTTTTGTGCTTAATACTTACCCTTGGAGTTCATGCATGTGTTCAGCACTCACCATTGAAGTGAGCAACTTATGTACACTGCTCTTTTCTCATTACTTTGTAAGGTATTACATTGACTGGGTCCAGCACAGAAAGTATCACAATCATCTGTGCATTTAAAGTTGATAGAAAGTCAGTTAGTATATAAGAATTTTGAGAGCTGAAGTCCATTGATGGAGGTGCTGAGTAAAGCTGCTGTAGAGTCCTGGATTTTTAAGTTTTGAGATGTATGTTGGTTAGACTTTGTTAGTATGAGTTGTAGGAAATACGTGAGTGGTGCCATATGTGTTTCTAAAGATGAAATTGATTTGGATGTGAGGACTTGCAGCAGAAATACTGAATATGTATTTAGTGAGTGCTTGGCTGCATAACATGTATGTAGAATGCTCTTGTATATTTGATGTATTGATTGAGGTCTATAGTTTTTATAGTAGTTTATTGTGTCAAGACCATTTAAGCCAGGTACTCTGGTGAGGGCCCATACAAGATTTGATATCTTGGCTATCCTGAAATAAAAGCATTTTTTCAACTGTGACTAATGGACTTCAAATAATTCAAAGAGAAAAGGCCATTAATAATCTGATAAATGCAGACATTGTTATCTTCATATTGCAAGCTTGACATTCGTCCAACAAAAAAATTATATTTCTAATCAGTTCTCATCAATGCTAATCTGTCCTTGCCATTTCAACAGGTGGAGTTGTAAATTATAACTGTGATCTGGTGAAGGCAAAGAAGAAAAGGGAGCACAAAAATTAAATCTTTGTGATAGGTATCTTACATAGAATTATGTGCGAGACTCGCAGAAATTTAATTTGTGTCTTTCAGGTGTATTTACTTGATAATTTGTTTCACTAAAAATATTACATTCCACCAGGACATGTCATATGTGTTGTGATGGTTGTTGAATGCACAAATTTATGACATTCATTTCTGCCTTGAAAATGCCTGTTGGTCAGAATATGTTTTTAGAAATTTCAGATATTTTTGAAGTCTTTTGTCATACGAAAAAATTGTGAAGGGGTTTTATGGTGAATTTTAATCCCAAAAACTCAGGTAAATAAATTTTTCATTTTGTTTAAAACAGATTACAGTCCATTGTATTTGAGTGCAATTTATGCATAAAACCTTAAAATATCTCAAAAATAGACTTGGAAATAATGTAATTGAGATGTTGAACTTGTGCAAAATATGTATAATGACATTGTACTAAATGTTTTTAATTTTTATGTAGTCGAGTGCAGTCAAGAAATAAAGAGTTATATGGAATCTGTTATTTTTTGTTGTTTGATGAGTGAAAATACGTGTAAAGCTCTCACTCTTTGAAATGCCCTATCAAGTGTTTGAAATTAAACACAGAGATTAACGCAGTTGAGAAGACTAGGCTTACATCAATCACTCCATGCTTCAAAAGGGGGTTTTACTCTTCCTATAGGATGGCTAACTGCTGCCTTGCCACATGACCCACCTTAGTGAACTGAATTCTCCAATACTTGATGGGCTGTAGACCATGGGTTTCAATTTCCCACCTCAGAATGAGTCATGATGCATTTCTGCAGGTATTACCATTGCAAAGATACCTCTCCCATACATCTAGCTAAGACTCTTCTCCCATGCACTGAGTAAACTCTGTTCTTAAGTCTGATTTTGGGTTTTACTTTTCTTGAATCTCCCGTTGAAAACACCCTGA
>NC_134799.1:2367340-2374840 GCF_046742065.1 Oratosquilla oratoria
TTACGGTAATGTAATGGTATACGATATGTAATGGTAACGTAATGGTATACAATATGTAACGGAAACGTAATGGTATACAATATGTAATGGTAATGTAATGGTATACAATATGTAACGGTAACGTAATGGTATACAATATATAACGGTAACGTAATGGTATATAATATGTAATGGTATACAATATGTAATGTTAACGTAATGGTATACAAATTATGTAATGGTATACAATATGTAACGGTAACGTAATGGTATACAATATGTAACGGTAACGTAATGGTATACAATATGTAACGGTAACGTAATGGTATACAATATGTAACGGTAACGTAAGGGTATACAATATGTAACGGTAACGTAATGGTATACAATATGTAACGGTAACGTAATGGTATATAATGTAATGTAATGGTATGCAATGCAGGAGGAAAAATACAAACTAATGTTACTCAAATGTGTAATGCGTTATAAATGCATGATGATCAATGTGTGTCATTTATCACAATATGAAGTATTGTCATTTTTATATTTTGAAGGCTGAGTGACCACAAGTGAAAAATATCGTTATACGCACATATATGTGGGTGTGTATATATACATATAAATATAAACATACATATACATATATATATATATATATATATACATATATATATATATATATATATATATATGTGTGTGTGTGTTGAGACATTCTGACAGGTTGACGTAAGCGGAGTAGGAAACACAGGAGTCTTAGTCTTGAGTTTATTCCTGACTAGTTTCGCAGGTATGCTTTTTCAAAGGAATGGGTTTACAAATGGGCTGTTGGCATTATATACATGGGGTGGACCTCACTACCTCCTCGTATTACTATAATTGGCGACGAGTGTGAACATTGCATTGTGGCTAATGTAATAATGATAAAGTTTAACAATTAAATATGATGACAACATTAATAACAAAGAAACTATTAATAGTAATTGTAACAATAATAATGATAACAATGATAATAAAAATGAAAATCTAAATATTTAGATATATAATAATAACAATAATAAAGATGATGATGATAACGAAAATTTATAATAACAATAATAATGATAATAGAATAATAATAATAATAATAATGATCACAATAATAATAATAATAATAATTACAATAATAATAATAATAATAATAATAATAACAATAATGATAATAATGTTGAAAATAAATAAACAATATTAAAAGAATAATAATCATGATAAAAATATGGGATAATATTAAATGGTGAAGGAACAATGTAGAAATGATGGAGGATATGTGAATTGGTAGCATGTGAAGTAAAGTAAGGTAGCATGGTATAAGAAGGAACGTCAGAGTAAAAGGAAGAAAGCTGGAAAGGGTAGCCATTCTTGGAGGGCAAGTGTCGCGGTAGATTTTGTCCATTTCAAGTCACCAGTTCTCTTGTTTGTGTTTTTGTGGTTGGCAATGTAAAGTGATTCAATAATTTTCCGTTGTTTCTTGTGTAGTCCTTTAGCTAGAATGGTGGATCCCTCCCAGTTAGGTAAGTGTCCCTCTGTGTCAATGTGGTTAACTAGAGCGTAGGTTTCTCGGTGGTGTCTAATGTCCGCTTTGTGTTCCCTGAGTCTGTTGTTAAGTCCTCTGTATGTCTCTCCGTAGTATGCACAGTCACATCCTTTGCAGGGAATTTTGTATACGATGCTATTGTCACGGTTCGTCTTGGTTCTGTTGGTGGTCAAGTGTCCTATTTTCTTCCCTGTGTCATTTACTATGATGAGTCATTTTTATTATCATTGTTATCATTATCATTGTTACAATTACTATTAATAATTTCTTTGTTATTAGTGTTGTCATCATATTTAATTGTTAAACTTTATCATTATTACATTAGCCACAATGTAATGTTCACACTCGTCGCCAACTATGGTAACACAAGGAGGTAGTGAGGTTCACCCCATGTATATAATGCCCACAGCCCGTTTGTAAACCCATTCTTTTAAAAAAGCTTACCTGCGAAACTAGTCAGGAATAAACTCAAGACTAAGACTCCTGTGTTTACTACTCCGCTTACGTCATATATATATATATATATATATATATATATATATATATATATATACATATATATTATATATATTATTATTATTGACAAAATTGTGTGTGATAAAATGTAACATGGGACCTCTCCGAGTATCCTTGTCTTCTTATGTATTTATTGTTTCTTTCTGTATTGCGTTTTTGTATATATATATATATACATATATATACATACATATATATATATATATATACATATATATACATACATCTACATATATATATATATACATATGTATATATATATGCAATAAAAACGCTAGGAACGTGCGTTCACAAATGCTTAATTAACCACTGGGAAATGTAAACTAACGAAGCATAGTACTTTCGTATAATCACATCTTCAGTGCTGATACAAAGGAATTACTTGCGCATATATATATATATATATATATATATATATACATATATATATATATATGCAGAAAGATCACTATAAACAACACATGATCCACAAGTTTTGCTGGTAACCAGCAATATATATATATATATATATATATATATATATATATATATATATATATATATATATATATATATACTGTATGCACGTATATATATGTGTGTGTGTATTAACCATTTTGTTCTGGTGATGGGAACAGAATTATCCTTTGTTGTTTTAAGAAATGGTCACCACGTCCTTTGTAGTAGCATTTTTGTTGTTTTACTTCCTTTAGCAAATGCTTCCGACGCAAGCGTAGACGTACTCGTTTTGGAATGTGGAAAAAAAAAAATAAATAAAAAGATCACCTCAGGGACGTGGCTAGGCGACACCGCCCTGGGCGAGGATCAGTATTACCATCCCTTCCCAAATGGAATTCAGGAAGTATCGTTTTGAGGACGTTTTGACAAATTTCCTTTTCGCCAAATGGCGGTTTGCTAAATTTCCATTTCGTTAAATTGGTATCAGAATATTCTTTGGACAGAGAATCTAATTATTACTTCTTTCTGTACTGGGTAATACTTTTTTTCCTTTATCTCTGTCGTCAGACTTTTCATTCATTACTGCGACACTTTTTGTTTTATACCAGCTGCTGCCGGTTGAGATGGTAAATATGTTTTAGATTCCAGCATCGTTCTAGAACTCACAAGAATTGGTGTTGGATTCTTTATTACGGACTTTGCTCTTGTGACCCCGTGTATAAATCGACTTTCGACTAGAAAGTAATTTATCAAAATATAAGACTATGATTGTAGAAATATATCTTAAATTGTATTTGTGTTGTGTTGGTTTCGGTTTTACTATTTCAAAACGTCAACTCTGTCGGGGCGAGGTTCTAATCTTTGTGTTTGATATTTTTTTCTTCTCGGGATTAGAGATTGCAATTTACTTTCTGTTTACTACAACTTGGTAAATACAACAGATACGTACGCGCGCGCGCACGCACCACACACACACACACACACACACACACACACACACACACACTTCAACGAATGGACGGCTTAGAAGACGTTCTGAAGAAAAGTGAAGTCTGTGGATCCCAACGCAAAGAGAAGTGCCTAGTGTTTTTGCAGGGTGGGGGGGAAATTGCTCGTGGAGTAGTGGGAACGTAGGGAAAGAGGAAAAGGGGAGGGATTACTGAGGGAAATGGAAGGAAATGAGGAGGGAGTAGACTTTGCCCAGCCAGACAAGCGGAAGGTAAACAAAAGACTTAGCGAGGATCAAATGTCTAATAAAAATGTAAAGATTAGAAGTATAGAGAGGAGCAATACAGAAGAAAGTGACGAGAATATGTTCCAGGGATTTAAAGAGGGTGGGGGGACACAACCCCCCCCCCCCGACTGATTAGACTAGAGGAGAGTGTTGATAAGGTGATCGAGGACTTGGAGCGTAAGTTAGGTAACGTAGACTCCATTTTCCAAAGAATTGAAAGGTTGGAACAACTAGAGAAGGCTAACAGAAACTTAACTGAAGAAATAGAGGACCTAAAAAGACAGTTAGGAAATGTAAAGGAGGAGAATGAGAAATTGAAGAAGAATAGTAATGAAAACAGAGAGAAAATAGCTACAGAAGCTAAAAATTGGAGAATAACTCAAGAAGGGAATAAGGTTTCATTCACTGACATAGTCAAACAGCAATTGAAAGAACATAATGAAGACTCAGTTATTAAAGTGATGAGACAGAAGGAGAATATAGTAAGAGAATTAGCTGACAAAAAGAAATGTATAATTATATTAGGAATGGAAGAGAAACATAACCCAGATAGAACCGCAAGAATCAAGGAGGAAAATGAAAGAGTAAGCAGTTTATTAAAATTAGTCCAGGAAGATGAACCAGAAATTATAAAGGAAATTGAGGAAAAATTCAGACTCGGAAAATATAGTACAGATAAGACCAGACCAATTAAGATTAAATTCAGGTCACAAACAACAGCAGAGAAAATTCTATCCAAGACAGGGAAACTAGCAACAAATGATCAATATAAAAAGGTATGGATAAAAAGAGAAATGAATAAGGAGGAAAGAGAGGCAGAAAAGCAGAAAAGAATTGAAGCTAAGGCAAAAAACGAGGAAAGAACGGAGTCAGAGAAAGAGAGATTCTATTGGAGAGTAGTGAACATGAAAATAAAGCAGTTCGACATACTAAAGAAAAACATAAGGGAAACAGAGAATACAATGGAAGTGGCAGAAAACTAAGAGTGTCTTACACAAATATAGATGGATTGATAACAGGATTGAATGAACTGAATGATTATTTGAAAGAAAAAGAACCGGACATAATGGGAATTGTAGAAACAAAATTAAAAGGCCCACTACCACCCAACAGTGTAGGACATGATACATACAATTATTGGATTAGAAACAGAGAGAAAAAACAAGGGGGTGGAGTTATGTTCCTGACTAAGAAGGATATAAACGTGAAAGGTGTCATATATGGAAAGAATACAGTAGAGATGATTATGATAGAAGTGGAAGACCGAGATAAGAAGAGCAGAAAATTTGTGATCAATTATGTGCCTCCGAAAACAGCCTCATGGGAGGAGAGTGAACATAAAAGTATGTTAGAGGACACAAAGATAGCATTAACTAAAATAATGGAAGACGGAGGAAGAATAGTTATGATGGGCGACTTTAATTGCAAAGAAATCTGCTGGGAAGAAATGACAGTAAAGAGTGGTGATGACTCATGGGGAAATGCTCTACTTGAGATGATTACTGACCATTCAATGACACAATGGATACAAGAGAACACTAGGTATAGAAATGAAGAAGAACCATCGAGGCTAGACTTAATAATTACATCTGAACCTAGAATAGTGGACAAGATTGAATATAAAACACCAATAGGTAAAAGTGACCACATATTGATTGAACTGGAACTTAATGAAGAAAAATATATGAAAAGAAATGAACAATATAGAAAAGGAAGAATGATGTATGAAAAAACAAACTTTGATAAAATAAGAGAATTCTTCCAACAAGAAAACTGGGAAGAAATATACAAAGAAGAAACAACAGTGGAAGAGAAATGGAATATTTTGACAAAAATTTACAAAAAAGGAGTGGAAAAGTATGTCCCAAGACAAAAACAAGAAAAAGAATATGTAAAATGCTGGTACAACAAAAGTTGTAGGGAGTTAAAAGACAAAAGAGACAAAGCCTGGAACAGATGGAAAAAAGACAGAAGACCTGAAAAATGGAAAATATATACTGGTTATAGAAATGAATATGTACAAAAGTGCAGAGAGGAAAAAAGAAAATATGAAAAAGATGTTATAGAAAAGTGTAAAGATCAACCAAAACTATTCTACAGATTTGTAAACAATAAACTGAAAAACAAACAAGACTTAGAGAAATTAAGACAAGGAGGAGTTGAATACACTGAGGAAATGGAAATGGCAGAAATTATGAACAAACATTTTAAATCAGTGTTTACAAGGGAAAATATACAACCTGAAGAGATTGAGTGGAAGGAAAAAGTCCCCCCTATGGAAGAAATAGAAGTAACAAAGAATGAAATATTGACACACTTGGGTAATTTTGATGTCAGAAAATCGCATGGGCCAGATGAAATAGCAAACTGGATTCTGAAAGAATGCAGGAATGAACTGGCAGACAAAATACATAGCATAATAAGCAGTTCCTTAAAAGAAGGAAAAGTTCCAGAAGATTGGAAAAAAGCAAATATAGTACCTATATATAAAGGAGGAAATAAAGAAGAACCTACCAACTATAGACCAGTCTCTCTAACAAGTACAATAGCAAAAATATGTGAAAGAATTATCAAAAGTAGATGGGTAAAATACTTGGAAAAAAACAACGTACTAAATCCAAGGCAATTTGGATTCAGACAAGGACGATCATGCGTCACCAATTTAATATGTTTCTATTCAAGGCTAATAGATATAATACAAGAAAGAGATGGATGGGCTGATTGTGCATTTCTAGACCTAAAAAAAGCTTTTGACAAAGTACCACATAAGAAGTTGCTTAAGAAATTAGAATATGAAGGAGGAATACAAGGTAAATTGCTAAATTGGATGGAAGACTTTTTGCAAGAAAGAAAAATGAGAGTAGTGATAAGAGATCAGCACTCAAAATGGAATGAAGTAATAAGCGGTGTCCCGCAGGGAACAGTTCTGGCCCCAATAATGTTTGCTATATATATTAATGATATGGATGAAGGAATTGAAAGCTATATGAGCTTCTTTGCAGATGATGCAAAATTACTGAAAAGAGTGAAAACTGAAGAAGATTGTGAATCACTACAGAGAGATCTAAATAAAGTACAAGAATGGAGTAGGAAGTGGGAGATGGAGTTCAATACAAAAAAGTGTAGTATAATGGAATTTGGAAAAAGCAAAAACAGAATAACAGGATCATATAATTTGGGAGAAGAAGGAATAAAAAAAGTAGAAAATGAGAAGGACCTGGGAGTCATTGTTATGAATAATATGTCACCTGAGAAACATATAAATAAGATTTTTGGAGAAACTTATAATTTAATAAGAACAATCAAAGTGGCATTTACATACCTGGATGAAGAAATGGTGAGGAAAATCCTAATCACCCTGATAAGACCAAGATTGGAATATGCAGCAACGATATGGTCACCAAGTACAAAAAAATGTATAAAAAAACTTGAAAGAATACAAAGAGCAATTACAAAACTGGCACCAACACTCTCAAAACTATCATATGAAGAGAGACTACAAAAACTTAAACTACAGACACTAGAGCAAAGAAGAGAGAGAGGAGATTTGATAGCTATTTACAGAATCATGAAAGGCATAGAAATTACTGATAGAGAGAATCTAATAAAATGGGATGACAGAAATACAAGAGGACACGGAAAGAAAATAAAAAAAGACAGCTATAGAAGAGATTTTAAAAAGAACAGCTTTCCT
This sequence comes from Oratosquilla oratoria, assembly GCF_046742065.1. Classification (NCBI taxonomy): domain Eukaryota; kingdom Metazoa; phylum Arthropoda; class Malacostraca; order Stomatopoda; family Squillidae; genus Oratosquilla; species Oratosquilla oratoria. The sequence goes on from NC_134799.1 coordinate 2,374,772, forward strand.
CACAGAGCAATAGACAGTTGGAACAAGTTAGATGAGAAAGTGGTGTGTGCAAAAACAATACATGAATTT
>NC_134799.1:2377340-2382340 GCF_046742065.1 Oratosquilla oratoria
TCTACTTCTTCTTCTTCTACTTCTTCATGTACTTCTTCTACTTCTTCTTCTTCTACTTCTTCTACTTCTTCTACTTCTTCTACTTCTTCTACTTCTTCTACTTCTTCTACTTCTTCTTCTTCATCTTCTTCTTCTTCATCTTCGTCTTCGTCTTCGTCTTCGTCTTCTTCTACTTCTACTTCTTCTTCTAATTCTTCTTCTTCTTCGTCTTCTTCTTCTTCTGTCGTTCTCGACGCCTGTTCTCCTGAACTGTTCCTTGGAGGATGGTCTTGAATCGACCTCTGGGTCCTGTAGTATGGCCACTCCATCGTAGTTAACATTTCTTGACAAACGCTAGAAGTTCTTCATGGTGGCCCACGCGGTGCCTGATTTAATTGCGCATCTTCTCATTGTTGATGTCTTCTGCGCAGACGATTCCCAGGAATCTCCTTCGACAGCTCATTTCGGCTGTTTGGATCTTCCACAGTAGCTCGCTTGTCAGAGTCCACGTCTCACAAGCATACTGGAGGAGTTTCAGCTTGTCTTTGAGACTAATGGTCTTGTCTTCTCCAAATAGGTCTTAGCCTTGGCAGTTCTGTGGATGCCTGCGGAGGTTTTGAAAGGACTTTAAGCTTTGAACCTTTCTTTGTAACACTTTCTAACTCCTGGCCACTGGTTGGGGTCTTAGTCTTGATCTAAGTTTCCTCTAAAGTAATTTTTTATGCCTTACCCGGTTGGCGTTTCATCGAGGCGGTTTACTAGACTGACAAAAGCTCCTTCACTCCCAGCCATCTTCGATTCTTAGGGTGGTGATAATCTTTCCTCCAGTATTGAGATATCTGATGTGGTTCTCAAGGGCATCTGCTATAATACGGAAGATGTTAATTAACGTAGGCGAGAGGAGACAACCTTGGGGGGGGGGGGCACCATCTTTAGTGTGAAACCAATTCTCCATTCTACCCCAAACGTATTTAGTCTATGCCGCTGGCCTTTGTATGTAGTTGCTTGAGAGTTTAAGTCAAATTCTTTTCCATGTTGTCTCTCCTCGTGGTGGCCGGTAGTGCATCGGGCCAAACCCTGTCAAAGGCGTTCTTGAAGTCTACGAAGATGCTGGTAACATTTCTCACACATTCTGCTCCGTGGCGTTTCTCCCTATGCAAAACCAATTTATTTTTCAAATATTATTTCTTCATTTTGTGACTTCGTTCTTGTTCAGAAGCACTTTCAGTATCATTTTACTCTAGTGAGTGGTGATGACGGAGCGTTAGTTTGAGCACTATTGGATGGAAGGATGATGACAAGTGACAGAATCGAGGTAGTCGGCTAGATTTTGTTACAAATACAAGAACTCCTAATCTTGCTTCTACCCCGTGCTATATCAGTTCCCCTAGGATATCATTGTATTTAATTAATTGTAGCATACAATGCATGCATTAATCATGCATACGTGTGTCTACGTATGCGCGACCAGGCATCTTAATAGATGTATGTTTATTTTTATTCATATGAGAACATATTCTATATTTGTGTTGATGAGTACTAATGCACATGCACGAATATTTGTGAAATTACGTGTGTGTATTCCTACGTCTGTTGATATAGTCTAACGCGTATGAGGGTTTATAATCAACTTGGCCAGATACATCTGGAAAAAGTATGTATGTGTGACGTATTGGTGTACACTTGATGGTGATGTACGGAGAAGATGCTTCAGGGTGAACTACAGTATTGCACAAGGTTAAGGAAAAGAGATAAGCTGTGGTTTAACTTGATGGTGGAGAATTGAGAGTTGATTATCGCAGGCGACCTCCTCACTTCCATCGCACCGCCATCCCACCCACATCAACCGTACTCCATCAACCATGACTAAGGAGTCGAACTTGATGGGACAATGCTGAAGACACTCCCCCAAACTTCTCGTTCCTTGAGGGGCGACCATCCACCCGGGCCATAACCACGGTTAAACGAAACAACCGTAATAGCCGGCCGTGGACTCGAAACAACAGAAACTACCGTAACAACGACCTTGCCGGTAACAACAAGAGCAGCCTCGTAAGGACCGCAACAAGTGTATACAGCAGCCGCAGGCTCACCCGCACACGTGTGGCCTAGAAGGTAATCCGATGGGTTTCTCTAAAGAGGAAGAAGAAGGACGACGACGACGACGACGACGAGGAGGAGGAGGAGGAGGAGGAGCAGGAGCAGGAGAGGAGGGGGACAAGTCGGAGAGGTAGAAGACAGAAATAGAAGGCAAAGAAGTATTAACAGTGGTATAAGAGGATGAAGAACAGAAGACGAAGTAGAGAAGTTGTGGTAGGTAAAAAGAAGAATAAGATGAATAAAAAGAAGATGGAGCAGAAGGCAAAGAAGAAGAATAATAATAGAAATAATAATAATAATAATTATAATAATAATAATAATAATAATAATAATAATAATAATAATAATAATAATAATAATAATAATAATAATAATAATAATAATAATAATAATAATAATAATAATAATGATGATAATAATAATAATAATAATGATAATAATAGTAATAATAATAATAAGAAGAAGAAGAAGAAGGGGGGAGGATAAGAAGACGAAGACTATTAACAGTAAGATGATGATGAAGAAAAAGAGGGAGACGATTGATATTAAGAAGATTCTTTACATCTTGTTCCTCGTGCTGCAAGCGACCTCGCGAGCCAATGATGTGGCCGCACATCCCATTCCCATCTTCTTCTCCTCTTCCTCCTCCTCTTCCTCCTCCTCCTCCTCCACACTGCCTCATCCACCTCCGTTACTTCTCCACCATCATCATCATCTTCCACTTCCTCTCTCTCCAGTCTCAATCAACTTTCACGCACAGTTGGCTCCACTTCAAAGTACAACGATTCCAAGGAGTCTGCGAGGTCGTAGAAGGACCATGTAGGTCGTAATTCTACGATCCGTAAGATACGACATGCTGCCGATTGGTCCCCCACATATATCTCTCTCTCTCATTCTCTCTCTCTCTCTCTCTCTCTCTCTCTCTCTCTCTCTCTCTCTCTCTCTCTCTCTCTCTCTCTCTCTCTCTCTCTCTCTCTTTCTCTCTTTCTCTCCTAGGAATGGAAGCAAATATGCGTCTTTCCCCTTCCTTCGCTCTCTACCTCTCTGTTTCGTTTTCCTCTCTAAATTCTACTTGTTCTCCTTTTTCTATTTATTTTTTCTCTCTTCTCCTCAACCTCTTCTCCCTTCCACCACTTGCCTCTTTCTGTATCGGTTCTTCTTCTTCTTCCCTTTTTCTTCCACCTTTACTTTCACTTTTACCTTTTTCCTCCCCCCTCCCTCCCTCCCTCCCTCCCTCCCTTCCGCTCCCTCTGTCTCAATATTCCTTCCTTCCTCCATTTTCTTTTTTCGTCTTATATTTTTTCCCCTTTGTTATTCCATTCCCCTTCACTTCCCATTTTCCTGTCCCGCACTCTCTCTCTCTCTCTCTCTCTCTCTCTCTCTCTCTCTCTCTCTCTCTCTCTCTCTCTCTCTCTCTCTCTCTCTCTCTCTCTCTCTCTCTCTCTCTCTCTCTCTCTCTCTCTCTCTCTCTCTCTCTCTCTCTCTCTCTCTCTCTCTCTCTCCTTCTTCTTCTTCTCCTCTTTTTTGTCCTTTTTTATTCTTAGCCTTCTCTTTTCTCTTCCTTTTTTCATCCTCTTTTCTTCTTTGTCCTCTTCTTCATCATCTTCACCTTCCACTTTGACTTAAAAAATATGAGTGACTTTACTTCAAAGTACCAAAATGACTTAAGTTCATTTACATCAAATACACCAAACGAGCAGACATTAACGTTGTAGTGCTTAGAAATATAGACATAAAAACGTGAGTGAGGATAGGGGATGATGTCTCTCTACCTCTCTTCTCTCTCTCTCTCTCTCTCTCTCTCTGAACACATATACACACACAAACACACACACATACACACGCGCCATATTATTATTATTATTATTATTATTATTATCATTATTATTATTATTATTATTATTATTATTATTATTATTATTATTATTATTATTATTATTATTATTATTATTATTATTATTATTACTATTATCATTATTATTATTATTATTATTATTATTATTATTATTATTATTATTATTATTATTATTATTATTATTATTATTATCATTATTATTATTATTATTATTATTATTATTATTATTATTATTATTATTATTATTATTATTATTATTATTATTATTATTATTATTATTATTATTATTATTATTATTATTATTACTATTATTATGTCCTTTGTTTTTCCCACCAATCTGTCGCCCAGTCGATTTTATTCAGGTGACCTGCAGCCTTCCTATTGACTGTGTTATCTCCTTTCATTCCGGGTGGCACTTTTCCATTGACATCGGATGTCGTCAGGGGATTTTTATTCGTCACCGTGGCTTCCTTTCCCTTCGATATTGAGGAGGGTATTATTGTTGTTGTTGTTGTATCTTAGTTATGATCCGTCACTGTTGTACCGAAGTAAAGACACTTTTCCTTTTTATGCCAACTGCCACCTGGGGATTTTATTCATCTCTAGAGAGAGAGAGAGAGATAGGGAGGGAGAGAGATAGGGGGAGAGAGAGAGGTGGGAGGGGACAGAGCGAGAATGAAAGAGGGAGAGAGGTGGGAGGGAACACAAAGAGAGAGAGAGAGAGAGAGAGAGAGGTGGGAGGGAACAGAGAGAAAATGAGAGAGAGAGAATGAGAAAGAAAGAGAGAGAGAGAGAGAGAGGTGGGAGGGAACAGAGAGAAAATGAGAGAGAGAGAGAGAGGTGAAAGGGGACGGAGAGAGAATGAGTAAAAGACACGGACTACACTGCAGGAACATTACTTTGCTTTTTTCCTTGTCCCTCGCTTCTCAGGGGATGGGGGGGGGGGTCCTGTATCCGTGTTGGGATACATATTAGGAGGTTTAATGGAGCTATTGAAAGTCCGGTGTAAAATACTTGGCTATTGTGAATTTGTACGACAAAGACCGTGACGTCTGTCTTGGCATGG
>NC_134799.1:2392340-2397340 GCF_046742065.1 Oratosquilla oratoria
GTTGCTGGATTTAGATATATTTAGGATTCTAAGGTCGCTTTGGTGTGTAGTGTTTTGTTTTGTCGGTAGATGGCAGGGCAGTACTGTCATTCCAGGAATGTGTAAAAGATGTAAATATTTTTAATCTTTAAATCTAGTCAATATACTAGGAAATTGTACTAATGCCAGTGTTTCAGGAAAATTATAAATATCTATGAGGATGAAATAGTTTGTAATGTTTATTATGTGGAAGGTTTCATGATTGTAAACAATAGACAAAACGCATATACACACACACACACACGTATACAACATCAATGTGAGTATATAGTATCGGAATATGGATTAGTGAACTTACTGTACGTTCAAGTAATATTTACAATTCATTATGACAGACAAATATATTTTCACGATTTTGTGGACTCTTTCTCCTTAACGGAATTGTCCTTGATTTGTAGAAAGAATTACTCAGAGGAAATCGTTGTATGAAGACATCCAGGAAATAGTACCACAATATATCAACATCAAAACATTATAAAAAGGATATTGTGTTTAACAGTTTTAATATAACAGTAAATCACAGTCACAAAGTAAGGACTGAAGAAAGATTCTGACTTGTAGTTGAAAGTAAAATCGTTATGTCCACACTCGTGCATTTCCTGGGATGAAAGGACATTGCTCAGACATGACGTCATGTCGTCGACGGTCAGGCGACCTTTACTAAAGCGAATCATTCCCGTTCTGATGAAATAACAAGAATCACGTTTCTGAAGGGAAGAGTTCGAGAATCGCTCTCGGTGTAAGATTCACACGCATGCACAGTCACCTGGTGGCTGGCTGGGGGCTCAAATCAGCCACCCACAGCCACCCAAGCCACTGCACACACCCAATTCAATTGATGTCAGAATTTGTAGTATTTGGTACTTGTCATGAATATTCAATTAAATATAAGGAGTCTCTCTCTCTCTCTCTCTCTCTCTCTCTCTCTCTCTCTCTCTCTCTCTCTCTCTCTCTCTCTCTCTCTCTCTCTTTCTATGTGTCTCTCATCCTCTCTCTCTCTCTCTCCTAATTCCACCTCAGAAACGTTAGTTTTCGTTTTACCTGTGACGTTCAAGAGAAATGGCAACGATGGATGACGTGTGGTTGTGTGCGTGTGTATGTGAGTGTACGTGTGTATATGTGCATGTATATGTGTGTGTGTATGTGTGTGTATGTGTGTGTGTATGTGTGGGTATGTATGTGTGTGTATGCGTGTGTGTGTGTGTGTTTACTTAATTGAATTTACCTGATTACACTATACGGGATTGGAGTTATGTTCATGCAGGTTCCGTGTCTTTATCTTCACTTATCAATCTTTCTTTGGATCCACTTATGTTGACGCATCTAGGTGGATTGTTATTAACATCCTTTAATCGCTCTGCTTTATCTATATATTCATTCGTTGATTTTTCTAAAAAAAAAAAAAAAAAAATCTGGTTTTTTGATTTTTTTTTATCCCATATTGACAGATTCGCTCTCTCCGTTATAAATATCGTTATATTGTCCAATCTGGGTAGTTTGATTTTTTCCAGGCCTAGGACCAATCTGATCGCTGCTCCTGGTACTATATATATATATATATATATATATATATATATATATATATATATATATATATATATATATATATATATATATATATATATATATATACATATATATATATATATATATATATATATATATATATATATATATATATCACTTAATTCCAACACATTCATCTTCCCTCTCACATACTGCCTATCTCTTCCCTTTTACTTTCATTTGTACCACACCCACGCACATTAAAAGGCCCAAACCTTAGGGTTTTGTTTGGAAAACTCCTCACAGATCCTCTTTTGCCTTGACTTCTCGTAGGAATGTACCCCACAGTGATACAGAAAGCAGGATGCCTAGTCCCATCACTTCGTCCCGTCTTAGGAGAGGTCAGATTGGGATGGTTTAGACACATGGAAAGAATGAGTGAAGAAAGATTAGTAAAAGAGGTGTAGAGGTCAGATAGGTGGATGGAGTGAAATTGAATGGACGACTGAAGATGAGATGGATGGGTAGAGTGAAAGGGACGTTGAGCAAGAGAGAAATGTCTGTTGAGCAAAGAAGGGAGAAGGCAGGAGATAGCGGTGAGTGGAGAATGGCTGTATATAGATGATACTGTGATGCAAGGAAGGGGGGAGGTGAGGGATGGGGGTGGCATGAAATGGCTATGTATGAATGAATGATATTTTGACGCAGTCAGGAGGGATTTCTTCCCGTCTTCTCTTTTTCTATTTGAGGGGACGGAGAGGGGGGAGGAGCGCCGATTCAGTTAAGCGTCGTTGCTGTGGATGTGCTGTGTCTTACTGCCTTGCTTCTGACCCAGGGTAGTTGGCGGGATACAGGGATGACCCGTCATCCATGAGGAGCTAAGATGAGAATAATGGGTCGTGGATGGGAGAGGAATGGGTGGGAGTGGGTAACTGCCTTTTGACTTGGCTACCTCCCTGATATGGGGGAAAAAGACCTTGGTGTTTATATATATATATATATATATATATATATATATATATATATATATATATATATATATATATATGTATATATATATATATATATTGGAAACTGGTATGTTATAACACATTTGTAAATGTTCACTATAAACCCACTATCGGAGAAATAATATCGGAAGTACAGGAAAACTGTACATTTCGACCACTATCTGTAGTCCTCTTCAGCAGAAGAGGACCACAGATAGTAGTCGAAATGTACAGTTTTCCTGTTCTTCCGATATTATTTCTCCGATAGTGGGTTTATAGTGAATACATATATATATGGTCACTACGGCGTTGCTGCATACTCCAGTCTGAGGTGGCTCAATCTTTCAATTACTTTCTATCATAAAGAGATACCATTTATATGTGTATTAGCAGTGAAAATATATATCTTGTCATTCTATATATATTGTTTTCTGGAAACAGATGATCTCTGATTAAAATACCTAAGTTCTTTTCCTTCTTTACTTCTGTGACTATTTCACCTTTCATTTTCCTTTCGACTCTACATTTGGCCCAATCTAAAAAAATGCATAAAGTAATTAGATTTGATCTTTCACTTCTTTCTATATCAGTTTACAATCTCCCTCACTTTTCACTCATTTCATGATCTTGGCATCATCAACAAATAAGCTTGCGTATCTACATTTCCATTCATACTATATCACTGGTATACACCAAAAAATTACTAGTATCAATACCAGTGTATCTATGAGTAGGTGTGTGTGTGTGTGTGTTGTGTGTGTGTGTGTGTGTGTGTGTGTGTGTGTGTGTGTGTGTGCGTGTGTGTGTGTGTGTGTGCGTGTGTGTGTCCGTGTTGTGTGCGTGTATACGCAAAACAATAGGTCATCAGCCATAAAAAGTTGGAGACATATTTCTCTCCCTCTCTCAAACCCAAGAGGCGTTTTTCGTTTGGATTTATGACTTTGATGGCAGGAGGAGGAGGAGGAGGAGGAGGAAAAAGAAGATGAAATACATGAAGCGAATGTTTAGCGTTTCGTATTTTCACTTTTGTGACTGGCAGACATTGAATCAAATGCCTCACTTTTTTATTTTCTATCTTATCGGTTTTTCAATTAAGTACACAATATGCTGCGCAGATGTTGTAAAAAAAAATGTAAATCTAAAAAAAAAAAAAAATGCCTCTGTCATCTGCTAAAAGTTTAAAAGCGCAGAAATGTTTCTTATTGGTGGAGAGGTCCGGGCATGAATGACGTCACCCAGTTTGAAAACTGGACAAAGTCGTTAAATAATTTCCGAAGAAGAACTTTATTGATACTTTTACATATTTTTGTGCGCAGGATGACAGACGTACAATAAAACTGTTTAAGACATAATATATGTATATTTTCTATCTATCTATGGTAATAAGTATGAATACATATCACAGCCCTAAGGGACTCTCCCCGCATCTGTTTCGTAAACGAGTGGGTGTTGACGATTGTTGTATGGTGAATAGGTGGGGATTAACCAGTTTCGGCTCCTGGGCCCTGCGTAGGCTGAAATAAGATGGATGGTGTGATTGTATCTTTTAATGTGTGTGTGTGTGTGTGTGTGTGTGTGTGTGTGTGTGTGTGTGTGTGTGTGATTCACAATGGTCTTGGATCACGTGTTGGACTCGTGATCGACAGCTATTACCCTCCAGGAAGAGAGCTCAGAGCTCATATATGACCGATCTATGGATAATGCTATGACCTTACAGGCATACACACACCCAACTCCCTGCCCACGAGAGTTGGAGTAACAACTCGCAGCGCAGCGATACTGAAATCATTTCAGCCCTGGGCGGGATTCGAACCCGGACCGCCGTAGTGGCAGCCGGGAACTCTAACCACTGCGTCACGAGGTGTGTTTGCTTTGATTTGCCTATCCCGCTTGTAAGTGACAATTGTGACCTTAGGACAGGGGTTCTTAACCTTTTTTCTCCAATTCCCCACTTTTTAGTGAGCCAACTCTCCATTTCCCACCGCTTTGCTTTTTTGTGCCATTTGTTGACATTTCGAACCCAACATTGTTGTCACTTTTACCCAAACATGAATTACAATACCTCATATATTGGTTGTTTTTGTTATTAAAACAGTCTGTAAATGGTTGTGATTTGTAAAGTAAGTCAACATTTGGATGTAATGTATTAAATTTTGAAGCACTATCGATTATTTGTGGGTGGAAACAAATTCACGAAATGTGACAACAAGAAGACACCAGAAACAAACAAAAAGAAACAAAAACACATCGATTAAAAAAAAAAAAAAAAAAAAAAAACAGTGGTTCTTCTGTCCGACCGGTCATTCCCCACTTGGTAACTCCGCCATTCCCCACCAGTGGGGAATTCCCCACAGGTTAAGAACCACTGCCTTAGGACATGCATGAAAAAATATAATAATAATAACGTTTGTCCTAGAATATCTGTGAGGTCCTGACCACACCCATAATACATTTGCTTTACATTTC
>NC_134799.1:2402340-2412340 GCF_046742065.1 Oratosquilla oratoria
TTAAGACTTCACTGAAGTTGAATTCCAGTAACCACCTTTAAGACAACTACAGTTACTTCAGCGACAAGTGATGTCTTGTCTTACGAGAGGGACGCCAAAGAGAATCATCTCCCGCTCATCTTCAAAACCCGTCAACAGCCTCATCTCATCCTTCTGGAGGTGCAACCTCGACAGGCTGACACTCGGTCCCCAAACCAGGTTCCCTCAAAATCAACTATCCTCCATCTTTTTCACATCAGGAGATCAGACAACCGGTGACTGATCTTCTTATTCTGTAGCCCGATGAAACAGAAACTACCCCACACTCACATAACATGGACAACTGTCCAAAGCCTCTTCCCAGAGGGAGATCTGTGAGGTCCCAAAGACCGATGCCGGTTAATGTGGGGCTGCGGGTAAATGTGGAGGCACCGGCCACAATGATCATGTCATAGGTGTATTAGAAATCTATAAACATGAAGGCGATGCGTGCTGTTAAGTACAATCTCACGTTCTCGCTGCTCGCCAGACCTACTCACGTGTGGTTGGCATTTAGCAAACCCATCCCATTCATTCCGGCAAGCGTGTGTGCCCTTCAGGCCTCATCATCATCATCATCATCATCATCATCATCATCGTCGTCGTCGTCGTCATCATCATCATCATCATCATCATCATCATCATCATCATCATCATCATCATCATCATCATCATCATCATCATCATCATCATCATCATCATCATCATCATCATCATCATCATCATCATCATCATCATCATCATCGCCATCATTATCATCGTCATCATCATCGTCGTCGTAATCAACACCGTCATCGTAATCATCATAATCATAATCATCATCAGCGTCGTCATCATCATCATCATCATCATCATCATCATCATCATCATCATCATCATCATCATCATCATCATCATCATCATCATCATCATCATCATCATCATTATCATCATCATCGTCGTCGTCGTCGTCATCATCGTCGTCATCATTATCATCGTCATCATCATCGTGGTCGTCGTCGTCATTATCATCCTCATCGTCGTTGTAGTCGTCATCGTCGTTGCCCCACGCATAGTACCGTTTCACCTCCACGACATCACCTTCAGCAGACAAGAATCAACTCCTTTCCTTTCTTTAACCTTCTAACCCAACTCCTCCTCCTCCTCCTCCTCCTCCTCCTTCTCTTTCTAGACATGTCATACTGGTTTCTAAACCTTCATTGGCGTTCAGGAGTGGCGATGGTTGGTAGTCTGTCTCTTCAACACATTTTTTTTCTACAGATTTTAACCCTATTGCTACGTAAGCTCTGTAACGTCGATAAGATAATGAAGTGTCCTGTCTGTACCCAGTATAAAAGTACCACAAAAAATCCTCGCCTTCACAGAGTGAATAAAATAGCCTGGCGGCAGTTTGAAAAAAAATGAAAGGGCCTCTAGGTATGCATGAAGGCTTAGAACACTACTCAGGTCCTTTTTTTGGGGGTAATTTCGTCGTCGTCGATTACCTGGCGCATCTTGTCGACATCTTGTCCGCGCATGCGCCGACCCATTCTCATCACTTGAGGTACAAATGTCAGTTCTGGAGTAACGAGTCAAAGGTTATTTCTTGATCGGTTTATTCTTTAATCAATTTATCTACCTACCTATCTATAGTATATGTATTCATCTGTCTACTTACCTATCTTTTTATATATTTGCCTATCTGCTTATATGCTTGTCTACCTAGTCGCCTATATGTCTATCTAACTCTCTATCTACCTACCTATTTTTGTATTTGTTTACTTATCTATCCATCTATCCATACATCCATCTTTCTATTTATCTAATTTGAAACCTTTAGCTGTTGTTTGACATTGTAGATTTTTTTCTGCATGAAAAAGTTGAACGTCATTTGACATATAAACAAGAAAATCTCACAGATCATGTTTAAGTAACAAGAATGTTTGGTTCAACAGACGATACATAATGTCGAGGGAATAGTATATAATTAGTGACCATTTTTTCCAACATTGCTGCGAACAGTAAGCCAGCGACCAGGTTCGTAAGAGAGGGTTTGTAAAAGACTCAAAATTATCGTGATGATTTTCAGGAAGCGGAGGTAATAAATATGGTTTGATATTTTTTCAACGTCACGAAGAAAGATAGAACGGAAAATGGTTATTAAAATATTGTTATGAGTAATATTACAAGAGTAGAAGAAAATATAAGAATATGCTTTATCAATAAAGTTATTTCTGATGTAGCCCATACATAAAATACATGCGAGCGCACGCGCACACACACTTTTACACACACACACACACACACACACACACACACACACATATATATATATATATACACACACACACACACACATATATATATATATATATAATATATATATACATATATATATATATGTGTGTGTGTGTGTGTGTGTGTGTGTGTGTGTGTGTTTGTGTATTTCGACAGCAATTTTTCTCTAATACGTGTAGTGTTAAATGCGACGGAAATCTCGGCGTTGATGATCTTTTCCTGAAGACTTTCAATTCTTCGAAAGAGGCGTTTCTCATCCTTACTTAAGGAATACAGAAATTCCCCGAAAGAGTAAGGCATGGAGACGAATAGAGTCGATTCTGTTATTTACTAAGCAGGACGTTTCGTAACTCCTGTTACATTTTTAACTAAATAAAATGGTATTTGATACATGGTTATAAACACCAAAAAACTAACATTGGGAAAGGTTAGTACAATATTGCTGAACAACTAAGTACATGACGACCAATCGCCTCCTCGAACGCTTCACTTTCCACCTACAAGCAGGATTTACCAAGAACCTCTACCTACACGACTATGGAATCCCCCCGACAAGAGAACTTCTGGTTAAAGACACCATAATCCTGGACCAGAATGACGATGCCCATCGCCTTTCACTATTGGAAGCTCTTTATATAAAATATTTGTCATATATACATACATATACCAAGGCTTTCCCCCCCCTTACAAGGGAGGTAGCCAAAAAGGAAAAGGCATAAAATCATTCCCACCCATTCCATCCCTGAATACACTCCACACCCCTCCACCCTCTTATCTTAGCACCTCCTGGATGATGGGTCATCCCTGCACCTTGTCCACTGCCCTGGGTCAGAAGCAGTGTCGCCAGACACAGCACATCCACAGCAAGGCCGCTTCATTAAGTCGGCGACCCCCCCCCCCTCTCCGTCCCCCCATGGAAAAGATTTGTCACCCTCAGTCAACATCCAGAGTGGTGATCTCCTGATCCTTCCCTCCGGTAGAGACATTTGGCCACTCCGCCGTTGAATCTCCCCACGGAGCGCCATGTTACTCCAACTCTCGCGGGCGAGGAGTTGGGTGTGTGTAAGGTCACAGCATTACCCATAGATCGGACATATATGAGCTCTGAGCTCTCTTTCGGGAGGGAAAGAGCTGTCGATCACGAGGTCAACACGTGATCTAAGACCATGGTAAATCTCATGTGTAGGAGTAGAGCGTAGGAGACGAAACCCGACGAGCGTTGCTCCTTTCTTGTACACTACAACTAGGTAAACACACACACACACACACAAACACTCAGAAGGAAGTTTTTAGATATATCAGTGGGTTAAATCCGAATTAGTTAATAAACCCTCTAATTTATATGTTAAACGTTTGATTTTTTCCTGCTTGTTGCCTAGCGATTTAATTCGCCTAAATTAGACCCCTTTGGTCTGGTAACGAATTTGTACAGTTTAGTCTGTCTAAAATCGGGGCCGTTGCTTCTTTCTAGTGACGCCATTTTTTCGTTTACGATGTAAAGTAATTGTCTTAAGACGTTTATCAATTTTCGCCCCCATCAAGGATCTTAAGTATCCTGCCTTAAGAAACAAGTTTAAGGAACGTCCAACCATCTTGGGAAATAAGTAAAATTGAAGCGAAATTTTGTCTGTCAGATTTTTCTTATGCAGTTAAAGAAAATAATCACAACTTTCGTCAAACGACGACAATTGTTCTCTGTTGTTTACTATTTTTTCGCGGGCGCGTAGACCATTTGAAACGAGTTTAGAAAATGTCTAACCTTTTTCGAACATAGGAAAAAAATGATATGGAAGCTTTGTGTAATGCTTTATCGTTTCAGCCAATAATCTAATTGCATTGAATCCCGTGATCTGTTTCAGCCAATCACAGGACTTTCCTTCATAACGGAAATCAAATCGGTTTGGCACCAACTTAGTTTTGAATTGGTTTGTGTCGAGTGTGGTTGTGTGGTGTAAAGATTTGTGATTTTTTGTGCAAATTAGTGTTCCAAGTGCTACGATGTCTTTCGCCTTTTTTATGATATAGCGTTTTGTACAAACAGTAATGGAAATGGCTTGGGATTAGAGAGAAGCAAGGATATGACATATGACCCGTTTCTCGATTTATTTTATTTATTCTTTTATGTTCAGCCTCATCGCTAATGGAGACCAAATTTTTTACATTTTTTGAACACATATCGTGGTTACAGTATTCAGGTGTATACTACCTGGTTCCCAAAGCATATTTCTTCCATCACTAGTTTTACAGATTTTATATAAGATTTTTTGCGTTCGCCAGTTTATTGGACAAAACCCATCATAGATCACACCGTCCCTAAGGTAAGTTCTAAAGTGTTTCCCATTTTCTTTGCTGCGGACTAACCAGTTAACCTACAGTGAAATTAGGTTAATTTGAGGTTAGGTTAGGTTAATTCGAGGTTAGATTAGGTTAATTCGAGGTTAGAATGCAACCAATGGGCAAGTTTGATGATCAACTATTTTGGTCCGGCATATAGCCCAGGTAGTGGGGACCGTTGAAGTGGTAAGTTAGGTCACGTACACCAGCCAATGGCGTATTGGGTCACCCAAAATCCCCGTCATCAACCTTGACCACCCAATTCCATTATATATATATATGTATATATATATATATATATATATATATATATATATATATATATATATATATATATATATATATATATATATATATATATATATATATATATATGTATATGGGTAGAATTTTAGTTGTGCTTATAGCAAGTTTTTTTGTTTTTTTATTTCCGCCAAGAAAATAATCTCATATTAAGTTCACGTATTAAAATTTACAAAATTAATATTTGATTTTCTAATGCTATATCGCGTAGGTGTGCACAACTAAAATAATACCTTCATATCTATATTGGTACATTTTTGACAGTATTTTTTCGTGTATATAACAGAGCTGGGCGCGTTCCTTTATGCGTTCCTTGGTGTCCTGACTGGCATGACTGTTCAAGACACCGAGGAACGCGCCCAGCTCTGGTAACTAAGACATTTTCATCGACCTTTTAAGTCGTTTTTTCCATTTGTGTTTTCTATATTCTAGTAGTACAGTAGATTAAACAGAAATCTACGAAATTCATGTCATATTGACACAAATGATCAAAAACACAATAGCAAGCTTTCGGTTGTTACATGTAACCCTCTTCAGGCGGGTAAATTGACAATAATAGGTCCATGTCAAATATGATATTTTATTATTATATATGTCGACGGGGCTTTTAAGGTTCGAAATGTTAGTAACTAGGGGGCGGAACTAGGAGAGGTTAGAATGAGGGCGAAGGAAGGAGGGGAGCAGGGAAAAGTTAGCGACAGTTGCTACGTGCAATAATGTCCGGGGGGCTGTGTGGTTGAGGGCTTTTGTCCGGAGGGAATATTTGTTTAGGAGTAGGGTGCCTAATGTGTTTGTTTGTTAATGATCGGTGTGTCTTGTGAAATGTAAAAATTCTCGAGAATGTGTTGATTTTTGTGATTGTTACAGCGTTTGAATATTTTTGTTTTTTATCCAAGTCTTGTCGTGGGGCGGGAGTTATGGTATTTTCAACAAGACGTATATACTCGTATACATGTATATGTATGTATATATATGCACGTATATTACGTATGTGCGTATGTATGTATGCATAGATATGTATGTATATATACTTACCAATAGGCCTCTTCCTTCCCATAAGGGAGGTAGACACCCAACCCTTCTTCTCCCATCTGTCACCCATTTCCGGCTGATTTTATTCAGCGAAGAGATACCCAATCCTTCTACTCTATCTCCCTCCCTCCCTTCCTCTCCCTCTTTTGCGCAAGCAAAGAGTTAACGCGTTCTTGCACACATGGGGGGATATATAATCTGAGCATTGTCTCCGTTTTATGGGGACTTGTCAGAGACGCAGGGTTGGAGAGAGAGAGGTGCTGTCTTGAGGCCACAGAAGAAAATGGTCTCTGACTTGTATGGAGTACCATTTTCTATTTTATCCTTCGAGTAAAGGGGACAAATTTTAAAGAAAATGTTAATTTAATACATTCATTTCATTAATCTATTTAATCAGTTAGTTAATTTGGTTTATCTGTTTGATATGTTTTTAAGATGAGTAGAATTTGATGACGTCAGCAGGAACGAAAGATGCTGAGAATGTCGACAAAAGCAACTTTACTTTGATCACCAGACTTACATTCCCGTTCTCTGTCAAGCTGGAAACTAAGAAAGTGGGTTTTGCATGAAAGGAATTTTGTTCATTTCCACAATTCAGAGTCCAAAAATATCAATAAATTATTAGATGAAATAAAAAGAGCGTTCTGACGTTATCAGGTGAATCAAGAGAATGTAGTGTATAAATGGAATCTAAAGCATGGTCCAAGGCAGCTGGGAATTAAGGAATTACTTTTCCCAAGTAGGATAGTAAACACATGAAATAAAACTTCACTAGAGACTGTGATGGAATTCATAATGAAGGCCTAGATAAGGATAATACATAGAAAAAACCAATTCCAGTACACACACACACACACGATCATACGTTCATGTTTGCGTGGCACTGTGCCAAGTAAGACATTGGATGGCACCATTGAGCACTCGCCAGACCTGAGGAGGGAGTGGGTGGGTGGGTGGAGAGGGGGTCATTCACTACATCTCCTCACCTCTGATCTCCCCCCTCTCCCCCTCCCCCCCTTACCTCCTTAACCCCCATTTACCCAACGGACCTCCCTTTCCCTGTCCCTTTCTTTTATTTTAACTTTTCTTTTTCTTCTTTTCTTTTTCTTTTCTTTTTCTTCTTTTTTCTTCTTTCTTTTTCTTCTATTTATTCTTTTTTTCTTCTTCATTTCTTCTTTTTCTTCTTTTTCTTCTTCTTCTTCTTCTTCTTCTTCTTCTTCTTCTTCTTCTTCTTCTTCTTCTTCTTCTTCTTCTTCTTCTTCTTCTTCTTCTTCTTCTTCCTCCTCCTCCATCTTTTATTTTCTTCTTAGTTCATATTCATTCTCTTTTTCTGCTTCCTCTCCATCATTAGGATCTTGCTGTTCTTGTCTTTGGTGTAGTCTTTCTTCTCTTATTCCTTTTCCATTTTAATTTCCTTTTTTTCTTCTTCTTTTTCTTCTCTTTCACTTTCTTCTCCTTTTCCTCCTCCTCCTTCACCTCCTTTTCTTTCTCTTGCTCCCTCTTCTTCCTCCTCCTTTGCCTCCTTTTCCTTTACCTCCTTTTCTTTCTCTTGTTCCCTCCTCTTCCTCCTCCTTCTCTTCCGTCTCCTCCTCCTTGTCCTCCTCCTACTACTCCTTTTCCCTCCTCCTTTTTTTCCTCCTTCCTGTTCTTCTCCATTTCCCCTTTTCTTCTCCTTTCTCTTCTACTTTCTCTTTTCTACCTAACTCTTCTTTCTCTTTCACCATCTTCTCCTCTTCTACCACCTCCACCTCCCTTCCTCCTCCTCCACCTCCCTTCCTCCTCCTCCTCCTCCTCCTCCTCCCTTTCTTCGACCTCGTGCTTCGTTTTGCCTTTAACCTTTCTCCTCCTCCTCCTCCTCCTCCTCTTCTGTCTCACCTCCCTCCTCCCTTCCTTACTTCTTTCCTTCCTCCCTTTCCTGCCTTCCTCCCTTTCCTTCCTATCATTCCATTCTCTTCCTCATTTCTTCCCTTCGTCCTCTCTCCCTCCTGACCAATTACTCGACCGCTTTAATCTATCTATCCACAAAACTTACAAAAGCAAACACACAAACATAAACATATGGAATGCACAGACTCCTGACGATTGTAAGAATGGATTTTCACAACATGGACGACAGAAAAGAAATATCATGGAACACCTGATACGACCTAGATGGGAATATGCAGCAGTGGGGTGATCTCCGCATGGCATGAAAGGATGTCAACAAATCGAGAGAATACGGACAGCAGAGATCATATTGATCTCCAATCTTGGAGATAAAATGTACAGAGAGATATTGGAAGCATTGAAACTGACATCATTGTAAGCAAGAAGAGAGAGAGAGAGAACTTGAAAATAAGGTTCAGGTTAATAAACTGAATAGGTGAAATCGACAGAAGATCTGTTGGTTTGGGATATGAGAGCGGAACAAATTAAAAAAAAAATGCACGTCTAAAGGGTGTCATGGTATTTTGTGACGTCTTGTGATGTCATGGCCCCTGGACGTCACGCATCATTTCGAAGAACTTCCTCGTGACGTCATACTGGGATGTGGTGTTACAGGAGGCCAGTGTCACGTGATCCTTGTCACGTCATGCCACGGGGCTCGTGACGGACATCTAACACGTGATCACACGCCCCTCGCATGATGGATCTCACTCAAATTATTTTTTTTATTTTTATTTTATCTGCCCGT
This sequence comes from Oratosquilla oratoria, assembly GCF_046742065.1. Taxonomy (NCBI): domain Eukaryota; kingdom Metazoa; phylum Arthropoda; class Malacostraca; order Stomatopoda; family Squillidae; genus Oratosquilla; species Oratosquilla oratoria. The sequence goes on from NC_134799.1 coordinate 2,410,979, forward strand.
CAAGCGATTTTATTCTTCTGAGAGGAGACTCCTAGACGCTAAAATGTGGGGAAACTATCTCGAAGGAAGGTACCAATGATTGGGAATAGTAAGACGCTAGCCAGGACATAGTATCTGAAGGCTGCCATCGAGGGTTGCGTGGGTAGGTCAAATGTCATTTGTATGTACCTCACGTGGTCTGTTCGCTTAAGGAACCCAAGAACGAGGGAGGGCAAGAGGTAGGGAGGAGGAAGGACGGGGGGGGGGGAGAACGAGGGACTAGGGGAGGGAATGGATGAGGTGGGAGTGGGAGAAGAGGGAGGAAGGGAAAGGAGGGGAGAATAAGGATGAGAGGAAGGAAGAGGGTAGGGAAAGAAGGAAAAAGTGAAAGGTTAAGAGAAAGGGAAGGAGGGAAATAAGGAGGAGGAAGGATGGAGGGAAGGGTGGAAGGGAGGGAAAGAGAGAGGGGGGAGGGAGAGGGAGACTGAAGGAAGGAGGAGAGGAGAGAAAGGGAGGGAGAGGGAGACTGAAGGAAGGAGGAGAATAGAGAGGAGAGGGAGGGAGACTGAAGGAGGAGAGAAGAACAGAGAGGAGAGGGAGAAGGAAGGTTGAGAGAGGGAAGGGAGGAAGAGCGAGAGAGATTGCTTAAAGGATTGAGTAAAATAGAAATGAGGAAGAAAAAAAAATAAGGACGCGAACGAGGAAGGGGAGTGATGAAGAAGGAAATGAAATGGCGTAAGTATTGAGTAAGGGAGGAAGAGGAGGAAGAGAAGACGACAAGGACGTGGAGGGAGAGAGGGAAGAGAGTAAGCGAGAGAGGCAAGAGGTATTACTTGTGTTTATATAAAAAAAAAATTCTCTTAGGATCGTCGTAAATGTGTAATCATCATTAATGTATAATAGATAATGAAAATGATCAAGCCGGACCGGCTTGTTCGGTTGCATTAATGATGATTCTGGCATCGTCTTCGTGTAAAAAAATGGCGCTTGATGCTTCAAATTCGGTGACGATCTCTTAGGGTCTTATTCAACCTGACGTCAGGCGATTTTATTCAATTGAGACGACGTTCTTGTTACGAACAGGTTAACCGTGTCGTGAGGATTAACTTCCTCTCGATGTGACGACGCATCTCAGGGGATTTATTTTGAATAAAACCGGGCGATTTGTTTTGTCTGAGGTTTATGTAGTGAAAGGTTTCAGACACGTTTCGGTTTCGTTGTGGTTATCGTCAGGTAACTGATTCGTTTTACCTGGAGGTGGATTGTTCAACACCTTTAAGGATTCTAAAGGGGACATTTACATGGCCAAACGGTTTGTCAAACACGTTTGAAGTGATGCTTGACCGCGTGAATGGGGGTATTTGGTTGTCAATCACGTTCGGG
>NC_134799.1:2414840-2429840 GCF_046742065.1 Oratosquilla oratoria
TCTACTTCTTCCCCATCTTTACCTCCCCCTTTTCCTCATCCCACCTCCCGCAACTTGACGCCTATGTTTATCAGCCAAGCATAGCCCGGGTTCCCCCCCACCCACCCATCCTTGCTCTTCCCCCCCTTCCCCCCCTCTTTACCTTCTGCCATGACCTAAGCGCCCTTCTTGTTTCTCCCCTTCAGTCTCCCATGACCTGGGTTTCTCCTCCTCCTCGTCCTCCTCCTCTTCTTCTTCTCACTGGGGGGAGGAGGGGTCTGCCGATACTATATCGACCTTCGAAGTTCTCTGTCAGAGGAAAGTGTGACCCGTTTCTTGTCTGTCGAACTCGCTACTATGCAATGTGTCCCTTCGTGTCAGATCCTGTCACGCTGTGTCACGTGATTACTCTGTCATAGTTCACATCACTCCTCCTCCTCCTCCTCCTCCTCCTCCTCCTCCTCTTCTTCTTCCTCCTTCCCCTGGTTGGCAAGGCTCTGATTTGGTCTGTAAACACCAGGACTTCACCTCTATACACTCAATACTTGTTGGCTCAATCGAAAACGTTTACTTCATTTCGTCTTCAATAGAGTTTTTTGTGAAGAAGTTGCCTTGTATAATAATATCGAAGTCCATCGCCTAAGCCTTTTGCGTCTTTAAGGCTATAGCGACAAGGGCTGACTCAGAGAGGATGTGTGTGAACAGCAAATAATAAAAGTGGTTGTTAGTCCCAAGAAGGGAGAAAACCTAACGGGCAACCCTGCAGGTCTGTGGCTTAGTGTATTAGGTCGAAAGAGGATGTAACAATGTTTTTGAACAACAATGGCACCTGAATGTAATCAAAGAACATAAGTGTGTGAACAGTTGAACGCGGTAACCACTTTCACGCTTTCGCTTTACCCGAAAGTAACACCATGTTGTCGTTTGTCCGATGCCGTACGAAAGAATGTGGATGTTTATATGCGTTGATAAGACTGTCAACGAATGCAAATACGCGTATATGCGTACAACTCATGTGTCCTCTTGTGGTACACAAATATTATCACTTTTTTCTCGTTAGAAATTGAGAAAAGGTTTTAATAGATCACGGTACATCGACAGAGGAAATTGAACTAAACGGCTGTGACCGCTGAGTCGTTGCATGTTAACGGACTTTTTGTGAATGTTCCGCGTCATCGGGACCATTCGCATTCGCTCAGAAAGTGAAAACACTCCACACATAGTAACGAAGACGGCTAATGTTTTAGACCAAAAGGCTTGACTGCTCAAGGTCGATACTATGAAATAGCGAGAACCCTGCTTATATCTGGTGAAAGTCTGTGTTCGGGATCAGTGGGTCTGTATGGTGAACGATGGAAACGAAGTGATCGTACAAGGACTTTGTGCAAACGAGATGTTTGCATACATAAACAAGTCGGATCGAGTTCGTGTGTTTGTAAACGGAAGAAACAAAAACAACAAATAAAGATAATCTGCGGAAAGGGAAAGGCATACTAAATTTTATCAATGAAATAGAAAAGAGGAGAGAGAGGTTTGAATTGTTGATGTCGTCTGCTTGAGGTTTGTAAACATTGAAACAAGTGCTTGCGCATGCGTTCACCGACGCGGGCTCTCCACACGACCTTGGCTGCCTCAACAGTAATAGAATACTTTTCCCCGTGTTTCATCGTGCCATTTGTCGAGGTATACAAGCGTGTGTACAAACAAACGAACACACACCCACGCGCATACGTACACACACACGCACACAAACACACACACGTAAATATATATACAGTATATACATATACATTTTTTATAAAGATGGGCGTAGGTTAAAATAAATTATAAATGAATGTATATGTGAACAAAATAAACGAGGAAATAAATAGACAAATGAAAAAAGCCTAAGATAAAGATAAGACAAAAAATAAGATGAAATAAAAATAAATGAAAGAATCAGCCATTTCCTGTACCCCATTCATCCTCGTGAGAATATGACACTCCACCATGACATTCAGCCGACCTCATCCACCTCTCCACCTGACAAGACGAACTTTTCTTACTCCACCCTGCGCTCCACTCCCTAGGTCAATCTCCATTCCATCCATAATCCATTCCTTCAACTCCCACATATTCCATTGGACCATACCTCGCCTTATTCTGCCGGAGCCCCTACGGACCAGATTATCGTGTTTTTTTTTCTAGTCCCTACAAAAGATTCTCGTTAATTTCCTTTTTTATATCCTATGGTTTGTGATACCTAGTGTTATAAGTCACTCAGCTTATTTGTTAATGACATGACATTTCATTGTCATGCCACCAATATATTTGTCTCTGTCTGTCTCTCTCTCTCTCTCTCTCTCTCTCTCTCTCTCTCTCTCTCTCTCTCTCTCTCTCTCTATATATATATATATATATATATATATATATATATATATATATATATATACACATATATAACAGGTGAAAAATGTAATCCCACATTTGTAAATCACGTGAAAACCACAGTTGGAGCAAAAAGACTAGAAACAGGGAATCTGTATATATTTGTATTGCAAACTACCATCCTCTTTAGTAGATACGAGCCATCCGACACACAACTTGTCGAATGATTCGCCATAATAAAGACTCAATGAAATTAGAATAGAGAATGAGCCACTCAAGTACCGTCGGGGAACTACCAGGTCGTAGTCCAGGTCGTTCCTTTTGTACGGCCTGGGTGGCTCAAAGCTATCGTCTCTGCTTCATAATAAGCAGTCGTATATATATATATATATATATATATATATATATATATATATATATATATATATGTATATATATGTATATATATATATATATATATATATATATATATATATATATAATGTGTGTGTGTGTGATTCACCGATCCACGGGTAATGCTGTGACCTTACACGCGCATATACACCCAACTCCCAGTCCACGAGATTTGGAGTAACGACTCGCAGCGCAGCGATTGATTTTTTTTCAGTCCTGGGCAGGATTCGAACCCGGACCGCCGTAGTGGCAGCCGGGAACTCTACAGACTGCGCCACCGAGAGTGTGTGTGTGTGTGTGTGTGTGTGTGTGTGTGTGTGTGTGTGTGTGTGTGTGTGTGTGTGTGTGTGTGTGTGAGTGTGCTATTCTATGGTCTCAATAGTAGTATTATTACAAATACACAATAATTAACAAACTATCAGTAATTACACCACAATAATAACTCTCCTGACCTAATAACAACTTCACTTGACCTGTTACCCAGTTCGGCAGAGAAAATTGCTCCCAACTTGAAAAGGCATAAATGAAAGTGAAGCGGTGATGACCCAGTAAGGAACAGAAGCCTTAGAGTTCCGCCCACCCTCGCATTTCGTATTCGCGAACTACTAATTCGCGACCCCGGGATTAACAACAAGATATGGACGGGGAGGAGGAGGAGGAGGTGGAAGGAGAGGGGAGCGGAGAATGTGGTCAGGAAGGGGGGTGGAGAAGGGAGGGGACAGATTATACCCGTCTCGGACATCTAACACCTCCTTTTTGTATCCGGAGAGGCTATCATTGGTATCACTTCTACGTGCCCCTTGGGACGAGGAGGACTTCGTGGTTTACCGAAGTCTTAGTGTGATGATTAATGTGATTTTTAGAAGGAGGATGGAGGCAAAGTATTCTTCATTATGAGGTATATATATATATATTGTAGATATCAGCATGATCACAATTCACAATTTTTCTAAGAACATGGACATCCAGAACTCTTCCTATCTTTTCTTTGGATCCAACTACATAGTCCAACCACCTTTCCATCCACCACCCTTTCCCATGTGTACTTATGTATGATCACAATTCATAATTTTCCTGAGGCAGCATAGTCAAACTAGTAGAGATTTTTGTACCTACGTTTCGAAGTTACACACTTTCATTTTCAAGGCATAATGAATAGATACAAGAATCAATAAATATACAGGAAAGTGTTACATAAAACGAGCAAAGAAGAGGTAACAAACAGATAAGTTAATGGAGAATAAGCATGAGAAATCCAAAGGACGAATATAAGGTCATATTCAGGAGAAAAGGTCATTCACCTCACTGGACGGACAAATGACCACCCACGCCGAGGGATGGACAAATGATCACCCACACAGTAGGGAGTAGATGATTTGATATTATCTACATGGAAATGCGCGATCGCGGCTTTGGAAGAAGGAAGAATTTGGAGTTCTTGAAGTTGTTTATTCGTATTGGGGTTGCAGTGTTTGATATGTAGCGTTTCAAAAATCGCGAGTGTCTTGTGGCCTCTTTCAATATCAATGATAAAATGGAAGTGCATTTCACGAGGTCATCTCTTGTGAGTCATAATTGGTGGTGGTCTCTGCAGTGATTTTTTAAGGCGCTTGGTAATAAATGTAGATTTAGCCTTCTCGTAACTTTAGTGGTAGTCACACCAATATACGACATATGAGACCGACAGTCCTCATGTTGGCATTCGTATTTGTATACAGGATGACTGCGCTGAGGGAGAGGGCGTTAGGGAGTGCTGTTGTATCTCATGACAAGTTTACAAATATTTTTATTTCTCATGACAAGTTTACAAATATTTTTATTTTTATAGAAAATAACAAGATTAAACCTATCGCTATAGTTGCTACGTTTGGCATTTCTTTTAACAATATCCTTGATTACACGTTCTTCGATATTGTACGAGGTTAACATCTGGGGACTTGTAATATAGATTAGTTTTGTTACCTGGTAATATGTTCTGCGAGGAAGGGTCTTGCTGGTGATGCCAGTTGTCCATATCGCGTTTGGTTGCACTGGTAACGACGTGATCCATGATCAAAATACGGACTCTGTGAGGACGGAGCTTTTGTTTGTATGACGTTGTGCTTGTTACATCTCTATCAACTGCACAGTCGTGATACACATAACTGAGATTAAGTAAAAGAATCCGGGGAAACGGGGTGAGGACATTGGGGCCTAGGAAAACTGAAGGAGATGAAGCAATTGTCTGAATACAGGATCTACGAGCATTTGGGATACCTTGTCTATTTCTCTGTGGAAGTTTTTTTTTTTCATTCACTACAGTGGGACAGAGCTCTCATGACGAAAGCTGCGATACCAATTTCCTTGAATCGGGCATGGCATTTGCTCTGCCCATTTAATCAGTGACCAGACTTAGTCGATTTGACGTAGACTGAAGTAGAAATTGTGTCCACCTCGACATTCAGGACGATATTTAAGAAGGGAAGGGAGCCATCAGTATTGTTTATCACGGTGAAGTGTAGTACGGATTTCTTCTCGTAGGTTTGATGTAAAACTAATAGTTCGGCCTCACTGTTTGCACAAATTAAAATGTCTATATCGGCAGTGAGGCCGAGCCGCTATTTTACGTCAAACCTTCGAAGACAAATCCGGCCTGCACTTCACCAAGGAAAAGAGTACCGATGGCGTCTTTCCTTTCTTAGATGTCCACAAGCATGTCGAGGCGGCCACAAATTCTATTTCAGTCTACGTCAAATCTACTAACTCTGGTCACTGCTGAAATGGGCAAAGCTAATGCCATGACCGATTCAAGGAAACTACCCACACTGCCCCTCACCAATTATCCCCCCCTGTTCCTCTCCTGACCTTCCCATTGCCTTTCCAACTATACTCAACAAAATGATCCCTCTAAACCCACTACATTCACATTTGCCCCTTTTCCTTTGCAAAGTGGAAGTATACAGGCACTCTTCCAGTTCTCCGCCACTCTCTCCTCCCTTAGACACACATCACTAGCCAATCCTCTACAACCATACCTCCTTTACTTCAGAGGCTCTGCATGACACCCATCTAACTCAGGAGCCTGACCAGCTCTCATCATTTTCGAAATTCCTTGTACCTCGTCTTTTCCTACATCTTTTCCATTTTTCTCTCCCATCAGTCATTTTCTTAGCCCCTCCCACTGTCACAATCAATCAATCCCTATCCTCCTCCACATTCAACAACTCTATGAAATACACTATTCATTATCCCTATATCGCCTTCACTTCCACTAACATCTGTCCCTCTGCACATTTTACCTTTTTCTCTACCTGACTCACCCTCTCGCTCTCTAAACTTCCTTCGAAAACATATTTCTATTATTAAAAAAGAAAAATCGTTCTCCTACCACATTTTACATTTGTTCTCCTCCTCGTCTTATTTATCTTATGTTTTACTTCTCTTGTCTTTATATTGTGACTCTCATATGCTTCCAGAGTCGTACTTTGCATCCAATCCACATATGCTCGTTTATTTTCTTCTATTATCATCTTCACCTCATCGTCTCGCCACTCATTATCCTTTCTTCTATTTCTTCCTATCTTCCTTATTCCGCATACCGTTTTTGCACACTTTGTCACTTCCTCCTTAAAACAAACCCATTCCTCTTCTGCTCCCATCTCTACTGTCTTTCATCACTTCCCATACTTCCTTCAGCTTCTAGTATTCTTTCTCCTTTTCCCTCTCATTCAAGTTGTTTACCCTAAACACCTCTCTGTTTTCCACCTTTTTCCTTTTCCTGAACCTGTCCTTCACTTTCAATTTCCTTCCATCAAAATATGATCTAACATTTTCCCACTTTATCTCCTAAGGACATGGATATCCAGAACTCTTCCTATCCTTCCTTTGGATGTCACTACATTGTCCATTGACGCCCTGGCAACCACTGTCCCGTCCACCACCCTTCCCCATGTGTACTTATGCTTGACTTTATTAGATAGCGTGTTAGCTATTCTCAGCTCTTTCATTATCAACTTCCTACATCATCATCAGCTCTCCACTAAAAGTTTTTCCTGGTATTCCAAACTTCCCTACCACTCCATCTTTTGGTTCATCCCTACTCTAGCATTGAGATTTTCCAACATTACTACATTGACATTCCTCCCAAAAATCTCTAAGCACTCGTTTAAACCTATCCAAAAATATTTGTTTCCTCTTCACTCTTCTCACTATCAGGTGCATATGCGCTTACAAAAACCCACACACCCCATCCCAGTTTCACCATCATCCACATTCACCTTGATACTTTCCTCCACTCCACAACACGCTAACCCTTTCTTCCTTCGCCCCTTCTTCACTACCAACAGTCTCCCCAAAACATTCCCAAGCTCATATTCACCCTCTTTTTCAATTTAGTTTCACTCAGGGCTAACACATCCATCTTCCTTCTCAAAAGCACACTGCCTATCTCCTCCCTTTTATTCTAATCTGCACCGCAGCTATACATATTTAATGATCTATCTTTTTTTTATTCTGGTTGGAAATATCTTCCCATACCCTTTTATGCCTTGACCTCTTGTAGGGCAATTGTATAGAGCAGGAAACCTAGTCCCATCACTCGGTTCCACTTTGACGCTTTTTATGACTCACATGGGAACACTGTATGTATACATATACATACATGAATAACAAATGAACGAATTTTCAAAGATAACAGGGAATATCACATGCACCAACCCCAAAGACAAATTATCCCTCATTATTTATTACCTAACCCCCCAAAGGCTCTAACCAGTTCTTGAGAAACAACCTCTCCAGGGACCACAGCATCCTGAAACATGTGGTATGCCAGTACACCTGACTCGAAGATGGTTGTAAACTTCTTAAAGACACGACCTACATTGCTGTCACCACAGCATCTGTCAGCAGGAGACTGACTCTGCACGCTCGTGGAGGATGCATACACAAACATATGACACAATCCCACAACAGAACCCCCCACTAGACAGGAACTAGATGGTAATACAAAAACACTCAAACATTGCAACAATCTGGAAAAAAAAAGAAAAAAGAAAACTGCACATATTTGAGAAAGTTTACATCTCATAACACGCACCACTCATGAACATACAAACAGATACATTAGGAAAGTTATGACTACACAATAAACCTGTTGTATCAAGACAATTTCCCACTCACGTAACTCAGTGAAACCTTACCTATTTTGCACCAGTGAATGACTTTCCTATTTTGTAGTGACCCCTAAAAACCTTGCATAATAGCCCGCCCTTTTCATATATTTTTCGTTTACTTAAAGATGGTTGTATGTTTCAACCGAAAACTTATTATTGTGTAACATTTTTCTTCGCATTACACTATGGATCTCGATCTGTTAGACGACTTAAGAAATTTACCAAAAATATTATTGACAGGGCATTAGCTCTGGTCTTTAATAAGGCATGTTTAAAAGAGAGTTAATTCCCCTAATGTACCAATATATATATATATATATATATATATTATATATATATATATATATATATATATATATATATGTATATATACATATATATATTTGCATTCGTGACAAAGACCTCACCCACCGTCGATAAAGGTACGAGTACACAATTATCAAACACCTCAATTTGCTTCCCAGGACATGTCTTTTTTTCGGGAAGTTGTCATAAACACAAACATTCCGTGTTTTGCTGTAAGGTTGCTGTCCCCACCTTTGAAAAAAATGTAGCCTTCTCCATACGTTACTTCCTTTCAAGGTCTTGAAAAATAGAAAAAAATAAAAGAATGTCGTCCTTCACTTAACTGGTTTTGTATCCGCATAGACCTCTCTCACCCTTTGTATTATGGAATTCCTTTCAAGTCAGAAAGTCTGCTCCCAGCAAATTTGCAAAATTACTTATCTGTTAACTCTGGTGCTTTGTGCTTAAGCTATCGCATTGTGGCTTAATATTTTGACGGAAAAAGAGAATGTTTATTATCCATAAGAGTTGTTCATAAGGAGTTTTGTAACGGGTGATTGTGGGCATAGATATGATAATACCTTTGTTTTAATAGGAACTCAACGAATGCAGCGCTTACACACACACACACACACACACACACACAAACACATGAAAATAGCAATGAAATACAAGAAATCGGGATGAAATGATGTAACGAGCGGAGTCCCACAGGGCTCATACAAGGGTCGGTTCTTGAAATACGGAAATGACGTGATTGAAAAATGCAGCAAACTGCAGTGACATGCTTGGAGATGTTGCAAAGGTCATGAGAAGAGTGAAGGACGAAGGGGACTGTAGCTTATTACAAGATGTAGACAATTATGTATGTGAATGAGAGTCGAGCGTGGAAACTTAAGCTTAACGCCAGAAGATGGTTAAAGATCAGAGAGGTCATTACTGGATTACTCATAGAGAAATGATTCATTCAAAGAAAGTTTAATGCCAGAAGATGGTTAAAGATCAGAGAGGTCATTACTGGATTACTCATAGAGAAATGATTCATTCAAAGGAAAAATAGTCCGGGAGTTCTGGTCACGTATACCGTGTCACCTGACAAGCCTATCAGCAAAATCGTGGGTGAAACATATGCACATGTGTGTGTCTGTGTGTGATTCACCACCATGGTCTTGGATCACGTGTTGGACTCGTGATCGACAGCTATTTCCCTTCCGGAAGAGAGCTCAGAGTTCATATATGACCGGTCTATGGGTAATGTTGTGACCTTACACACATACCCAACTCCCCGCCCACGAGAGTTGGAGTAACAACCCGCAGCGCAGCGATACTGAAATTACTTCAGCCCTGGTTGGGATTCAAGCCCAGACAGCCGTAGTGAAATCTGCGACAATATGCGTGAATGTGTGTGTATGTGTGTGTGTGCGTTTTCGTGTGTGTGCGTTTGCGTGTGTGTGCGTTTGCGTGTGTGTGTGTGTGTGCGTTTGCGTGTATGTGTGTGTGTGTGTGCGTGTGTGTGAGTTTGTGTGTGTATGTCCATGCATTCGGTACAGTCACGCCATATGCATGTTAACCACGCTAAACTACAGCATACGCTGTTAACGACCAATTCCGCTATCGCGGTAGACGATCAGACAATATACGATAAAAAATGTGTTCGGTATACTCGTATATCTACGAAAGCATCTGCGTGTCTTCATCACATATAAAAACGTTGTCACGATCGCAGTTTACAACTTCCGCTACTACGAAGATAAATACTAGAAGAAGCACACACACACACACACACACACACACACACACACACACACACACACACACACACACACACACACACACACACACACACACACACACACACACACATTCACGCATATTGTCTCAGATTTCTCTAATGATTTATTTATATATTTATTTATTTTGTTATTATTATCATTCTTACTAAGAACGAATTCTTTGTATAACTAAAATCCAACACATCAGTTCTGGGCGAGTCATCGCATCGACATGATTCAACGAGTCAGTTGGATAATTAAACTTTCCGGACCAGAGGTCTCCTGAAATCGAATAAAATCACCTGGTGGGTGAGTGTCTGGTCAGGACGGAACCCTCCGATGATTAGATGTTGCCAAAAAGAAAAAAAAGTTGTGAAATTACGAAAGTGTTCAATACTTGTCACACGTCTTCCATCTTCCTTTATCGTTTCGATTTTCATTTTTCATTTTAAAGAGAGAAAATGTCAATTCCTTAATCTCAGCGTATTTATTTATAAATTCATTTGTCTATTAATTCTTTTGCAACAAAATGTTACGCCCTTTTCGCGTTTAAACGAAGATTTTTTCGTTTGTGTACCACGGCTGAATGTAATTATACGAGACTTAATCCGACATGACCTTGGAAAAAGAGTTAATTTTCATTTTAGTGAATTATTCTCGTTTACAACGGTGTCATAATCTTAAGCGTACTAGTCTCGCCCTTAGTTGTGGGTTCGAATCCCACACTCCTTTCCGATTATCAGCAAAAACTGCTACCTGCCCCCAACAGTCCCTAAAGCGCATTTTAGGGCAAAGGTGGCTGCTTCGGCCGCAGATAATCAGCGCCTCCTGGCGTCGGGTCTTTATCAGCTTGTTCTCGTATATCATGGAACCCAAGAAGGACAGCCAATAGTAATGGTCCTGCAAGATAGACGTCGGGTAGAACCATCTCCCTGCTTTGCATCTTCAAACCTGTCAACACCCTTACTTTCACTAGGAGGTGCAACCCCGAGAGGATGATTTTCGGTCTCCGAACCAAACCTAAGCTCTCTTTTTATTATGTTTGGATTCAATTTTTCACACAAAGAGAACCGACAACCGGTGACTGATCCATTCCTTCTATCACTACAAGTCCCACAGTAATGTCATACAGACAATATGAGAATATAAGAAAAGAGGAGACTGCAAGAGACCTTAAGGCCTATACCAAGCAGTTCCGTATCCCTTGCCGCCTGTAATTCCTATCCATAAAGTTATCTCATCTTCTCTTAAAAAAAAAAACAATTATTTTCCGCGCTCACACCGTTGTGTTTCAGCGTTGTTTCCGAAACATCTCTGGCAGGGTCTGAGGATCGTTGCCGGACAATGTGGGGGCAGTGGATTCCATTCCTAAGACTCGCAACAACAATTGTACGTCTAATGAATATACATATATATATATCTATATATATATATATATATATATATATATATATATATATATATATATGCTAATAAGAACACAGGTACGTGTGTTCACTTATGCAAAGTAGACCACTTGGAAAAAGAAACTAACGAAGTAGAGCGCTTTCGTATATTACATCATCAGTCACTGGTACTTTTTGCACTGGGTGTAATATACGAAAGCGCTCTGCTTCGTTAGTTTTTTTTTTCCAAGTGGTACTTTGCATATATATGTGTGTATATGTATATATATATATATATATATATTATATATATATATATATATATATATATATATATATATATATATATATATATATCTTTCAGCTTGGGATCCCAACCACAGCTGAGGATAATTTGATGTTACGTTAGAACAGGATTTAATGGGGTTAAACTGGGATTAACTAGAATTAACTGGGGCGGTACTAACCCCCATAGGTAGTCCAAACCTTCTTGGGGACAAGATTATTTCGAGTCAACCAAAGATTATGGAGAAAGGCTTTTTGTGCTGTGTCAAGCGTTTTGGTGAACAGAAATTCATAAGATTTGTCCAACGGTACAAAATAAGTTGAAACGCGAAATTATACTTAGTTTTTTTTTGTGGTTCTTGCTTGTGTCCTATACCCTATGATACATGCACGTAGATAATCTATATCACTCTATGTATTCTATTGGTTAAACACTTATTAATTTTATTTTATTTACTTGTTTTTTGCTTCATCTATTTCGTTATAATTTTTTACTTTAATCCTTTCATATTGGGGGGCCATTTTGCCCTGCTTATACATAAACACAAACGTGTGCTCCCAATGAGATACTTACCCCGCGTCCTCTTTTCCCCGTCTATTTGTCCACACCCCTATTACATCAACACTATAGAGAACTTTTTGTTCCTCCCTGTTCCCGTTACCTGAGGACCTTGCCCCTCCAGTTGGCACATAGCTGGTCAAGTGTCCTGGGTCAGACCCCTCAAGGCGCCTCGCCCTGGCACCGTCACAGGTACTTGGCAACAGTGGAGCGTTCAGAAACCCCACCATCGGTGCCTTTGGTGGGTTTGCGTCCGGTGACGTTGTTGGTTAAGGAGATTCTGTGGCCCAGAAACATGACAACTTGCTGGTGGCTCCAGACGCTCCCAGAGGTATGACCTTTGTGTTGAAGGGGTTTTCTGGCTGACCCCAAACCCCGCTCACTTGGACATAGAAAAATGGGATTAGAAGGATTTCCAGGACGAGGTATGGAAATCGTCGTCTAAGAAAAACACTCGAAGAAAGATTGATGTAATGATTCGGTTGGTTGTTTTTGTTTGGTTATTTTGTTTGGGTGTTTAATTCTCTGTTTTATTCTGTTCTGTTTTTTGTTTTCTTCTTCGTCAGAACTCGTTATGGACCTAAAAGTTTCCTGTCGTCACATTTTGCCTTTGTCATCCTTCGTAATTGGACGGGGAGGTGGAGGGGAAGGAAGAGAGGGGGGGGAGACACTTGGGAAGTTAATAGTGATCAGTACGGGGGGGATGGGGGGGTAGGGGTGACCTGATAAGAGGTTGTGGAGGTAGAAAGGTGGGGAGGTGGGGGGGACGAAAGGGGAGGAAGCAAATGAGGTCAGGAGGTAGACAAAATCCTCCAGATAGAAGAGGAAGGGGTGGGAGTTGAGATGAGAGATTTTCGGAACAAACTGGGAGGAGAGAGAAGTGGTGGGATTTGCAAGGTCAGACTCCCAAGCGATGGGAGAAAGAGCGTTCTGGTGTGGGAGTTGAGGGAGAAAGGGAAGGGAGCAAAGGATAAAGGCCACGTCCTTGGAGAGGACAAAGTGTAGTGTGTACACTTGATGGATATATGTACTACGCCAAAGGGTCGCCGAGCCGTTGGGTTGCATAAGTAAGAGTGTACGCAAGTCATTGTCTACATACATACATACATACATACATACATACATACATACATGCACAGAGGCATACATATATTCTTATATACATACATATATACATGCATGCAGTACATCTATACCTACCTACTAACCTAAATACATACATACATACATACATACATACATACATACATATGTACGTCCATACATACATACATACGTACATACATACATACATACACTCACATACATACATACGTACATACATACGCATAAGCATACATATATTCTTATATACACACATATGTACATGCATACAGTACATCTATACCTACCTACCTACTAACCTACATATATACATGCATACATATATCCATACGTACATACATGCATACATATATATCCATACATACATATATCCATACATACATATATCCATATGTACATATACCCATACATACATATATACATACATACATGCATACATGCATACATATATCCATGATACATACATACATACATACATGCATACATACATACATACATCACTGGAAACAAACATAGCGATGAATGTGTATAACCACTAATGGATCACTTCTGACCATCTCCCATACAGTCACCCGATGCATCCCCAGTTTCCATACTGACACGATTACTCTAATGTGACCACATTTCACGTAGAGGGTCCTCTGACCTTATACCACCAGTTCACCTTATACCAGTCCCCCCACCCACCCCCCTTCCCCCTCTCTCCCCCTCCCTGCGACCTCCCTTAAGTTGTTACCCAATCGAACGCCTTAATTCCATTCACGAAACATTACCAATGGTATTTTTTGTGTTAACCATTCCCCCATAGATATCTCCCTAGAAATCACCTTCACCCCACCAGGGGGACGTATATACGTGTGTGTGTGTGTGTGTGTGTGTGTGTGTGTGTGTGTGTGTGTGTGTGTGCATGTATATCCTGGAGTAGGTGAGTCACGTGACCCTAATTGGAAAAATGGCGCTCTGGTGGTAAAGTTGAGTAGTTCTCCAGTAGGGTCTCACACCTTTTCCTCGTCTTCCTCCTCCTCCTCCTCCTCCTCTTCGTCCTCTTCCTCTTCCTCCTCTTGGTCCTCTTCCTCTTCGTCCTCCCCCTCTCCAGTTTGTCAGGATCCGCCCTGACATAAACTAATCAATCTTGGCATAGGATAATACACACACACACACACACACACACACACACACACACACACACACACACACACACACACACACACACACACACACACACACACACACACACACACACACACACACACACACACACACACACACACACACAAACAAACTGGCAGACAGGGAAAGCACGTACCGTCCAGCATTCTCCTGAGATTTATTTGTCGTCTGCGTCGGAGTAAGCGCGGTTGATAGACGACTTGACGTCAGTCGGTCCGCACGAGAAGCAGTCATGTTCCTTTTCAGACCTGACCTTCTGACAAAGAATCATCCCCTTTCACAACTGGAACTTTGTATTTGCCCTTTTCTTTCACTCACTTTCTGTCCTTTTTATATATATTGGATTGTGTGTGTATTTATTTATGTATACGAAGCCAACAAACTTCCGATTTCGTCTTCAGTGCATTTTGTACGTCTCTTCGATACCCATCAAGCGATGTTACATTCCCCCAACAGTCCAAGCATTTAAGGCAAAGGTGACAGCTTCGGCCGCAGCTACTCAGCGCCTCCTGGCGTAGGCTCCTCATCTTTTTCCTCTTCTTCATTTATGT
>NC_134799.1:2434840-2439840 GCF_046742065.1 Oratosquilla oratoria
AGACGACTACACACACACACACGAACACACGCGATCAATCTAGTAGCCACCCAGTACTGACATACGATATTACGTATACTGACGGTCCTCCCCTGGATATATAATTAACATGTATGGTAGTAGACATCAATACGTAATTAATGCAGTTGCCCCACCCATGTGGGACAACAGACTAACAAGAGATTATTGTTAAGATCACGATTAAAGGCAACTCAAGAACTTGTCCATTCGGCACTTCCGGAGAGGAAAACTCTCTGGCAAGACCCGGAGGAGCGTCGGTTCTTGTGACGTGCCCTAGTGTTAAGATTGTGTAGAACTGTGTATCTAAGTTTCAAAGAGTGTGACGAATAAAGAACAAAACTTAAAAGGTGTGTACCAAGTAACCCCTTTCTGGAGATGATGTAACGACTCCGTTACATCTTGTGTGTGCAAGTAACCCTCGGTGGAGATCATGTAACGGTACCGTTACACCCATCCCGTTACAGGGTGGAGGGGTGTGGAGTGTATTCAGGGATGGAATGGGTGGGAATGATTTTGTGCCTTTTCTTTTTGGCTACCCCCCTTGTAAGGGGGAAAAGCCTTGGTATATGTATGTATGTATATATATATATGATATATATGCATGTATGTATATATATATATATATATATATATATATATATATATATGCAATAAAAACACTAGGAGCGTGTGTTCACAAATGCGTAAGTAACCACTAGGAAAAGTAAACTAACGAAGCAGAGCGCTTTCGTATAATTACATCTTCAGTGCAGATACAAAGAAGGAATTATTCCTTAATTCCTTCTTTGTATCTGCACTGAAGATGTAATTATACGAAAGCGCTCTGCTTCGTTAGTTTACTTTTCCTAGTGGTTACTTACGCATATATATATATGTATGTATATATATATATGTATATATGTATGTATATATATATGTATGTATATATGTATGTATATATATATATATATGTATGTATATGTATGTGTATATATATATATACATATATATATATGTTTATATATATATATGTATGTATATATAGTTATGTATATATATGTATGTATATATAGTTATGTATATATAAATATGTATATATATATATATATATATATATATATATATATATATATGTATACGATCGAAAAGAGCTGGAGTCCAGGAGCCATGTTATCGGAAAAATTTCAAAACATTTGACTCAGAGTAAATTCTGTTACTCCGAGTCCTGTGTTTTGAAATTTTTCCGATAATATGTATGTATTATGGGAAAGGTGGAGGGGGAAACACGGGTCTTTATCTGAATATCGAGTTTATTCCTGACCGGTTTCGCTTACAATAGCTTCTTCAGAGGATATTCAGATAAAGACTCGTGTTTCCCCCTCCACCTTTCCCATAATTTGTCCCAATGTCTCTACATATGCATGTATGTATATATATGTATGTATGTATATATATGTATATTCATATATGTATATATATACATATATTTATATATATATATATATATATATATATATATATTACCCTATGATAAAAAACTTTTGATATATATATATATATATATATATATATATTGCAGTAATTCACAAGGCACACGTGAAAATAATATGCAGGAAAAAAAACACTGGGAAATAAGAAGCTTAGTCCGAACGTTTTCGTCTATTTAAGACATTATCGTTTTCGTCTATTTAAGACATTATCGTATTCCTTGATAATGTCTTAAATAGACGAAAACGTTCGGACTAAGCTTCTTATTTCCCAGTGGTTTTTTCTGCATATATATATATATAATGTGTGTATGTCTGCATATAATTCCCTCATGACGAAAGAAATCTATAAACAAGTCTCTACTTAATACAAGACCAATGAAATATATATTAGAGTCTAACGCTGACATGGCATTGGCTAACTTGATATGGACAGAATGCCACGTGGCACTGTGATGTCGCGACCTATTGGATGCCAACTGGCGTCGCCCGCGGAGCATGCTGATGATGACATATCTACCTGGTAGCATACGGAACCAGCTGACAGGTGGTGGGACCACCTGAATGGGGGAAAAAGTGTAAGGGAACCAGACATCTGTGTAGAGACCAGGTTGCGTATCAAGAGATGTGTCACTTATCCTCTACGGCTATGGAACTGTTTATTTTTCATGTTTTTGTGTTGTGTTTTTGGAGTCGTTTCGTTGCGTTCAAGGAGCCCTTTCTTTGGTGTTTACGGAAGTTGTCTTCAGACAAATAAAATCGCTTGGTTTCAGTCAGAAAAAGTCGAATATAAACAACAGAGGGTTGAACGAGATAGTATTTAATAATTTGAAGCGTAGACGATAACAGGATTAAATCTTTTGTGACACAAATAGGAAAGTAAATTTGAAAATATTCAACCTTGAGGGTCAATTGCAGGACCACCGGGCTATCCCCCGAGGAACAATACAGCCTCTGTAACTCACCACGTTGGCTTAGTAGTCCGGGTTGGTATGGTTGTTTGTATCGTGCGAAGACTCTGCAAAGTGTTGAATGCGTTGAATTGGCTCAGGTTGGAGCCTGAAACCAGTATACATGATCAGCTCGATCATACCTGAGGCTTTCACTGAGATACAGTAATGGTATGGTACATTTTTCATGCCCGCTGCTGTTGCAGAGAAGGGTTGGTAAGCCGTCAAAGTGAACGATTGTTTTGCTGTACTTACCGAGGGGTCGAACCGGAGCTTTCTTCGCTACTCTACGAAGGCCTCAGTGACTATTGAACTTTTCCTCAATCAAATAAAAACCGTCTGGCGACATCCAGAATAGACTCATTTGTAGACGTAATGTCACATCTGAGTAGCTGACTTCTTTTTGATTTGTCATGGCCTCTTGTAGATTAAATTAATCGAAGTGAAGGGATAGTAACTACCTACCTCTGTTTCCCGAAGGTTAACTAACAAAAGAAGGGTTGCCTAGTTAGCTTCTCACCGTTACCTGAATACCCAGGTAACCCTCGGTTACCCAATAAAGAAAACAGAAGTCTGTGTCCCAGCGAAAGGGTCAATTAAGTTAATGACAGTAAAACATCAAAAAGGGGTTTCCCATATATCTGTTTTTATGTCATATATATATGTATATATATATATATATATACAAGTTTTTGATTTTTCATTTATGGTCAAATTGAATAGTATTGTAATTGAATTAAATCATTGTAGAAATATTGTAGACTCAATAGGATTAGCTAAATCAAACAAGTAACCTAATTAGATTGGGTATACCTTCATTAGGTCAGGTCAGTTCAAGTCAGGTTACATTAGGTTAGATTGCATTAGGTTAAATCAGTTAAGGTTGTGTTACGTCAAAGATAGGTTAGCGAGATTGGAGTGTATTACGTTAGGTCACAGTAGGTCATGTTACATTGGGATAGGTCAAGTTACTTTATATCAATAAAAAAGTTATCACATTAAGATTTAATTATAGTTGATCATTATTCTTCTTCGATGGTAAAAAAACTTCGAGGTCATCTAGAATTCTAGATAGATGCTACTAGAACTATTACACAAACACGATGTCGCAATATAGAATTTTTAATATAGAAAAAAAGGAAATGTAGGTGAACAAGCGGCAACAGGTTAGTGGTCAGACAAGTTCTCCTCCTGAATTCCTCATCTGATTGAAATCATTTATCGTCGACAAAATGGTAAAATCGTACAACGCTCAAGTCGTATCGAATGTGGGTTCCTGTTTACACGAGCCCCATACCGTTGTGACAAAAGGTCTCAAAGACCACGGTCACCAACTTGCTCCAGATAGTTGTTTTGGAATTAACCTTACGGCCTGGTCCATCCAGCGTCCTCGTTGGTACCAACTAGTGACTTGCCAATCCACAACGGGACTTGGCTCCTCTCCTAGGTCGTTCCTGTTAGACATCCTCCCTACTCTCAGGCCGAAGTTATTTAACCCCATTTATCTTTAAATTCATATAAAACGCCCTCATCCTCCCTCCCACCTCCTCCTTCCCAGCAGTTCTTGGGCCGGCTACCATCCGGATACTGGTACCCTTTGCCATTTCACAAGATGACGTCACATTTTTCCCATCCTGGAAAGCGTCATGTCGTCTTTGTTTATGTTTGAGAGCCATAGGTGTGACGTCATGACGCGCGGCGGCTGCATCTGGTAAAGACCCCGAGAGGCACGATCGTATACGCCTGAGGAAACTTTCGTTGTCGGGACTTAACTGCAAATGGGAGGAGTAGCGGCCTTGAGCGGATATGGAAAGGGAAACGAAGGGGACGGGTGAGGGGGTGGGGGAGGGCAGAGTTTACGGAATCGCAAAAAAGAAAAGAAAAAAAAAACACAACGGATTATATTCTCTAAGGGGCGTTTTAGTCAAATTCTGTTTTTCAACTAAATTATTTTACCTGACACTAGCCAGACTAGCAAACAAATAAGCAAATAGGTAAATAATCAGATTAATAAATTAGTTTATTAATTGATAAACACATAAATGAATAAATAATAATAATATAAACAGATAAATACATAAATAACTAGACAACTGAATCAGTAAATATAAATTCGTCACTGAAACGATGCGTCACCCTTGCAAAAGAGTTCACGCGGTATAAATCGTTAAAGAATCAAATAAATAAATAAATAAATAAACAAGTTATTCTGTCTAGTTTCTGGAGACTTATTCGTGAGTTAGAACAGAATCTCCGAAATTTATAAAAAAAAAAAAAGATCTCCCATACCTCCTTTATAGTGCCCTCATCCTGTGATTCCATTTCTTCGCTATGGTATTTTGTCTCCAAAGATAGAATCGCTGGTTATAACCGAAAACACACACACACACACACACACACACACACACACACACACACACACACACACACACACACACACACACACACACACACACACACACACACACACACACATATGCATGCATGCATACATATATGTCTGCATATATATGTATGTATATATATGTATGCATATATATGTATGTATACGTGTTTGTGTGTG
>NC_134799.1:2444840-2464840 GCF_046742065.1 Oratosquilla oratoria
TCAAGGAGTTGGATGCCACCTGCCGCTTTTGGATCAAGTCATATATCATGTTGAAGTCATCCTGTAGAAGATCTTTCGTCCTCTGTTTTTCTCAAGGGCTCAAAGACGCGTACATGCATATCTAGATAGTATCTAGGTAGCTGTCGCCCCCCCCCCTAGCCCCCCTTCGATAAATCATTGATGTATATGACAAACGTGACTGGTTCCAGTACTTAGCCTTGTTGGACTCCTCTCCTCAATTCTTTTTCCAATCAGGGTATTTCTTTGTAATTTTTTTTCTTCTTTCCGAGAAATCTCCTTTCATCCATTCTGCCTCTTGATATATATATATTTTTTTTTCTTCGTTTCCTATGCTAGTCTCGTCTGAGACAGTGTATCAAACTCATTTCTGAAATTCAAGTAGCTTTAAACCAGAGTGAATGTGTGTATGTGTGTATGTGTGGAGTGGTGTTTCTTGTGTGTGTGTGTGTGTGTGTGTGTGTGTGTGTTGTGTGTGTGTGTGTGTGCGTGCGTGCGTGTGCGTGCGTGTATGTATGTATCCATGAATTTACCTAATTGTAGTATACAGGAAGAGATCAACGCTCGTTAGGTCCCGTCCCCTATTCTCTAATTTTCAAACATACCATATACGTACATGTACACATATATACACATGTGTGCGTGTACGTATACGTGTTGCTGTGTACTCTTTGCGGGTCGCTTGCGCTCACTCCAACCCAGCAGACAACCCCCTCCACCCCTCCACCCCTCCACCTCCCCACCCTCGCCCCCACTCCAGCGTCGATCCCGACAGCCTTGACTTAGTCCGCTCCTTTCCCCTGCCCGCTCGCCTAACTGTATAAGACGTTGTTCTATCCAGCACCGTGGTCGTGGTTCTGTGCCACAGAGTGCGGCTTCGTGCCACGTGCCACGTGCCACGTCACCTAAGACAACATAACAGAATACATAACACGTACCAAATCACACGACAAGAACAACACAGTACAACAACCAAAACAAAGCCTACTCGATCCTTCTCCCCAAATAATCCCCCAGGCCTCCTCCTCCTCCTCCTCCTCCTCCTCCTCCTCCTCCTCCTCCTCCTCCTCCTCCTCCTCCTCTTCCTCCTCCTCCCCCACCCAATGCAGACGCGCCTGCTTGCATTGCTTGGCCTGCCTGCCTGCCTCATTGCTTCCTTGCTTGCTTCTCTTGAAAACTAACGGGTTAAGCGGAGGATTCTTCTACACTGGCGGGAGATGGTGATGATGACTATAATGATGATGAAATATGATTATGAATATAATGATGATAGTAAATATAATGATGATGATGATGATTATGAATGTGACGATGATGATGATGATAATTATGGTGATTATGAATGTGAATGATGGCGATGATGATGATGTTGATTATGAATGTGACCGTGACAATGACGATGGCGATGAAATATAATGAATATAATGATGATAGTGAATATAATGATTATTGTTATGAATGTGACAGTGATGATGACGACGACGACGACGATGATGATGATGATGATGATGATGATGATGATGATGATGATGATGATGATGATGATGATGATGATGATGACAATGATGACGATGATGACGATGACGATGACGATGATGACGTTGATGGCGATGATGAGGACGATGATGATGATAATGATGATGGCGATGATGAGGATGACGATGAGGATGATGATGACTATGATGACGATGACGATGATGACGTTGATGATGGTGATGACGATGATGACGTTGATGATGATGATGATGATGACGATGAAATATAATGATAAATATAATGAGGATAGTGAATATAATCATTATTATGAATGTGACATCGACGGTGATGATGATGGCGGTGATGATGATGACGATGAGGATATGCTCTTTGGCGCTATCGGCAAATTAGTTATTATGGATGTCAGTGTTTTTGTTATTTATTTCGTCATTGTTATTGCTATTGTTATTATTATTATTGTCATTATTACTATTACCATTTATAATCTGTTGTTATTGTTATCATTATTATTACTATTATTATTATTATTGTTATTATTGTTGTTATTGTTGTTATTGTTATTGTTATTGTTATTGTTGTTGTTGCTATTGTTATTATCATCACTATTATTATTACTATTGGAGTATACTATCATAGTATACAATTACTATTATGATTATTACGATTTTCTTCGAGCTTGCTACATAGGTGACGGGGTCACTAGAGAGGGAGAAGGGAAGAGACGAGAGGGGAGGGAGGGAGGGAGGGAGGGAGGGAGGGAGGGAGAGAGGGGGTCAGTGGAGGGGTGATGGGTCAGCGAGGGGAGGGAATGATAGAGGGGAGAGAGGTGTGTGTGTGTGTGTATTCACTTTGGTCTTTGGATCACGTGCTGGACTCGTGATCGACAGCTATTTCCCTCCCGGAAGAGAGCTCAGAGCTCATATATGACCGATCTATGGGTAATGCTGTGACCTTACACGCACACACACAACCCCAACTCCCCGCCCACGGGAGTTGGAGTAACGACTTGAAGCGCAGCGATACTGAAATTATTTCAGCCCTGGGCAGGATTCGAACCCGGACCGCCGTAGTGACAGTCGGGGACTCTACCAACCACGCCACCGAGTTGTGTGTGTGTGTGTGTGTGTGTGTGTGTGTGTGTGTGTGTGTGTGTGTGTGTGTGTGTGTGTGTGTGTGTCCCTCTCCTTTCTCGTTCTTCTTGTCCCTTGTCAGTCAGCCTCTCAACTGAATAAAGCCGTCTGGAGCCTGGCGACTTTATTCAGGTGGAAGAAAACAACTCACCCCCTCACCCTCTCCTCCTCCTCTTCTCCCCTTCTCTCTTCCCTCCCCCTCTCTTTTCCCTCCTTCCCCCTCTCTCTTCCCTCCTTCCTCCCTCTCTCCCACTCCCTCTCCCCCTCTCCCACTTCCTCTCACCCTTTCCCACTCCCTCTCCCCCTCTCCCACTCCCTCTCCCCCCTCTCCCACTCCCTCTCCCCCTCCCTCTCCCCCTCTCCCCCCTATTCCACTCCCTCTCCCCCTCTCCCACTCCCTCTCCCCTCTCCCACTCCCTCTCCCACTCCATCTCCCACTCCCCCTCTCCCTCCCCCTCTCCCTCTCCCTCCCCCTCTCCCATCTCCCACTCCCCCTCTCCCTCCCCCTCTCCCACTCCATCTCCCACTCCATCTCCCACTCCATCTCCCACTCCATCTCCCACTCCCTCTCCCACTCCCTCTCCCACTCCCTCTCCCACTCCATCCCCCCTCTCCCACCCCCTCCCCCTCTCTCCCCCTCCCTCCCCCTCCCTCCGCAAAACCTTCGTAGGCTTTGCTTCCCTTTCCGCCTAGGAGAGTCCTACTGCTGTAGGCAAAACCGATGACTGCCCCCCTCCTCACCCTCACCCTCCTCTCCCTCACCCTCACCCTCCTCACCCTCCCCCTCCTCTCCCTCCCCCTCCCCCTCCTCCTCACCCTCACCCTCCTCTCCCTCCTCTCCCTCCTCCTCTCCCTCCTCCTCTCCCTCCTACTCCCCCTCCTCCTCTCCCTCCTACTCCCCCTCCTCCTCTCCCTCCTACTCCCCCTCCTTCTTCTCCTTCTCCTCTTCATTCTCCTCCTCCTTCTTTTCCTTCTCCTTCTCCTCCTCCTTCTCCTCCTCCTCCTCCTTCTTCTCCTCCTTCTCCTCCTCCTTCTCCTCCTCCTCCTCCTCCTCCTCCTTCTCCTCCTCCTCCTCTTCCTCCTCCTTCTCCTCCTCCTCCTTCTCCTCCTCCCCCTCCTCCTTCTCCTCCTCCTCCTCCTCCTCCTACAGGAAGGCAGTCAAATGGGAGTGGTCCCTCCCTCCCTCCCTCCCTCCCTCCCTCCCTCTCTTCTCTTCTCTTCTCTCCGGCTGGCTTAACGGGTCGGAGGCTAGGGCGGCTGGGGCCCCCAAACTGCAAGGCAGGCAGGGTGACAGACAGATAGGATGGCAGACAGACAGGATGACAGATAAACAAGACAGACAGGCAAACTGCAAGACAGGATGGCAGACAAGGCATAGTGGCTGACAGGCAGGCAGGCACGCACGCAAGCAGGCAAGCAGGCAGGCAAGCAGGCAGGCAAGCAGGCAGACCGTCAACAACATACGAGTTGCCCTTTGCTCCTGGCTGACTCTTTTATCTCTTTCTCTCTCTCTCTCTCTCTCTCTCTCTCTCTCTCTCTCTCTCTCTCTCTCTCTCTCTCTCTCTCTGTGTGTGTGTGTGTGTGTGTGTGTGTGTGTGTGTGTGTATGTGTGTGCGCGTGCGTGTGCGTGTGTGTGTGTGTGTGTGTGTGAATGCGTGTGTGTGTGTGAGTGCGTGTGCGTGTGTGTGTGTGTGAGTGCGTGTGTGTGTGAGTGCGTGTGTGTGTGAGTGCGTGTGTGTGTGAGTGCATGTACGTGCGTGTGTGTGTGAGTGCGTGTGCGTGCGTGTGTGTGTGAGTGCGTGTGTGCGTGCGTGTGCGCGTGTGTATGTGTGTGTGAGTGTGTGATCCACCATGGTCTTGGATCACCTGTTGGACTCGTGATCGACAGTTATTTCCCTCCAGGAAGCGATTTCAGAGCTCATATATGCGTGTGCGCGTGTCTGTGCGTATGTCTGTGCGTATGTCTGTCTGTCTGTCGTGGTCACCGCCGCCGCCCGAAAGGTAGTAACGGAACGTTGTTGCGTAGGGGATCTGGTTGTGGCAGTGGTGGCAGCGGTCGTGGTGGTGAATGGCCTTTTTTCACACAAAACTTCCCTCGGAGTTCTATTTATTTATTTATTCTTTATTTATCGTTATCTACTGCTGCTGCTGCTACTGCTACTCTTATCAATGTTATTATTATTATTTTGATTTTTCATTTTATTTTTAATTTTAATTTATTTTCTATTCATTCTATTTTTCATTTATTCAGTTTAATTCACTCGTTTTATTAATTCATTTTGATTTATTTTGCACGTACTTATTCACCTACTTAATTATTTATTTATATGTTTATCTATTAATTAGTTCATTTCTTGGCATCTTCAAAGCTTTTCGGCCTTCCACCTAGTTGCTTGTATTTATTTATTTATTCATTTATCTATTTATTCATTTATTTTTATTTCTCTATTAGTTTACTTATTTCTTCATTTATTCATATTTACTTATTCATTTATTTGTTTCCTTAATTGTTTATTTATTAATTAATTTGTTAATTAATTTATTTGTTTGTTTATTCATTTATTTATTTACTTATCATTATTCATTTGTTTTTTAAGAAATTTATTGATCTACCTATTTGCATTATCCATCTAATCATCTATACATTTATCTATTTACTTATATATTAAAACAATCTACATATTTCTCTTTTCATCTTTTTTCTCTGTTGCTGGGCTGTAATGAAGGATCAAACAAAAGTAACCAAGGTCTCAAAAATCCTCGTCTATACGTCCCCCTCCCTCCCCTCCCCCCAACACATCCTACCACCCCCCTCCCCTCCCTCCCCTCCCCCTTCGTCGTTATGAACCTCGCTGAAGGACATCAGAGGCATCTTCATCTCCCCCTCCCCCTCCCCCTCCATTTACCTCCCCAAACTTCTCTAACAACCCCCCCCCCACACACACACACCCAACCCAAGGGGAGGAAAGGTATGTATTCTCGGTCCGTCTATCCCCCATCCCCCCACCCACGCTTCTCCCTCTCCCCCTCTCCAACTTTCCACTCCCTCTTTCCCCCCCTTCCTCTCCCCCCTCTCCCCCTCTCCCACTTTCCACTCCCTCTTTCTCCCCCTCCTTCCTCTCCCACTCCCAACATCTTTCCCCCACCTCACCTCTCCCTCTTTCCTCCCTTGGGGTTTCCAGACACTCCCACCCCTAGTCATGGACATTGGTGTCACCTCTACGGGCCTCAGTCACGTAATACTTTTATGACCGAAGACCAATGTGTATCCAAAGGAGATTAGTGATTTACTGGACTTACTTTTGACTTCCACTGTTCCTCCAGGTTAGATATGTCTTTTGCCACTTCAATGGCTTCATTGTCCTAGTAGACAGAAGTTCTAATTATCGAAACTTCTCTCTCACTTGAAATGGTGAGGTAGTACAACTAGAATCATTTCAAGCGAGTTTAAACTGTACTTCAATTCAGCAACAGGAAGTCTGGCTGTACTCTGTGCTGCGTTGCCTGTGTCGCCTGTGTCACCTGCGTCGCCTGCGTTGCCTGTGCCACCTGTGTTACCTGCGTTACCTACGCCACCTGCGTCGCCTGTGTCACCTATGCCACATGAGTCGCCTGTGTCACCTATGCCACCTGCGTCGCCTGTGTCACCTATGCCACCTGCGTCGCCTGTGTCACCTGCGTCTAGGCTTAGAAATGCTTGCAGATAAGCTTGATCAAACAATGGGGTGGATAAGTAACTTCTTTTCCCCTCTAAACACCTAATCACCCAACACCCCTAATCTGACCTTACCCTCCTCCTCCTCTTCCCAGTCCGTCCCAGATTCGACCCTTGGCCGAACAAAAAGCGTCAAGTATTGACCAGAATAAAACCCCTGAAGGGCGTCGCTGCGGCGAAGGAAGAAGCGGGGGTCGTGACTCTCCGAACTGACCTTAACACGGAGGCGCAGAAGAAGGAGGGACACCATCGACTTGAAGAAAAAACTCCCGCAAGACCTTTTCCGTGGAAAGGCAGAGGTTCCTCTCCCTCCTCCTCTCCTTCTTCCTCCTCCTCCTCCTCCTCCTCCTCTTCCTCCTCCTTCTCCTCCGAAGGACACCCGACTACGCCCCTGTCACTTCCACGGGGGCCCCGCTGGAGGGGCCCCTCCAGGTCCCTAGCCCATCTTTATGGGTCACTGGTTCCGCCCCCCCTCCCCCCCCATCAGGTTACAAAGGGGTCGCCCTTAGTACTTTCCCTAAGGGACCCGTAGACCGTTTGCTTTAACCCGACAAAGCTCTCATCGATCTTTTTTGTTTTTTCAAGAACCGTTGTTGACTACGAGGATTCCCATTTTCTTCACGAAATTTTTTTGCTCTGCGGTCTTTGCTGCAATTAATCTTCGGTAAATTTATTTCCTTTGTTTTGACCTTTCGAACTATGGGAGACGGTGGGTGATGGTTCACTGTCAGATGAAAGAAATCCTTTGGCGACATCCAAAACGAAGCAATGGAGGGATTGATGGAAAGAGTCTGTACTCTATGACTCCGGGGTGAGTCGTGGATTAGTAGTCTCCCTAAAGGGGTTACCACACTGGACTATTTTTTCCTACAACCTCCAATTAATCGGTGGTACTACCCACCTCCAGAACTTTTCCTGGCGTTAAAATCACTATGGCTTACTTTTTTTGTTTCTCAACTATCTATATTTGAGATGCTGGAGGAAAACCATCTTCCTACAGTACATCAGATTCCTTTTCGAAAGCTGCGAGGGTACAAATCTGCTCCAATTGTCGGAGGAAACATGGCTCAATGTGATAATGCCTTGCTGAGAAATAATCACCTAGACTGGGAGTTAGCCTAAGCCATTCCTGTTTCATAGAACTAATAATGCTTACCCTCTCGCAGACGCTGGAAGTGTACCTTTTTTTTTTTTTTAATAAAAATTGTAAAATAAAACCAAAATAGAGAATCCGGGGAAGATATGTATGACGCTATATAAACACTGTAACCCTCTCACAGGTGCCCTTAGGCTGTTGTGAGTCTCAGTGACTTACAATGTTCACTTACAAACAGAGATAGCTACTCCCATGCGTTGAGAATGGGTCGTAAGTAGTTCTAATAGGCGATGCTTAAGTTACAGTACCTTTTACGAAACCACCCAATCCATCAATTAGCAAATTTCGAGTCCACTGCTGAACAGAAGCCTCTCTTGTACCATTCCATGGCTCGCAAGAATGCACCAACATCTGCCACGCTACTTCTACAGACTTCTCTATCTCATCTGTCTGGTCTCCCTCTTCCACGCTTCCCATCTTGGAGCGTCCATTCAGTAACACACTTGCTCCATCACTCATCATTCGTTCGCGCTAACTTACCTGCCCAATTCCATTTCTTGTCTTTTAATGCCTCCACAGAATCTTTCACTCCTGTCTACTCTCTCACCCAACTTGCTCTCTTTCGGTCTCTCAACGTTATTCCCACCATTGATCTCTCCATTCTCCTCTGTGCATTTCTTAGCTTTGTCTTCATCGCCTTCGTCAGTCTCCAAATCTCACATCCGTATATAATGGCTGGCATTATACAATGATTTATCAATTTATATGTTTTAGAAATGTATTTAAAAAGATGGTTATTTCTCTTCAGCTGAATAAAGCTGCCTGTCGTTAGGCAGATAAAATACGCAAAACTTAGGGCGTGGGAAGGTAAGGATAATGATTAATCCATTTAGATAAATAAGAAAGAAAAAATAGATAAATGCAATAAAAGATTGACGGCAATCAGACATAATATATGGCAAATATAACGTCATCCAACAGCTACTAAGAGGTAATTAATTGATCCCTTGAAGTAACCGATTCTCGTTAATCCCTTTTCATGAGTCCCTGATCAAGGTCTCTTAGGGTCATCCAGAATAAAATTATTAAAACATATCGCCATGCTGGTGGAGGGGAGGGAAGGGGAAAGGGAAAGGGGACTAACTGAGAGAGTCGTCAACCGAAATAAATCGTCTGACACTGCTGGCTAAAATAATATTTGAAATAAAAAAAATTATGAATTAATAGATACGCCTCGTCAACACACACACACACACACACACACACACACACACACACACACACACACACACACACACACACACACACACACACACACACACACACACACACACACACACACACACACACACACACACACATATATATATATATATATGCAAAGTTGACCACGAAGAAAAACTTAAAGCAGAGCGATTTCGTGTATTCACATCTTCAGTGCAAATAATACATGTATTATTTGCACTGAAGATGTGAATACATGAAAGCGCTCTGCTTTAATAGTTTTTCTTCGTGGTCAACCTTGCATTTTCAAGAACACACGCTTCCAGTGTTTTTCCTGCATATATACTGTATATGTATATATATATATATATATATATATATATATATATATATATATATATATATATATATATATATATAAAACATAAAATTCTTAACCTAATTTTTAAATAGAGAAGTCACACTCCCTTATTTTTCATTATGTACTAAACCTAAAACTCTATTTTAAGCTTTAAAAAAGATAGAAACTCTGTGAAAGAGTTATCCTACAAATTAACAAAACTTTCTGTCTAAAAATTAAAACAGATAAGATAAAAAAAAAAAAAATTGTAAGCTGGGATGTAAGGTTGGCATATTTTATGTGCAGTGCCCCCTCGAAGTCGGTCGTCCCTTACCTTTCGCTCCTCTCCTCAACCACAATCAATACCATATAAGGAAACTGCACCTCCTCTCATTATAACGGAAGATACCATCCCTTTGTCCTTCATCGAGGGGTACCTAGGGTACCAGATAGTTATTGGGATGTTCCTCTGGGCACATCAGGAGACTTCTTGCCGCGTTTCTGGATTCTGCAAAGTTCCCATGAGGAAGATGAGAAGTAAATTGACGAATTTATTGATTACATTGGGTCACGTGATATGTCTACGGTTCATAACAATTTACATTATGATATGACAGCACTCAAAACATCAAACGGCGAACCAGTGCAATGACTTTTTTTATTATTTATTTCTACCCTGTGGGCTTTTTTTACCTTTTACAAGCGCTCACCATCCCAAGGACACGAACCCTCTCCTCCCGTTCGTCCACCACCCCATGTAAACAAACTCTCCACCCCATGCCAAAATCCACTTTCACCCGCCAGTCACCCTCGAGAAACGGACGTCTTATAAATGGACCCATTGTGCTTCTTCAGTTCCTTCAGCGCCTTCGTCAGTAGGCCCTGGGAAGATCCTGAGAAGTTCTGAACGTGAAGGAGACAATGAAGATGCATTGGTGCTTCCTGAATCGGTTTTGCAACAGCAGAGCAAAGAGAGCGACTGTAGTATTGTGGATGTAAAGCATATACGAGTACAAACACACACACACACACACACACACACACACACACACACACACACACACACACACACACACACACACACACACACACACACACACAAGCACACACACACACACACACAAGCACACACACACACACAAGCACACACACACACACACAAGCACACACACACACAAGCACACACACACACACAAGCACACACACACACACACACACACACACACACACACACACACACACACACACACACACACACACACACACACACGCACACACACAAGCACACACACACACACAAGCACATACACAGGCACCCCACTGGTAAAACGACACTCTTTACTGAATTGATTCTGACTAATCCTTGGTTACTTAAATCATCTGAAGACGAATAGCTGTAGCAAAAGATTAACCTTTTTCTGCGGGAGATTTCCCATGACTGAATAAAATCACCTGGCAGCAAAGGAGGGACTGTTATGATTAAATATGCCACTGTCAGTGGGAGAGGGAGGAGGTAAATAATATCGTAATTATCATTATCTGACGCCTTATATGCTCTAGTGTAAAAGGATAGAATATTAGTTACACATAACTTACCCTTGGAGAAACCATGCTGTGAATCACGAATTAGATTATGTCTTTCGATGTGTTCTCTGAGTCTATTTACTATTAGTGATTCAAGCATTTTTCCTATAACCGATGTCAAACTGATTGGCCTGTAGTTGCATATAGACGATCTATCTCCCTTCTTAAAAACAGGAACAACGTTTGCTTGCCTCCAAGCAGTAGGCATAAAACCAGAGGGTGGGAGGGGGAGAGGGAAGGAGAGGGAGGGGGAGGGAGGGAGGGAGAGGGGAGGGAGGGAGAGGGAGGGAGGGTGAGAGAGGGAGGGAGGGTGAGAGAGGGAGGGAGGGTGAGAGAGGGAGGGAGGGAGAGGGAGGGAGGGTGAGAGAGGGAGGGAGGGTGAGAGAGGGAGGGAGGGTGAGAGAGGGAGGGAGGGTGGGAGAGTGAGAAGGTGGGACAGGGAGAGGGAAGAAGGGTGGGAGAGTGAGAGGGAAGGAGGGTGGGAGAGGGAGAGGGTGGGAGGGTGGGAGAGTGAGAGGGAAGAAGGGTGGGAGAGTGAGAGGGAGGGAGGGTGGGAGAGGGAGAGGGAGGGAGGGTGGGAGAGGGAGAGGGAGGGAGGGTGGGAGAGGGAGAGGGAGGGAGGGTGGGAGAGGGGGAGGGTGGGAGAGGGGGAGGGTGGGAGAGGGAGGGAGGGGATAGGGAGGGTGGGAGAGGGTGGGAGGGAAGGGAGGGAGGGAGAAGGGAGAGGGGGGAGAGGAGAGAGGGGAGAAGAGGAGGGAGGGGAGAGGGTGGAGGGGAGGGTGAGGGGAGAGTGAGAGAGAGAGGGAGGGAGAGGAGAGAGAGAGGAGGGAGAGGGAGGGAGGGAGAGGAGGGAAGGGAGAGGGAGGGAGGGGGGAGAGAGGGAGAGGGAGGAAGAGGGGATGGGGGAGGGTGGGAGAGGAAGGGAGAGGAAGGGTGGGAGAGGGAGAGGAAGGGTGGGAGAGTGAGAGGGAAGAAGGGTGGGAGAGGGAGAGGGAGGGAGGGTGGGAGAGGGAGAGGGAGGGTGGGATGAAGGGAGAGGGTGGGAGAGGGAGAGGGAGGGTGGGATGAAGGGAGAGGATGGGAGAGGAAGGGTGGGAGAGGGAGAGGAAGGGTGGGAGAGGGAGAGGAAGGGTGGGAGAGGGAGAGGGAGGGAGGGTGGGAGAGGGAGAGGGAGGGTGGGACCTATTTCATATGGAACCCCGCATGCAGTGTTCTCTATTACTAAACAACCAAGGAGACATCGCACATACCATCAAGATAAATGAATCAACCTAGTGAGAGCTAAAATGAAGATAAAAAAGTTCGTCAGGAGTTAGTAGACATTGTCTATAAATTCTATTATCGAAATGATGTTCGAAAGATGAATAAGATTGTCTGGCGACAAAAAATAATAGATGGGTATTTTTTGGAAGTGAAGAGTCGATCAATGTTTACAGAAATTCCTTTGCTGCCGAGATGATGATATTAAAAAGAAAGGAAAATCCTGGTGTAAGCCAGAACACAGAAACAGATAGATAAATGAATAAATAAATAAATGAATAGATAAATAAGTAATAGATGTAGATAAATAAAAATGTGTTACCCGGAAGGGAAGATGTTCAGAGAATGTTACACCGTCTTGACGTAAATGCCCTAGCCACGCCCAGGTAAGTTGGTACGATTCTTGAATGACGGGAGCCAGTGGCTAAGGCTGTTTACACCGAACGAGTCTCGGATGATTCTTCTCAACCGTCGTGCGTTCGTTTTGTTTAGAAACGACTTCGGTTACAATTTTTCGTTTTTTTTTTCAATCTTCAGAAGTCAAATTACCTTTGCGTCATATATTATTGAGACGCTGAATAGCAAAATGAAAGCCGAATGTTAGATTAAGTTTTCTTAGAATGGTTCGAGCAAAGTTTTCTCCTAGATATTCAAACTCACAACAGCCTAAGTATTCGACAAACTTGTGGACCCAAATCATGTCATTCAACACAAGGTTGAGTACTTTGATTACGATGCAGATCACAGTGGCTCCGTTAGAATTACCCTGCAGTGTCCAGAGCGAAGTTATTGAAGGACGAGATCGTGAAAGGCGACGTCTTCGTCGAGGGTGACCTTTGAACCATTAGAGTACTACTAGCAAATTCCTAAAAAAAAAAAAAAAAAAAAAAAAAAAAAAAAAAAAAAAATTGCTAGTATATTTACTATTCTGTGCCTTCTATGTAATTAGTGAATTACATAAATTACAACAATCTCGTTTTGCTGAATAATACGTTAACCTTATACAGGAATGATACAACCGCGTTATTCACTCCAAAATCCTTCACTTCAGCTAACGATCAAAGTGTGTGTGTGTTTGTGTGTGTGTGTGATTGTTGCACTTAACGAAAATACTAAACAGTACAGGCGAGGCATAACAACATTTACCTTGCGTTCACATAACATTGATTTTATTTCATGATATAATTGCTTGCAAGAACATTCCTTTACTCCAAATTTGCCAACAGGAAGTTACTAAATATATGATGTGCCTTGAGATTGCATCTTTGTCCCTCGAAAGGATTTGGAATCGACATCTTTGTTGTCATCCAAGGAGCAAAGGACCATTTGCTAAAGAATCAAAGACGCACAAACACCCGTCGATTGAGTCAGGGCAGAGAATTCTGAGGCAGACCAAGTCTTTATGACAACGGCAATGAAGTAAAATACGAAAAAATATATAAATGAATAAACAGAATTTATAATGAACGGTGACTTGATGGGGGTTCCTAAAACTGAATAGAATCCCATGGGAGAAATGGAGATCTCATATATAGACGATTAGATCCCCCAAATGGGTTTCAATCCTTTTGGATTGCAAAAAGGGCTGGATCCAATAGTAGTGCATAAAACAGCGTGTTGTGTTTGGGTTTATACCAAATATTCTCTATGTAGCAGATAAGAAAGAAGGCTCAGAAAAAATATATAAAGGTAGATATATGAGTACATAGATATTTATATTCGTGTATAATCATGTGTATACTTGTGTGTGCGTGTGTGTGTACATATATATGTGCGTAAGTATGTCTTGCGCCGGGGGCGTGTATTTGTGTGTGCACACGTGGACTCACACGTGTTCTTACGTGGGAAAGAAGTCCTATCAAGTGGTTACTACATCCCTCCAGGGAAGAAGACGAAGACAAGGACGAAGAAGAAGAAGACGACGACGAAGAAGAATACGAAGAAGACGAAGAAGGCGAAGAAGACGACAAAGACGAAGACGAAGAAGACAAAGACGAAGAAGACAAAGACGAAGAAGACAAAGACGAAGAAGATGACGTAGAGGAAGATGACGAAGAAGAAGACGACGAAGAAGAAGACGACGAAGAAGAAGACGACGAAGAAGAAGACGATGACGAAGAAGAAGAAGACGACGAAGAAGAAGACGACGACGAAGAAGAAGAAGACGACGAAGAAGAAGACGATGACGAAGAAGAAGACGACGAAGAAGAAGAAGACGACGACGACGAAGAAGAAGAAGACGACGAAGAAGAAGAAGACGACGAAGAAGAAGAAGACGACGAAGAAGAAGAAGAAGACGACAAAGACGAAGAAGACGACAAAGACGAAGAAGAAGACAAAGACGAAGAAGAAGACGAAGACGAAAACAAAGAAAATATACTACTCTTCCACACCTTTGACATATGAAGTCGAAACTTAGGAGAGGAGATATTACTTATAACAGGTGATTCTCAATATTTGTCAAATACCACGACCTCGGTGTGATGCATTTAGCCAATCATCCCGTTGCTTCCATACAAAAAATAAATAAATAAATAAATAGATGAACGAGTAAATATATAAGAAATTAATAGATGAATAAAAGAATGATAAATAGATTAGATATAAATGAATAAAATAATATATATAAACAAGTAATCAATATACAAATCGTTAAATAGATGAAAATGCATAGCCAACATATGCACACAAAAAAAATAATGATAATGATAATAACGATAATACTAATAACAATAATAATAACCATAATAATTATAGTATTAAGTTTCTGCAGAATCTGGCCAGCCAGATAACATAACAAATTTTTACACAAAGTTTCAGGTCACATATACTTACCAAGTTTTTTTTTCTTTTTTTCTTTTTTAATTCCCATGGAGTAAATTTAGTCTGTGCTTGAGAATCCCTGATTTATAGTTTGTTCATTTTAAGTTGGCGGAGATTTATTAGGAAACAAATATTGTATTAAACATCAGAAGAACAATCGTTACAACACGTTAAAAAAAGAAGAATAAAAGACAGCGTAAAATCGATGAAATATGGATATTGCATGATAAAATATCCAACCTGTGGAAAACGAAATGTATGTACGTTTATGAAATATATATGTATACATATCTATATATTCATATATATACATATATATATATATATATATATATATATATATGTGTGTGTGTGTGTGTGTGTGTGTGTGTGTGTGTGTGTGTGTGTGTGTGTGTGTGTGTGTACAAAAATGACAACTAGAAAAGAGAAATTAGACGAAGCAAAGAGCTTTCGCATATCACATCCAGTACAGAGTACATGTACCGTGCACTGAAGATGTAATATACGAAAGCGCTTTGCTTCGTTTAGTTTCTCTTTCTCAGTGGTCACTCTTGCATAATTGAACAAAAGTTACCCATGTTTCTTATTAACATGAATATATACGTGTGTGTATGTGTGTGTGTATTCATCTATATTCATATTAATATCTATTTAAAAAAAATCGTAGGCCCTTTGGGCCCACATTGATCCCTTGCTCCTACGGAGATCTTGTGACATCCTATGCATGGAACACCAGCTGTAAGAAACAACACACACACGAAATACCACCTCGGTGAAGAACAGGAAAATAAGAAATATACGATCCCAAAGTCAAAAAGTGCTGAGAGAGTCTTTGAGTTGAGCACCAAGAACTAACGCTTAGGCCTTGAAAGGGTCCGAGAGATTATCCCAACAGAGCTTGTCGAGCTGCATTCCTCCAGATGTTTCTATCATATAATGAATCACTAATTTTCAAGGTGATCCACTACTGAATCCTTCATCACTTTACTTTTATGTTTACTTACATATATCAAGAGATAGTTAATAAGGTGGGAATGGTCCTTTATTGTCTATGGTATACTAGACACGTGTCTTGGTAAATCAAATTTACTCGATAATTGGGCAAGTGAATATAATCAAATCAATCAAGTGGCTATAGATATAACCACAGATTTAGCCACAGCACCATTGTGGCTTTAGAAGAAAAAGTTTTTTTTTTTTTATTTATCTGTTTATATATTTGTCTAATTCTTTGGTTATTGATTTGTCTAGAAAGCCCTTCATCCTTTATGGGAAGCGCCTCACTGAATTGAGTAACGGTAACAAATACATTACACTTCATTGGCGGCAATTTACCAACTTTTCTGTCTTTGAGGACAAGATCGCGAATATTTGAAATATCCTAAAGGGATCCCATTATAAGCTTTTATATATATACATATATATATATATATATATATATATATATATATGTATATGTATGTATTTATATCTACATACATTGAAAAAAATACAATAACGCGTGACTAATTAAAAATAATGATATTGCAGAAACCACAGGGAAAATAAAGTCGGAATACTAAACGTTTTCGTCTATTACGACATCCTCAGAGTACTCTGAGGATGTTGTAATAGACAAAAATGCTTTGTATTCCGACTCTATTTTCCCTGTGGCTTCTGCAGTATGGAGTAAGGTGATAGGTGTGAGAGAGTTAGGCGAGTGCATGGTATAGGAAAGCGACATAGGTGACACAGGCGACACAGCGTAGAGCAAAGGCAGACTTCCCTTTGATGAATTGAAGTCCCGTTTGAACTTCTCTCTCACTTGAAATACTGACGTAGTACATTAAGAAACATTTCAAGTAAAAGAAAAGTTCAAACTGTACTTCAGTTCAGCAACAGGAAGTCTGCATTTGCTCTGTGTCGCCTGCGTCTCGTCTTGCGTTTAGGCTTATAAGGCGTGCATAGTACAAGCGTTTAGGAGTTAGGGTGTTACGTTAGTCGTGGACGGTATAAGGGGGATATAGTTTGTGTCTTGAAGGAGAATGTTGAAGGAAGATTGAGAAGCTGGTTGTTGGTTTTCTTGAAGTAAGATTAAGGAGGCGTTATTTGAGGAGAAAGAGAGAGAAATGTGAGTTGGCTGGGAGATGTTGAGGTAGGTGGAGTATCAAAGTCTAATGTGGAAGAAATACCACAAAGGGAGATAGGGGAGGGTGAAAGGGAGGAGGGGGAATGGGGAGGGGGAGGGGGAGTTTATTAGTTATATGGAAACCATGGACGAGAGAAGAGCCCCTCAAATCTTTAAAAAAAAAATATATATATATATATATATATATCATCACATATCCCAGAAACCGTCGGTTATGTTAACGAGAAGAGGGGCATGGGTTTCTGATAGTCTTTAGATAGTCCATTAGTTCTTCACCTTTTATTTCTTTTTCTTTTCCAAGATAATGATGGAAACACCTTCTGTCAGAATCCACCTCTGTATTTCCATGAAGTTCATGTTCGAATTATGTCTTTATTTAACTTCAAAGACTGTATCTGAATATGAACGACTATATTGTATTCTTGTGCCATTCTAATGAACCTTAAGTGTTCAATGTATATCGGTTTTTCTGATTGATATTGTTTGATATTTGAACATTATATTACTATTTTCAAATGAAAAAATAAGAACGAGAGAATTAGGGATATACAAACAAATACACAGATATACAGAGAAACGAGAAAGGTGAGAA
Source organism: Oratosquilla oratoria (assembly GCF_046742065.1). NCBI lineage: Eukaryota > Metazoa > Arthropoda > Malacostraca > Stomatopoda > Squillidae > Oratosquilla > Oratosquilla oratoria. The sequence continues at coordinate 2,462,248 of NC_134799.1, forward strand.
GGTGGATGGTAAAAAAACGAAAAAGAAAATCTCTAGTATCCAGTTAAACATGTAGATACAAATATGAACATTTAGTTAGAATAAAAGAATATAAACGATGGAGGACAAAAGAAGAAGAAGAAAAAAGAAATATACTGGGTAGTAAACATATAGATTGATTGATTGATAGGTAATCTAATATCAATAGACCGGAAAACATGCATATAGACAGGTAATCAAGTGGAGCAGGAGTTTCCAAATTGGAATATGCCAAAGGACCCCTGGGAATACGTCACTACTTTGCAATATTTTACCAAATTTGTATGATGTGCATATCAATACAAAATCAAAGATAAATCAAACTTTTATAATTTTATTAATATTATAACAATTTCGCTGAAATACCACTGAACTAGGAAAGGGTATGTGTACGGAAGAAAGGAGAATGCTTAACAGGGGGAGAAAGGTCTGATGTAGACAGACAGGTGAAGACGACTAAGAAACTTTTGACAGAAGGAGAGAGACACAGACAGACAGACAGACAGACTGATCTGGTTACACGGGCTTGGCGGCCCTGGCAAGGTGAACAAGACCGGGCCTCGGGTAGGGACTGGCCCCAGAAACATCGAAGTCAGCTCGCCAGCTTGTCGATCTCAAAGCAGAAAGGAAAGTCCACGAGGAACCTGCCACAGTCAGAGGAGCTCCTAGTACACGATTCGGTCCAATTAACACAATACATAAGAACATAAGAATGAAGGAGACTGCAAGAGACCATAAGGCCTACACTAGGCAGTTCCATGTTCATTACCACCTGGCATCCCCATCCATAAAGTTGTCTAAACGTTTCTTAAAACAACCGATAGTTTCAGTGCTCACTATATGGTTACTAAGTCTATTTCATTCATTGACCATCCTATTAGTAAACCAATTCTTGCATATTACCTTCTTAAATCAAAACTTGTCCAGTTTAAATCCATTACTGCGAGTCTTGCCCTGCTGTTTTATTATGACAACATTGTTTGCGTCACCCTTGTTAATTAAAGCCTTTCATCCACTTAAACACCTCTATTAGATCACCCCGCACTCTGCGTTTTTCCAGAGAGTGTAAGTTAAGGTGCCTAACCCTCTTTTCATAAGGTAAATTTCTGAGCCCATGTATCATTTTGGTCATTCTCCTCTGTACTGATTCTGGTGAATTGACTTAATATATTGACACAATATTACTGGTTCATCCCATCCCTACGTGGCGCAATCACAATACCGTCAATACATTGTCAATACTATTGTAAACTATGGGTTATTGCGTGGTTGCCGTTTAAGTTTAGAATGAGACAAAGTTGCCATCATAGTCCTTTTGTGAGTCTTGTGAACTCTTGACTCCCCGTTCCTTCAAATCAAAGGTTAGATGGACTTAGAACCTAAGGTAGAGACGACGCCGAAGACTTGAATAGTGTCAGATCGGATTGGGTTTTTATTGTCTTTCTTTGGTGCATATTCTTCAAATAGGATGGGGCAAGGAGGGGAGAAGGTGGAGGGAGGAAGTGAAAGGGTGGAAAATTAGGAGGAGACGAAAGAGGGAGGAAAGAATGGGAAGGAGAGAAAGAGAAGGAGAAGGAGAACGGGGAAAGAAAGGAAAGGGGAGAAAGAAAATAAAAATGGGGAAAAGAAGGAAGACGAGATGAGATATGGAAGATCAGGATGCAAAGAAGGAGGAAGGCAGAAATAGGAGTACAAGGAGGATAGGGCTACGAAACAGGAGGATTAGGGGAACAAGTTCAAACAAAATAAATGCAAATATACATATATATATATATATATATATATATATATATATATATATATATATATATATATATATATATATATATATGTATGCATGCACGCCACACTAGGGTACTGACTGCATATTATCATGCAGTAGTCATTGCACTGTGGCATGCAGCCACACATCATTTATCTGTCAGAATAAAATCTCTACCCCTAGAGGAATGATGCTACTTTTTGTAATACAACTATCCCTCCTTTTTGCTGTTCCCTTGAAACTGTCATTTACCACTTCTTTGGGTCTAGTTTTTCTTTTTCTCTGGTGTAGGGGGGGGGAGAGGATTCCGCCATTGTGATCCCCATGCGAGATGCAAAAGAGGACAAAGTGGGACGGAGTGACAAGACAAGGGGTTTTGTCTCTGTATATTCATCCTACGAGAAGTCAAGGCATAAGAGAGTCTAGGAGGAGACCCCCAACCAGAACCCTAAAATTTGGGTCATTAGATGTATGTGGTTGTAGCAAAAAAAAAAAAAAAAAAAAAAAAAGGAGTAAAAGGTAAGAGAATTTTTGTGGTGAGAAGGAAGATGGATGTGTTAGCATTAAGCGAAACTAGGTTGAAAGGGAGTGGTGATTTTGAGTTTAAGAGTGGTGGGGAGAGTATTGGAAGTGATGAGAGGGCGAGGGATTGAAGGAATCATACTATGCGTGTGACGGGGTCAGAGAAGGGATTAAGGCAGTAACAGAGATTGGGAATATATGTGATAGGAAGAAGCTGAACGTAAATGTGGGTAACAACAAGGAAATGAGGTATACAAGAAATGAAGGTGGCAGCGAGCAGAGGGAAAGTCT
>NC_134799.1:2472340-2484840 GCF_046742065.1 Oratosquilla oratoria
ATAAACTGAGAAATGCGTATATCCATATACCACAGATCTCTCTTGCAGGATTTCCATACATTTTCGACCGTTTGCTTCTGTAGTCAGGCCTATTCTGTACTGGTGCTGCCTTAGAGCTCAATGGTGTCCTGAACGTAAGAATTCTAGCGTGGGTCTTGCTTGTTTTGAAAGATATTTTTTTCTGTGGTGTTGATGTCGGTGTGTGGAGAGGAGGTGGGCGGAGTATTGAGTTTGATGGTCTCTTTTGAAGAGTTTGTTTAGTGTGAATGTTTTTGTGTGGTATAGATGGTAGGGTGTTTATGTTCGAATAGTGATTTATATTATTTTATCTTATTTTATTTTATTATATGATGCACACACACACACACACACACACACACACACACACACACACACACACACACACACACACACACACACACACACACACACACACACACACATATATATATATATATATATATATATATATATATATATAATATATATTCGTTTATTCATTTATATATTCATTTATATTCATTCTCTTATTCATTTATATATTTATTTATATATATATATATATATATATATTTATGTTTGTTTATTTATATATTTGCTCATTTATATATTTAATCATTCACCTATTCATTTATGTATATTCATTTTTTCATTTATCAAATATTTATATATTTATTTATATATTTATATGTTTGCTCATTTATATATTTATACATTTATTGATTTATATATTTAATAATTTATCTATTCATTTATATATTTATTCATTTATCTATTTGTATACTTATATATTCATTTATATTTTATTATCTATTCATTATATATTTATTCATTATCTATTTGTATACTTAAATATTCATTTATATTTTTATTCTTTTATTCATTTATATATTTATAAATTTATTCGTTTATGTATTTGTTCATTTATTTGTTCATTTAAATATTTGTATATTTATTCATTTATATATTTATATATTTGTTCATTTATATACTTAATCATTTATTCATTTATATATTTATTCATATATATATATATATATATATATATATAATATGATATTCATCTATATATTTCCCTCCCGGAAGAGAGCTCAGACCTCATAATATGACCGATCTATGGGTAATACTGTGACCTTACACGCACACACGCCCCCAACTCACTCTCCGTCCACGAGAGTTGGAGTAACAACTCGCAGCGCAACCGGGAACTCTAACAGCTGCGCCACGAGTGTGTGTGTGTGTGTGCGTGTGTGTGTGTGTGTCCGCGTGTGTGTGTCTGCGTGTGTGTGTGTGTGTGTGTGTGTGTGTGTGTGTGTGTGTGTGTGTGTGTGTGTGCGTGCGTGCGTATACGTGTGTGTCCGTGTATATGTATAAGTATATGTGCGTGTATATATCTACGTCCACGTGCTTACGTGTCTCTAGCATGCGGCAGTACAATACCAGATAACAAATGTCCTCTTGACGTACAAACCGCCTGGCATGAGAGGAATTGATGGGGGGAATTTTTTCTTTATTTTCTGTTTTTCTATATATATATATATATATATATATATATATATATATATATATATATATATATATATATATATATATACTTAATCTGGTGTCGTTGTAATTAGAAACTATGAGAATCTCTTTAAATAAAATCCTTCTTTCTAGGCCAGACAATAGAAGTCCTGATGAGCAGTTCTTTAATAAGCAACCATTGTCACAATATACGAGTATGATTTCGTTACTACTGTCTTCCTTGCTTACATAACTACATCAGTAGTATTCCATCTGTCAATAGTATACATTATGGATTATTGAACAATATCATTTATCATATAAGGATCGTTTTTGGGAAGATTGTACTGTTCTGAATGTCTCGTTTTGAACATTTCTTTTTGACAGTGGGCCTGGTCTCCCCACGTACTTGCTTCTTTGTGTTGCCTAGAGATGTGACCTTGGATTCTGCCGTCTTGCTGTGACCAGACAAAAAGCGACAGAGAGAGAGAGAGAGAGAGAGAGAGAGAGAGAGAGAGAGAGAGAGAGAGAGAGAGGGAGAGAGAGAGAGAGAGAGAGAGAGGAGAGAAGAGAGAGAGAGAGGATTTTTCTTCTCTATATATATATATATCTGCATTTCTATCTATATCTATCTCTGTCTCAGTCTCTGTTTCTATCTCTCTATCTATCCATATCTATATCTCTATATATATCTTTGTATCTATCATTGTCTCTATCTCTGTCTCTATCTCTCTCTGTCTATCTATCTATCTGTATTTCTGTCTATATCTATCTCTGTCTCAGTCTCTGTTTCTATCTCTCTATCTATCCATATTTTTATCTCTATATCTATCTTTGTCTCTATCTTTATCTCTATCTCTGTCTCTCTCTCTCTCTCTCTCTCTCTCTCTCTCTCTCTCTCTCTCTCTCTCTCTCTCTCTCTCTCTCTCTCTCTCTCTCTCTCTCTTTAACTGGCGTGTGTGTGGGATGGCAAGACGAGTAGAATTGGTGAGATTTCTCAGGCGGGGCTGTCTATTAGTTACGTCTTCTGTTTATAAAGATATTATTTTTTCTTCTTCTGCATGTGGCCTTGAACAGGATGAGCCTATCCTCGGAGCCCAGCGTGCTACGATTGTATCTACGTCATCGCCTCATCTTCATCATCATCATCATCGTCATCATTGTCATTGTCATCGTCGTCATCGTCATCGTCATTGTCGTCATCGTCATCGTCATCATCATCGCCGTCGTCATCGTCACCGTCATTGTCATCGTCATCATCATCATCGTCGTCATCATCATCATCGTCATCGTCATTGTCGTCATCGTCGTCATCGTCATCATCGTCATCGCCGTCGTCATCGTTATCGTCATCATCATCATCATCATCATCATCATCATCATCATCATCATCATCATCATCATCATCATCATCATCATTGTCATCGTAACCATCATCGTCATCATCATCGTAACCACAATCGTCATCGTCATCGTCATCGTCACCATCATCATTATCATTATTATCGATTTCATCATCATCATCATCACCATCACCACCACCCACCGTTTTCGTTTTCTTTTTCGTTTGCTCATCTCCTACAAGGAAATATATCTGAGAAGTGTTCACTTGATTCGCTTCACAAGTACTCCATCTAACCCAAGAAGGTGCCTCTATATGTTAGCCTGATCTAATGCATCTGAAAACCATAACCTTTCTTTCCTTTAACCTTTGGAATGATATGTGTTAGCAACACTCATGGAAGCAACAAAATTATTGTGGAATTAACAACTGCGTTGTGCTGGAGCTGGTCTCACATTTGTAAAACAAAAAATTGCGACACAATGGTCATATGAATACAACAAAATGTTTGTTTAGTACAGAAAGTCAGATCTTTCTCGATGCAAGGATGATTGTCTTCAGTGGACTGACATGGCCATTTCTTAAACTCAGAGTAAATGTGTTTAGAATTTCTCTTAGTTGAATGCTTTAGGATAAAATACATTTAGAAATAACCCAAGGCCATCTATAGCAAAGGCAACAATAAAAAAAAACTCTTGGTTTTTTTTTTCTGAGTGGTCAGAGATTACAACTCAAAAATTGGCTTTGTAATATTTTTTTTTCATCTTCGGTAGGTCTGAGTTGTGTGGAATCAGTTCGTGTCCAACCGTTTGTAACATAAAATCAACTCATTTTGTTCTTTGGCTTTTTCTTGACGACAAGAACTAATTCAATCATTTGCGATGAGTTCTCTAGCAGTTTTCTTTTTACACACACACACACACACACACAAACACACACACACACACACACACACACACACACACACACACACACACACACACACACACACACAATACTGTGTGCAAACACCATACATGAATTTAAGAACAAAGTAGATGTTGCGAGATACAAAGACGGGTTACCATGAGTATAGCTCCCCTTCCCGTATAATACAACTAGGTAAATACACACACACACACATATATGTGTATATATATATATATATATATATATATATATATATATATATACTGTATATATATACACAAACGTGATACCCGAAGCGCGAGGGGGTAGGGCAGCGTGGGATGCCATATAACCATTTCTGGTTGTCTCACATGTCGTCATTTCCTGTATGGTGGCATTGCCTTGGCCTCAACCTTTTTAACTCCGCCTATGCACACCTGCTATGTACCCTCTTTCCCTATCGTCGTCACTCCACCTTCTTCATTTCAGGTCTGTATAAAAATCTATGCTCTTTCCGCAACCTTATGATTTTCTGTTTACTTTATATGGCAAAACTGATTATGATTGTTAATTAACTATTCGGTTCCACCCATGCTTCCTCGCTTGTAGTCCAACTGAACTGTCGTATGCTGTGTGTTTTTATTTATTTTGTCTCATAAACAACCTATTACAAAATTTTAATTTAGGGAGCAGGTTTTCATCTATACATTTTCCATTAAAAATCACAGCATACTCTGCATTGGTGATCTTCTTTAGACTTTCTATTCTTATAAGTATTTTCTTCTCTGAAGCAGGGAAAGAAAATATAATATTTCCGAACGAGTCCATATTTGGAAATAAAAACCTTACATACACACACACACACACACACACACACACACACACACACACACACACACACACACACACATATATATATATATATATATATATATATAGATATATATATATATATATATATATATATATATATATACATATATATATTTACAATTTTTCTCTAACTATTCAGATATTTTATTTTGGATCCCTCATAATGCCATTTAATAGTGTTTACCTTTTTCTCGTCTTTTCTGCCTTTACTTTCTCTTCCCTTTGATTTCATGTTTGTGTTCCTCTAAAAGTTTAAATCCTTCCTTTAGACTTATCTAATTACTTCTTTTCTGAGCCCGTCATTTCTTTATATATAAATATCTTTTATATCCAGTTCTTATATTTAATTTTTTTCATCTTTTATCCGTGAATATGTTGAACAACTATGTTGACATCACACATTCCTGTTGATGCTTACTTGCACAACGAATGTCTACATCCTTGTGGTTCTGGTCTATGTAATGTCATTTTAGAGATATTTCACTATACTTATAGTCTTCCATACATACGTAAGTCGTCCCTTACTGCACATAAATCCATAACACATTATTGTTTCTGGACTTACTATTGTTGGACGCTGTTAACGCCTCTTCTTCAATTAACGAACTTAATTTCTTTAGCAAAAGCGCCGGGTTAATCATGTGTTATTTGGACTTGCTAATACCAGATGTGTTTAGCTTTTTAGGTGATTACCCCTTTGTTATTATCTAAAGTCGCTTTATCATTTCGAGACAATAGTACGCGATTTGTCCCTCAATTGACACTTTCTATACAGTGCACCAAAATTTATAAAAACATAAGAATGGAGGAGAGCTAGAGACCATAAGATCTACACTAGGTAGTTTCATGTCCACTACCACCTATCATCCCTATCCATAAAGTTACTGAACCTTCTCTTAAAACAACCAATTGTTTCAGTGCTCACTATATGATTGCTAAGTCTATTCCATTCGTTAACCAATCTATCGATAAATCAGCTCTTGCCTATTTCTTTCTTAAATCTAAATTTATCGAATTTAAATCCATTACCGCAAGTCCTGCCAGCTGTCTTAATATGATAACCTTTTCCAACGTGGAACACTAGATTGGCAGAACATAAAAGGTCAATTCGGTATGGGCAAGAAAATTCGGCAGTATTTCTTCATGTCAAAAATAAGAATCATTCTTTCGACTGGGGTAAGGCCAGATTAGTGTTCAAGTCCCACTGCGGTTTCAGGAGGAAAATAGTCGAATCAGCATTAATTGAGGAATGCCCTAATATTAATATTTCTAAAGGGCAGTGGACACCTGACATCATCTCACGCGCAGCAGTAAGCAAGCTGGTGCGGACGTTACATCCCTCCCTCTCCTCACCCCCTCCCTCCTCCGCCACCCCAGTTTGCCCCGCGCCTGAGTGAGGTCAACTGTCCACATCTCTTCTTACTGTAGTTTATAAGTCCCCTCTGTTCTCTATCTTATGTACTTTCCTGAAGAGGGCTACAGTTGATAGCCGAAATATAGGATTTTTCTTTATTCGAAGTTTATTCTTTCTCCGACTGTGGGTTCCTGTGTGTCATGATAACCTTGTCTACATCACCCATGTTAGAGCCCTTGATACATTTGAATACCTCTATTAGATGATCCCACACTACGTCTTTCTAGAAAGTGTAAGTTAAGGTGTCTAAGCCTGTTTTCGTAAGGTAATTTTGTAAGCCCATGTATTTATACATTTCTTGGATTCCAAGTGAATGCTGAACATCCTCTTGTTCCATTAGCCTTGGTTTTCTTCAATTATCCGTAATTGATCAAATGGACTGGGATGATAGGTGGTAATGTACGAGGAACTGCCTAGTGTAAGCCTTATGGTCTTTTACGGTCCCCTCCATTCTTATGAGTATGTTCTTGTGTAATGAAATTAGTCTTTACTCTTGGAGGTTTTATGTGTGTTTGGTATTAATATGGACGATTTTGCACAAATATACGTAAATAATGAGATAACTACCTGACAACGAGTCTGAAACGTTGAAGACTTTTCTTCGCGTTGTGATTGGCTGTGATTGGCTCTGACGTCACGGACGCAAACAAAAACAGCTGTCAAAGGCATAATCCTAAACGATTTCCAGACTCGAACTTCTGCAATTCACCAACTTTTCATTACCCCCCTCTTCCACTTTCTATTTTCTCTAATGTTCGGTGAAGTTATAAAACTAGATTAAAGTCATTATAGCTGGCTCGCCAATGCTGAGTTTGTTGTCTTCTTTCTTTGGAGACTAATGTCTAAAGGATGTGAAGAGGTACAATTTTCTATACAAATGCATAAGTACTTGGAATAACCTAAAAGGTGATATAGCCTAAGCTAGAACCATACATGCATCTAAATCTAAGTATAATAACTAGAACATAATATATATATATACCAATTTGGAACCATAAACGAATTTGAAACTAGGTATGATAAATAAGCTAGATCCTATATGCGTTGCTCCCATATACTACAATGAGATAAATACAATTACGCCTAAACCAATCAATCTTGAAAAGGTTAGAAAACGTTGTAACTTCGGTTACTAGTAATACAGAAATCTTGGTAACTCGCCACAAGTTTCTGTTACCAGTCTTTCAATTGCGTTTCTGTCACTTTGTCTCCAGATGTACGATGAGGATTTCTCTTTGATCTCCAATGGATCCCAAGTGTAGCTTCTTGTGCTGTTCAGCGCCTCGTGGTGTAACGTCCTTCCAAATCCCCCTCCTCCTCCTCCTCCTCCTCGTTCTCCTCTTGCTCCTCGTTCTCCTCTTCCTCCTCGTTCTCCTCTTCCTCCTCTTTTCCCTCTTCTTCCTCCTCCTCTTCCCCTTCTCTACCTTCTCCTCTTCCTCCTCCTCTTCCTCTTTCTCAACCTTTTCCTCCTCCACCTCCTCTTCACCCTACTCCTAATACTACTCCCATTCCTATTCCTACTCCTACTTCTCCTTCTCCCCTTCCCACTTTCCCTCTTCCTCCTCCTCCTCCTCCTCCTCCTCCTCTTCCTTTTCCTCCATCTCCTCCTCTTCTTCCTCCTCCCCTTCCTTTTCCTCCATCTCCTCCTCCTCTTCCTCCTCCTCTTAATTTGGACATCGTCTTGGGCCCCGTTTCAAGGAATCCTTACGCTAATTTATGTCGCCAGGCAATTTGATTTATCCGATAGAGACCCTTGCCCATGTATCCTTATCTACATTATTCTGGCTGCCGACAGGCGAACTTCTTCAACTGAGGATAAGCTGGTATTCCCATCATTTGATTCCTGGGCACAGCATTTCGAATTATTTTATATCTAAAACCTTTCTAAAGTTGTTAAAATTTTTGTCTCCATTTGTGATTGTGAATCGGGTTTGTCTTAACGCACTGAAGAGGAGAAAGCTGGTTAAGTAAGTGATTTTTTTCTAATCTTTGTTAGACGCCCTAATTCGTCGTTAACCCGCAACAAGTTGTTGTTTTTTTCGGTTGGGAAGAAAAAAAAATAGTTCTCATTGACAGAGTTTGATGCGTCCATTTGTCGAGGCATTCTGACAGGTTGACGTAAGTGGGAATAGGAAACACAGTGGTCTTAGTCTATTTCTATTCCTGAATAGCTTCTCAAATTCCTTTGAAAAAAAAATGCATATCTACAAAACTATTCAGGAATAAATTCAGACTAAGACTTCTGTATTTCCTACTCCCATTGACGCCGTTTTTCTCTGTCTCTGGGTATGTGATTCCATTCAGCTTCTGGTACCAGCCTCGTCTTCCCGAGGCTCCATCCAGCACCCGTTATTCTTCATGTCAGTTCCATCGACGTCTGCATTTCCACGCGAGTTGGTTTCACTTGAAGACTTTTGCAATGGGTATCTTCCTGTCACTTCCTGTTGTTCTTTATATCCTACCCAGGCCTTCCCTACTCTTTGTTCCTCATTCCAGGACAGAAGCGACTGTAAGCTACAGTCCGTAACGACCAATCAGAGCTAAGAATCGTCAGCTTTAGAGCATCTCAGCCCCACATTCACTCCTTCCACAACAAAAGGTCGTATTCATAAACCTTACCAAAATTCTGGGGTTGTCCTGCACTTTATGACCTTGTTCATACTAGCGGTTTGAACCGCGTGGAAACCGCGCGGAAACCGCGGCGGTACCGCATATTCAAGTAAAAGCTGCACAGTTGTGTGTAAACGCCTTCGTTGACTGACATTGTTATTGAACCGGCGCGGTTCGAACCGGTCGTGTGAACAGGACTTATTTGGGGGAATCACTTTTGTATTTAAAGTCGCATATTTCATTCTTGTGTAAATTGTATCTCTGAGACAAACTGTTGACATCTTTTGTAAAAACACCATTTTCACCTATTTTAAACCCTGCATATTAAATTATGATCTATGTAGATTAATTACCTTTTGGAGATGATACTTCTTCTGAAGAAGCTTAGAACGAAACCGATCAGGAATAAACTCGGAACTAGGGTCGTGTCTTCTTTTTCCACCTTCAACTTATCAAAAATGTCTCAACATATATATATATATATATATATATATATATATATATATATATATATATATATATATATATATATATAATATATAAATACTTTACAAAAAATACTTTATACATGTTTTCATTTGGAAAAAATATATATTTGGGATCAATTCACATATTTGTGTTTTAGGTTTCCAGATATCTATCAATGATGATTATTTAATGAGGCCACGCACCAAAGAAACACTGGAACTGTCAGAGTTTGAGAGAGGCCGTATCATGGGTCAATCTGAAGGTAGACTTAGTCAGCAAAATATCGCTGAAAACCTTGAAACTCCGCTTTCTACGGTTAACTGAATGATTGTCCAATTCATCAGAAAGAGAAAAGAGTCAAAATCATCTCGTGCAGGTCGACCAGGACACTCAAACAGGAGTCTTCGTGTTGTCAAGAGAAGTGTAGAAAATAGTTCACGTTGCAAGGCTGCTACAATTGAGGAATAGATTTATATTAGCCCTAGAATAGTTGTAATGTATTTGCATCAACTATGCTACTATTGTAAAGCAACAAGAAAGAATACATTTTTTTTACCAGCTAATAACAGGTGAAGAAAAGATTTTGCCAGAGATGTTGGAGATGTCATTAAGAATTTAGGAGACTCCTATTCTCCGATGATAAGTCCCGATTTATCCCCTTTTCTTACAGTGGTCGAGTTTTGCCTGGAGACTGTGACCAAGAATTTTATTTAAAAAAAAAATGCAGCCAAAAGTAGAACTCGGCAGTTATTTTGTGATAATGTTGGGAGTAACTTGTAGTAATGGCCGATCAGACCTGGTGGAGTATGAGGGCACTATATATTCTAATAAATACGTGTTCATACTTTAAAAATAACTCTTTCCTATCTTTTCTTGAGGTCAAATGACAAAAAAATATAAATATTTGTGAAGGATGGGCCTCCTGACCCAAGATTGGATGGAAACAAATGAAATCGGAAAACTTCCATGGCCAAGCCAGTCACCTGATATGAATCCAATTGAACACCTCTGGGGCACTTCGAAAATTGAATAAAAACATAATCAAAAGCAGACATTTTCAAATTATTTCATAAAAAATCGAACGAACTTCATCAAGAGACCAATAGTAGTCTAAAAGTAGCCTGCCCAAGCATTGAACGATTACATTTGAATCAATTATATATATTTTGGCTGTTAGTTTTTGCTTTTAGATAAAACTTAATGATGATAAAGGTGTCTACTTACCTTTGATATGTCTGAGTATTTATAATCAAATCCAGCTGTCACGAAGCTTCAATCCCGGGTCCCTCTGAAAGTGATTCATACCTGATACCATCTTGCCACGTAGAATGTAGGACCATAACCAGGCTCTAGGTCTTGTATCCTGATTGGGAAAGAATGAAATCTTGAGCTGAAAACCCCGTTTTCTACAACTCCGAGCGTTACCATCTAGGCATAGCAGCATTTGAACAAGGTTTTCGTTCAATTCCATGTTGTAACTATTTCAAATAATCAAAGAGGGTTATATACGGGACTTGTGATCAATTATCTGTTTTATATGAGTTTAGAAACTCAGATCAAGACAGGGTCATAATAAAAAGGAAAAAGAGTTCCATGGTCATTTTGAAGAAAACGCTAAAGTGTGGTAATCTTGGACATTGCAAGAGCATATTTAAATCACCGGGAAGCAGGCAAATCAAAACAGAAAAATTAATCGGCCATTTCAAAATCCTTCCCACCATTCTTTCGTTTTTCTTTTTTCAACATATTCTCTGGTGTATTCTTTTTTTTCAAAAATGAGTTTTATTATTACGATTGAACTATCTCGATAAATAACTTTATTCTGGCTAATGACGAATGGTCGGTGAAGGGTTGAAGAAGGGGGGAGAGGCGGATGGGGAAGGGAAGTCGCCGTTCTGTGCAAAACATTCCCGTAGATTTATTAGTTTGTCTTTGCTGCCGTGGCGCATTGTCTACATTTTTATGTTTACTATGATTATTATTACTGTTGTTGTTGTTGTTGTTGTTGTTATTGTTGTTGTTGTTGTTGTTAATGATGAGGATCAGGCGAAACTAGTCAGGAATAAAAATATTTCCCTCAGCCCGTGTTCCCTTTACCTCCTATCCACATTATCATTATTATTATTGTCATTACTATCATTATCATTACTATATTCTTATTATTTTCATTATTATTATTATATCACTATCATTACTATATTATTACTATCATTATTATTTATTTTATTATTATTACTATTATTATTATTACTATTATTATTACTACTATTACTATTATCATTACTATTACTATTATTATTATTATTATTATTATTATTACTATTATTATTATTATTACTATTATTATTACTAATTATCATTATTATTATTATTTACTATTATCATTTATTTACTAATATCATTTATTTACTATTATTATTATCTACTATTATTATTATTATTACTATTACTGTTGTTGTTGTTAGTGTTAGTTATATAAATTACATAATGGAGGTACCCACAACATAAAGGGAGATGGAGATGAGCGAGATAGAACGAGTAAGAGAGAGATGGAGTTCGTCAATATTGATATTAATATTATCATTATAGTTGTTGTTGCTATTATTATCATCGTTAATGTTAGCATTAATTTTGACATTATTATTATTATAATTATTATTATTATTGTTGTTGTTGTTGTTCATTAAAGTTATTGTTATCATTATTGTTATCATTTTCATTGTTACTATTATCATTGTTGTCAATGCTATTGTTATTGTCGTAGTTGTCATTATCGTTAATACTATTATCGTTGTTATTGATATCGTCATTACTATTATAACTATTACTATTATCGGTATCACCATTATAATTGTTACTATTATTTTAACATCATTATTAACATATTTGTTATCATTTATATTTTAAATTATTTGTTCTTTTATATATCTATTCTGTTCATCTGCTCCGCGGGGGCTCCTACTTCGTCAGTTTTATGGCGATAGCATTTGTCACCCGTTACCGCAATATTCATGTCGGAATGGTCAGAGTTAGATAAGTATTTACAAAAATAATTACTTCCGCTGTAGAAAAGTAGGTAAATGACATAGATGCTCAGTGCATTTTATAATTCAAATTAGTGGAGAGAAAAATAAATCATTTATTCAGTTGCCAATGACATAATGTTAGTATGAAATAATTGTTTCATAGTTGACATAAGCTATCGTTATTATTTTTCGTTATCATTATAGCAATAAAGTGTAATTGTAAATATGATTGTGATATTTATCATCACAATTAGGATCACATACTCGTTACTATCATCATACTGATAAAGATGACAATAGTAATTACGATAACGATACTAACGAAAAAAAACAACGACGACGATGACAAAGACAGAAATATTAGTAAACTTAA
>NC_134799.1:2489840-2514840 GCF_046742065.1 Oratosquilla oratoria
TGACAGGTCGCCATAGAGGCGAATAGAATACTCAGACGTCAGGCACAACTGAAAGAAAAATAACCACCCGGCAGGGAAACGTCCAGTGGCCTCGTGCCTCAAAAGGCACGGCTGGCACGTGCCTCAGACCCGGTGTCTGGCGACCATAGGGCGACCTGTTGTCCTTGGACGCTAACTGTCCACCATTGCCTCGTAACGGTAGTAACTCGGTCAGTTCGGAACAGTGTGTGCGAGATGACCTTCGACAGGAATGGGTCTGTAACGGCCGGGTTCCCCCCATCCCCCCATCCCCCCATCCCACCCCACATCCCACCCCCAGCAGCAGGAGCAGCCTCCGTCGAGTGTCTTAGGCAGCAAAGCTCTCGAGTTTATTCGATTACCCAAAAGACGAATGCACTTTTGACAGACACACACTCCTTAATTGGTGTAATACGATAATAGACTACGATTTATTTTAAACAAAAACCGATTTTATATATTCTTAGTTTATGGACGTTATTTGTCATGTCGTACGAATTTTATTTTTCTTCTTTTAAATGAATACGACTCCGGATTGGTGAAAGGAGACTTCACCTCTTTCCGTCCATATCAACCCGAGGGAGGTTCAGCCTCATTGCCGTCTTGGTGCTGGAATAACTGGTTCCCGACTTCCAGATTCAACAGAATTGTACAAATAATTTTCCTGTTTCCTTTCCCGTCCATTCGATTTAGGAGAATTTGCATTTGGCCAAGATTTTTTACTACAATGGATTTTTCTCTTCAACAAGTCTTCGTTAACTTAAGATCAATTGAGGAAATTTTTGTGTGACTAGTTTTATGTCACTGACGGACAAAGAGAGGCAAATTTAGGCTCTTTCACCAGCGTTTCACTCCGTTATTTCATCCCTTTTGCTGAATAAAATCGTCTGGCGTCAGACAGAACCAGTACTGGTCACACAACACATCGTTTGGGTTGATCAAGATAGATTCTGATGTTGTACTTTTCCTCATATGTATAAACTCACTTGCAGGTGCTCGGGTAAATTGCAAAATCACAAAACTCAGCCTAAAACTGTTACCTTTCTCATTGATGAGCGTATTTCAGAGAACAACCAAATATATAAATGACTGAATAAGCATATAAAGTAATCAATGAATAAACAGAATTAGATAAATGGATGAATAAATAAATTAATTAGTTAATTGATAAGTAAAACTATAGATTGCTAAATGAATGAATAAATAAATTGGTTAATTGGTAAATAAAACAATAGATAAATGAATAAATAGGTCACTATTTGAATAAAACAATGAAATAGATAAATGAATAAATAGATAGATTAATAATTGAATAAAATCAAATTAATTGGCCAATAAATACGTCTCTATTTGAATAAAACAATGAAATAGATAAATGAATTAATAAATAATAGATAAATAGATTAATAATTGAATAAAATCAAATTAATTGGCCAATAGATACGTCTCTATTTAAATAAAACAATAAAATAGATAAATGAATAAATAAATAAATAGATTAATAATTAATTGAATCAAATCAAATGAATTGGCCAACCGTCCCTTCCCCCTCACCTTGCTATCTACTTCCCTGTTGAAGTCACTTCGAAATCTGGAGACCCGGATCGTTGCCATAAACCTTAACCAAAGAACTTGATTCAATCCCGTACCAGACCTCACGAACTTGTATTATGATACTCAAAAATTAAGTTTGGGTCATTGATATATACGTCATTACAGAAGCTGGACGTTGTTCGATGATATGCAGACACATAGTTTATCATCTGGAGGAACGAGTTCATTCAATTGTGTCGATCAGGATTCAGGTCACTCGGTTCGGTTCACCAATGAGCTTCAGGTCACAGGTCCTATATCGAACAAAAACCCCGTTTTACGAAAGAGGTCTCCGCTCCCTTACCAAACCTCTCCAGGAGGAGGAGGAGGAGGAGGAAGAGGTGAGGAGGAGGAGGAGGGAAATGAAAGAGTAAAAGGGTTACATTTACTTCCTTTGTGTCACGATATTTCCCACCCCACAGCTGCGAAGGCTGCCTTTCCCCCCCCACCCACCCCGGCCAGGCACTGTCCCGGGCCGCCGCGTAACGGAATCTCGGTGCCAATCCAGAGAGCCGTTTTCCGTCAGCATTGCACCCCAGACGCCTTTCATCCGACCCTAAAACGGGACAAGGGTTGTTGGCGAGGGAGTTGGGAGTAGTGGGGAGGTGGGAGTAGACCTGGGTAAGGAGTGGGAGTAGGGACTCTAAAGTACAAAACCAGGGAGCCGGAGTGGACTGGGAGTCTGGGAGTCTGGGAGTCAGGGCATGGAATGTGAGGTGGCAGCGAGGTTAAGGAGACGGGGGGATAGGGACTAGAGTAGGGCACTGAAGGGAGGGGGACGAGGAGGGGGAACGGGGACGAGGAGGAGGAGGAGGAGGGGGAGGAGGTGAATGGGGGCTAAGACCAGGTGTCACTCTAGCGAAACCGTAGAAAGAGAGAGTGCCCGGCACGCATGGCATCTTGATGTATGGATCACTGGATGGCACGTTTTTTGTTGTGGAGGCTGGAGATTTGGAGGTTGGGGTTGTGGTGGATGGGATACAAGTGTTCAGGTCTCGTTGAACATTTAACTTCGTCCCAAGTAAACAAGGACAACAGGGGCAGCTTTGCAAATCATCAGGATAAGAGATAAGATTGACGTTCAGGGAACCTACTCTATATATCACATCTAAATAGGGTCATTTGGTATCATTATATGTTTTCAGCAGACTGAGCGAGGTTGATATAAAGTACAACGAAGATACAAGAAGGAGAAAACGTCCTGTAAATCAAAGTAATGTTTATAAGTGAAACATAAGAAACACAAAGTAAATTAGGAGGGTTAGACCATACAGAGTACAAAGATGGAGAGAAAAAAATATTTGTAATTATGATGATTTTTTCCTTCATCTTCTAGCGATGAAAATAATAATATTGATGATATGTATATAGTAGTTTCAGAATATTCGTAGCTTCAGTACTGATGATCATCAACAACTTCACTTTCAACTGAAGGAGCAGCCCCGATAGGTTGGCATTCAGTCTTTAGACTGGACTCAAGAACTCTATCAATTTTAGTCATTTTTCCCTTCGTTGCTTTTACATAAGGAGAGCTGGTAATCAACAAATGCTTCCTTACTCTCCCCCCTAACAGACAGATAAGCAAGTTCACATTAATACATAACTGACAGCAGTCAAACGTTTCTTCCTGGTGAGATCAACGGGAGGCTTGGGGGCCGCTGCTGGATACTGTGATGACAATTACATCAAAGCTGATAATGCTGTTATCATAAATGTTCGGTTCAAAATGAAAAAATATCTGCACTTTGTATAAGGCGAATACAGATGCATTTACGAAGAAATCTTGAATAATTATTCAAATACACTCATGCACACACACACACACACACACACACACACACACACACACACACACACACACACACACACACACACACACACGCACAGGCACTTATAAGTACACATGCTTACACAGGTTCACATATAAACACACATACTCACTCACGCACACAAGGGCACAGCATTGCTCATAGATCGGGTCACATATGAGCTCTAAGTTCTCATCCGAGAATACAACATCTATCACGAGTCAAACACGTGATCTAAGACCGGGATGGATTGTTCGCACGCGTGGGCAGTCAGGTACATAGGAAGGCTGCTTGCCAGCGTTGCAACGGTGATGACTGCATCGAGGAGAACAGCGTCCGATCGTGGCCCTCTGAGACTCCTTCCTGTTCTGCCTCGTCACCGACTACCCTTCCTTGTAACATTTCGTGTTGCAGATGACTCAGTCCTGGATGCTATTAAAGGCATTTCTTATCTTCGTCACCACATTGAACGACGAGAATTCCATGGAGTTTTCTAAATCATTCTTAGGGTAACTTCGAGGGGACTGAAAACATCCCCGGTGTGATTTGATGTTTAGTTGACGACTTCGTGAGGTGTCTTCTTTTTCCTGTAATCCTCTTTTTATACATTTCAATATCTGTGGCCTTTGCTTAAATTTTCTCCCCCAACCTTATTTTCTCTGGTGACTGGGCATACAGATAGTAATCTGTAGTCTGTCTCCTACTTTCTCTATTCTAATTTTTTATCTAAGTTTAGTTGTTATGCATGTCTTACTGTCTTCTATTTTTTTCCGGACTTGAATTTTTCCAAATTTAGCCATCTGGCTTTAGGTAAATTTTCGTTCTTCCATTAGATACTTACTGAATATCTCCAAATATTATCTGAAATTCGTCAACTACCCAACTTCCTTAGTGAAATGCACTCCATGAAAAGAAACAACATATAAGGAGCGGGGCAATGTTAGCACGACTTGTCGTTTGTTACATCTTTATCAGATGCATCAAGTACCAAGCAAAATGTCGCACTAATAAAGTCTCCGTCCTCACATTTGGTGTATATTTCGATAGACTTGTCGAGAACTGCCAACTTCATACGAAACATAATCTGTCACACTTATTTTCGTCGGACATTTACGCAAAGAATATTTAGTGATCACTACCGGCTTCAGCTCTCGTTTTCATTTACTGATCCATCCACTGATCTATCCTTCAATTATTCTATCCTGAATGACCCGGAACCTAGTTTAGCACCCTAAACTAACCGTTTTGAAAATAGACCCAACATTTTTTTATTTTTACTTTACTACCCATCCCTCTACATATCTTGTTAAGTTTCTCCGTTGATTACCTCCATACATCGCTACATTTTTGTTTCTTATGTTATTCACTATTTGTTCAAGATCCAGCCCCATTGTGAGGTCACTCTTTTGCCGTTGACTGGGAGCCCGTGAGACAGTACTTCTTTGATTGCTGTTTCTGTATTTGTAACCCCTCAATGGTTGCAAAATAAATCACGGAAGTAATCATTTCGGCTATAAAGGCATATATTCCGCAAACATTTTCTAATCTTAAATGTAAGTGGGAGTAGGAAACACAGGAGTCTTTGTCTGAGTTTGTTCCTGAATAGTTTCGTAGGTATGTTTTTTTTTTAAAGGAAAAAAAGCATACCTACGAAACTAGTCAGGAATAAACTCGGACTAAGAATCCTGTGTTTCCTACTACTTACGTCAACCTGTCAGAATGTCTCAACATTAATCTTAGATAAATAAAATTCTGATTTATTTACACCTTATCTCGTAATATTCAAGATAAAAGCAGGGCTTACGAAAATATCTTGCCTCCTATTTATAAATGGGCTACTTAACCGAACATTTCTTCTATACAATTTTTTTTAGCTGATTCTACTACTTCACATTTTACTAAGTCATTCTTCAGACGACCTCCTCAAACAAAACCTTTAGAAAAAGAACTACAGAACACTTGACTTCAGACCTTTCTATCACATCTGATTGATGTAAAAGAAAAACTTTATTTCGCTAAACATCACCAAACCTTAGTCGTCCTCTCAACACAATCTTCCACTGTAATGTTTATTTTTTCTTCGATGGCACAATTTTCATTTTACTTCTGGTATCCTTAACATTCTTAGGTTATCCTCCACAAAGAAGCTCAACTAGAAAATCCATATTTGTACTGGAGTATATTTTTCATGTTTAGGAAGACTTGAATCACTCAGTATTTGCTCGAGTCCAAAGCTTTTCCATCATATTGTCGACACTTTTCTTACAGACGAAGTTTATCCTCTCCTCGTCCTCCGCAATATTACATCTTGATCCCTTTTCTTTCGCTAATTTCATAGTCACTTTTCTTCGGAACCCAGTGACTGCGTGTGTACTCTCCTTATTAAAACCAATCAGCACTAGATTTTCTGAAACGTACCACGCTTTTTCTATCCAATTACTTTGTTCTTCTTTTTTTGTTGCAAAAATTAAAAAACGTACATAGATAAATTGCAGACACAGATACACAAACACATACATATGTACATGTGCACACAAATGAATATGCACACAAGTCTACATGCAAACATATATGTACACAAATATTTGTACATAACAGAGCACACGCATATATACACCTTCACACACACAAACACACACACACAAACACACACACAAACACACACACAAACACACACAAACACACACACACACATACACACACATACACAAACACACACATACACACACACAAACACATACACACACACACACACACACACACACACACACACACACACACACACACACACACACACACACACACACACACACACACACACACACGTATGCAAACACACGTTTCCTTAATGTCATTATCAGAGTTCCCCATCTTGTGCACAATTCTTTCTTCTATCGTGCTTGCTGTGTGCGCTCCACCGCCTTTTGTGCCTCAAATTACAAATAATTTTTCTCTTTTCTTTTTATTACTAGTTCTTTCTTTTAGCTATAATGCGTATGGTTGGAATATCTGCTTGTAACTACACATTAGGGACATCGGTGAGAGTCATAGCCAAGATGTCTGTCTTCAGATTCCATCAACATCTTTGCCTTCGTCCGGAGGTGCAGCTTTGGGCTGAGTTCAAGACCTCGGTTTATCAGCGAAGAGTATCTCTCTTGCACTTGGTGCTGGACACCAAAGTGACTCCATCGCCTCAGCTGGTCACTTTCTCTCACTTGCATCGTTTAGTACTTTCTCTCTCACTCGACGACTCAGTACTTTCTCCATCACTCAATTTAGTACTTTCTTCATCGACAAACGTCGCATACTTTCCCCTCCGAGTTGAGAAATACTTTGCTGTTGGCAGTCAATAGGTCAGGAGAACAGAGATTCTGTCGTCTGTGATTGTCCTACAAAAAGGGAGGGTGGGGAGTGGGGGGAGAGAAGGTGAGGAACAGGAAAGCGAGGTCTTGAGGGGGGGGAGAGAAGGGGGGGAATAAGAATCCGGTGGGGGGGAAGAGAGGGAGGGAAGGAGGGGGAGGAGGTTGGAACAGCTTAGGAAATGACCCAAGAAAGAATATGGTCATGGCATGTAGGTGGAAGACGGATGTTGTGGTAGTGATTGTGATCACTGTCGTTGTGATTACAAGGATGCTGAGGACATAGACAGCGACGACGACGATGTCGCCAACGAAAACGACATGACGTCACTTCTGGCGGGAATATGTCGTCGTCTGAATCAAATCCTGGTGGCAACTTACGAAATCTTAGAAATAGTCCCGTTGGGTAATTTTCAGTTAACAAGAACATTGTGATCGACATTTAACGAGTATATTCCAGTTGACAAGAATATTGCAATTAACAGTTAGCAAGAATAATGCACTCTCATGCTCGACAGTCACCGCCGACTTCGTGATACAATGCACGCAGCCTCAAGTTTTTAAAAATATTTTTGGCATCACAAACACACGAAAAAGAATTTAACTATAGAAAAAAATATTTAAGATGCTGCGTACTGGAATATTAAAAAAACTGATAATTGATCATCTGGTACAGCTTTTGTTCATTTATCATTAATCCAATAGATTAGTGGTCAGAATCTGAACTGATTTACAAGTAAAGTTTCCACGGTTACAATTGGTATTCTTATTTCATAAATACGTTTGGTACTACTGTTCTACAGGAATGCACGAAGCAAATAGCATATATCGTGATCAAATCTAAAAGGTGCACAGCACTAATACTTTATGAAACACACTTACCTACTTTTCGCAATACCCGTGACTAGGGCTGACTACGAAAAGAATTTTCGCTAACTAATCAGACCCCGACCTGAGAATAGTCAGACGAATTTAAGTAACCTTAAAAAGGCTCTGACCTTTGTTATTCTGATGGCGCCTTAAAAGAAGCCTTTCATTTTTGTCCAACGAAGAGTTGCATTTTTTTCTTCTTTTTTTTCGCTGTGACCCTTCACAACGAAAGAATGCGAACCAGTTGAGGAGGTCGACAAGTCCATTTACATAAAGCCTATGGAGGTTTAGATCTTTGGGATTTTGTATTGTTTGTTTATCAATTTGTTTATTTATCGATCTATTTATTAATATTTTCGTTTATTTATTACCCCATTTTTTTAGACCAGTCTTAGTCTATAGAATCGTTATTGTTATCATTATTGTTATTATTATCATCAGTTTTTATTATTATTACTATTATTATTATTATCATTATTGTTATTTTTATTATTATTATTATTATTATTATTATCATTATCTTATTTTTATTATTATTATCTTATTTTTATTATTTCTATTCTTATCATTATTATTATCAATATCATTATTGTATTATTGTCATTATCACTATTATCATTACTATCATTATTGCTATTTTCATTACTATTATTATTACTATCATTATCATCGGTATTACTGATATTCTTATTCAATCAAATTTACTATAATTTTACCAAACTGTAGCCTCTGATTTAATATATATATATATATATATATATATATATATATATATATATATATATATGAAAGAGAGAAAGAGAGAGAGAGAGAGAGAGATAAGTCCACATTGAGAGCAGCCTCCGCTCAGGGTAGAAACGTTTTCTACTGAGACGAGCAGACAACTTTCGCTGGCTGAGGAGGAAGAGGAGGAGGAGGAGGAGGAGGAGGAAGAGGAGGGCCTATACGATAACATCCTTTTGCAGGCTGAGGAACGAAAAGAATGTTGCATAGAGTCTCTCTCTCTCTCTCTCTCTCTCTCTCTCTCTCTCTCTCTCTCTCTCTCTCTCTCTCTCTCTCTCTCTCTCTCTCTCTCTCTCTCTCGTGGTTAAAATTCTTTTACGAAATATGGCTTGGAGATGAGGCCTCGTGCCCTGAATTATCAACGTTGTTTTCCTCCTCCTCCTCCTCCTCCTCCTCCTCCTCCTCCTCCTCCTCCTCCTCCTCCTCCTCCTACCCCTCCATGTTCTCCTCCTTTCCCTTCCTTCCTTCTCTTCCTTTATTTATCTCCTCACCTTGATCATTATAATCATCATCATCACCGTTAGTCTACTACTACCACTACCACCGTTGCTACTGCCATTTGTACTATCACTACTACTAATTCTACTATTATTACCATAACTAACACTATCCTTGAGAGGGAATAACTATTAGTTCCATCTTAGTACAATCGCCGGCACTTATGACTGGCACAGTACCAGTTGCAAGTACTGGCGATAATGTCTCACACATTCTTCACTCTTATATCGTTATCTGCGATGTCGCTAATGTTATTATTCTCATTGTTACGAGTTTCTGCATGAACGTTTCAACGACTGGATTTGTCATTAATGTCATGATTCGATCAATAATGAAATTGTTTAAATCTAATTAAATGTTTGTCATGCACCAGTGACGAAATTATATTCATTTGTGAAATGAAAAAACGATTAGAGATTATCCAGTTTCCATTTCCTTATCTACTTACCTACCTACTTCTCTACCAACTTACCTACCTACATACCTTCCTACCTACTTACCTACCTGCCTATCCACCTACATAACTTTGTACCTACTTACATCCCTGCCTACTTAAATACAAGTTTCCAAGCCAACTACCTACATACCTATCTACCTAAACCCACCTACATACCTACCTACTTACCTTCTAACCTATCTACCAACTTACTCATCCTCTTACTTCCCCACCTACCTATTTACCTACACACTAACCCACCTGCCTGTTTACTTACAGAAACTCATACCCGCACACATCACATACACGCGAAAACACATACGAACATACCATCCGTCGAGTCCAGACGTCAGGTCAGAACACAAACGCGCGATGGTATGTTCTCTCACTCGCGCTGCACTGGCATCCACAAAGACCTCGCAGTGCCAAGTCGGATGTAATAAATTCCAGTGCCTTACCAGCTCATTCCCTGATGTGGAAAGGTTAGCGGGTAAGACTGTGACCCCGCGGCGGAGACGGCGGCGGAGACGGCGGCGGCGGCAGTCAGGAACCCTCCGCACCGCTGGACTTTCTCTTTCGTTAACCTTAAGTTCGGAATCTGAATCAAAAAGAGGAATCGCTTTTTGCGCGAACTCGTTGCTCGCACGATATTTCGCTGGCCGCGGAGTTCGGGAGGGGGGGTCGAGAGTTAGGATTCGTATAACTAGGAAAACATAAAAATAAGGTGCTGATTAAATTACTGTTGAACCAGAAGTCCTTTTACACATGCGTAGGTTAGTTATTGTCTAAACTGAAGTGATCTTCGGGAGATGGATAAACAGTATTCCATAAATAAGGAGTCTATGTTTTCTCACGACTTCTCGTATAAGGTTCCAGCGTAGAACTGGGACACAAACCAATGTATAACAAAGATCCAATTTCTCCGCTCTATTCCCTTTCCTTCACTGACATATACTTCCTTTGGTCCATTTTAGAACATTCTTAACCTGACCTTTATTAGCAGACTTAACGGGAAAACTTATATTTCTGTTATAGGTTAGACATTTCTCTTGAAATTAGGTTTCCTGCGCCGCCATAAAAGTGTAATACCCGTGTAGCTGCTAATCTTGCAAAGGCTCTAATTCCTCTCCGATATGGTGTGCGTATCTTACATGTAAACGACCTTCCTCCATTCATGTCTTACAAACTCCGTAGTCTGAAGGCACTCTTCCCGATTCTTTTCTTCTTTAAGTATCCATCCCTCCCCTACCCACCTCAGTGTTGCTCATGAGTGTGTATGATTCCCGATGGTCTTGGACCACGTGTCGGACCCGTGATCGACAGATGTTAACCCTCCTAGATGAGAGCTCTGAGCTCATATATAGCCCGGTCTATGGCTAATGTTTTGACCTTATACGCACACACACACACACACAAACACACACACACACACACACACACACACACACACACACACACACACACACACACACACACACACACACACAACACCTTGCCCACCAGAGCTGAAATACCAGCTCACAGTGTAGCGGAACAGAAATTTTCAGTCCTTGGCGAGGTTCGAACTCGGATCGCTGCATTAGTGGTCGAGCAAGGTACCACCACACCATCGACCAGTGTGAGTATGAGTGTCTTGGATCACGTGTCAGACTCATGATAGACAGCTATTACTTTCCCGGATGAGAGCTCAGAGGTCATATATGACCAAATTGTGGATAATGTTGTGACCTTACACACACATACACAACTCTCTGCCTATGAGAGTTGGAGTACCGGCTCGCAGCGTAACGATACTGGAATTATTTCAGCCCTGGGCGGGATTCAAACTGGGACCGCTGGAATACCGATTGCGAACGCTACCACTGCGCCGTCGAGCCATGCGTGCGTGTCTGTGTGTGTGTTTGTGTTGTGGCTACTGTTCTTCTGAAGTTAATGTGCCCCACAGGAGACTGCTTATTCTTAAACACTTTCCTTGTGGCCACGGATTCTCTGAACACATTCCTGAGCAAGGCTTCTCAAGTATGCGGAGTCCTTGAGTCCTCCATCTAGGAAATTCCTAAGGTGTTGTCTCAAAAAAAAAAAAAAAAAAAAAAAAAAAAAAAAAAAATCCAACCTCCGCCACGTCTTTTTTTGTTTTTTTGTTTTTCAAGTTAGCTCTTTTCCAAACGAGTATCAAGAGCCCCTTTGTGTTCCTGCGAAGAGTAATCAAGTGGAAATGTATTCCGACATGCTCTTTGCACAGAACGGATGTATGTATTTCTTCTTTTTTTTTATATAGCAAAATCAGATTCTTTCCGGGACACATTATATGTGAGTTTAAAATATGCTTATGAAAACTTCTTGCTTGTTTTGTGATGTATGTAGATTTATAATCCACACTTCCTTGATCTTGTAATATCAAGACTTTGGACCAATTAAACGGATTCGCGCGAATGCACACACACACACACACACACACACACACACACACACACACACACACACACACACACACACACACACACACACACACACACACACACTCGCTTACGAACTGTCAATAGTAGGATAGCCTTTGTTGTCGAGCCTTTTATTCGTTCATTACCACAAAGCTGAAAAGCGTACTCAGACAGCTCGCTCGGGCTGTTATTTACAGACAACCTGCCTATAAAATGTAACAACCCGTCTTCTACCCTTCTTTCTACCCTCTTCTCTACCAGCCTCTTACACTTGCTTCGGAATATCGAGCGCCGGCGTCTGGATGGTCTGGAAACAGAATCTCATCGTTGCAGACCTGGAACGCTTTCCAGGCCTCCGGCCATCATGGCCGCCGCTGCCGCCGGTTCAGTCTTAAAAACGTTTTTCGGGCGGTTGTCTTCACCGGGGGTGAGGCTGCATCATGACAAAGCTGCCCTGTTACAGTCGTCCGTCGTATTGGAGAAAGCATGACATTTTTTTTTTTCCTTCTTTGGGGGGAGAGGGGCGTTCTGTGGTTGGGTTGGTTGGTAGGTGGGTGTTTTGTGAGAGAGAACTCGAAGGTTATTTGTTGGTAACCACAGATGCAAAGGAGAGATCACGTGTGAGGAGGGGGAAAAAAGCACGCACACACCGTGTAATTTCGTGTTCAATGATGTATGTCAGATAGAATCGAAGGCAGGAAGTAAGGAACGCAAGGCTCAAGCACCTGATAGACCCACGTACAGTTTGTATTACGTGTTCTTCGAAACTTTGATGGTATTGGAACGAAAAGAATCTGATATCACATGTAGTTCGTAAAACGTCCTTTAGTGAAGGTCTTCTTAAGAGAAGTAAACAAAAGGCTCAGTTTTTTATGACAGTTTATGATACGATAGTTTTATAAGTCGTCGCTGTCAAATATCAAGATCGAGCTTCAAAAAGTGTTAATGTTTTTTACTGTACTGTGCCAAAGACCTGCAGGTTGAAGTTTTTTGTGACGTGCAAAGAGAAACATATATATATATATATATATATATATATATATATATATATATATATATATATATATATATATATATATATATATATATATATATATATATATATATATATATATATACTAGTACAAGGTGAATATGAGTGACATTAAACTATTCTGAAAGAAAGGGAAAACGGGTTTATTTGTGGATACAATAGAAGGTTGCTTTGGAATAGGTAAAATAAAATACGAGTATGACAAGTTGTAAAAAGAGGACTCTTCATAACACGAGCGCAAACACACACACACACACACACACACACACACACACACACACACACACACACACACACACACACACACACACACACACACCTCTTTCCCTTCTCTGTTACAGCAAACATATCAATTTATGAACTTTGGCACCTAGTAATCCTATACACATTATCTACTCATATTGAAATAGTCTTAAAACTAACCCAAATTGTATATTGTCAATGTATCTCTGTATGGCCGTAAACTTAATACATAGATTATTATTCTATTGGACGTACACATGCATGCAAAGATAAACATGAATCAACCCCATCTTGTAATAATATTCCCTGGTACCCATAACACATAGTAAACAGACCAGGGTAGTACCGTACTTCTTGTCCCTTGAAGTAAAATCTTAAAAATGTGGAACATAAAAAAAAAAAAAAAATCAAAACAAGCCCGGAAGAGAAAGATTTTCGATTTTATTATATCCTGTGTACTCTGAACATGGACCTTTCTTTTGATGGAAACTTATTCTCATCCTGTGGTCAGGAAATTGAAATTTCAAACTTTACTTCTCTCTCTCTCTCTCTCTCTCTCTCTCTCTCTCTCTCTCTCTCTCTCTCTCTCTCTCTCTCTCTCTCTCTCTCTCTCTCTCTCTCTCTCTCCCTCCCTCCCCCCGTTGACTTGAGACCTTGATTGTTTGATTATTTTCTTCATTTGTCTGCACATTGGTTTTCTTCCATGCATTTGAATTGTGTGATAAGATATACCCTTTCCCTTCTTCCCTTTTTGGTCTTTCATTATTGGAAAAACCATGTTGTGTATATAGATGTGTGTGTGTATGTGTGTGTGTGTGTGTTTGTGTATGTGTGTGTGTGTGTGTGTGTGTGTGTGTGTGTGTGTGTGTGTGTGTGTGTGTGTGTGTGTGTGTGTGTGTGTGTGTGTGTGTGTGTGAGAGAGAGAGAGAGTTTACCAACTCTGCTTTCCCGTTGGTCATTTCCGACTCCAAAATTTGTACGAATTCTTCATCCAAATGATCCCCTATGTCAATAATTCTATACAGAAAAAAAATGTATTTCAAATGTCTTCAAACATTAAGCCCTTTTCTAAGTTCATCTCATCGCTTCTGATCTTCCTTTGTCCTCACAATAAGAAATCTTCGTAGTGAGATAAAGCCACATCTTTTCGTGGCACCAAAACACTCCTATCAAATCACCTCTCTCTCTTCTTTCGTCCAATGTTGGCAGACCCAGAATATTCAGTCTCTCTTTGTATGTTTTACCAACAGAATCTGGAACAGTTTTAGTGGCTGCTTACTGATTTTTTTTTTCTCGATCTTCTTTATAATTCTTCTTTGTGTGTTGCCACGAAGGAACTGCAGCGCACTACAGTCTAGGGAGAGTAAGATTCGTGATCACCTTTTCATCATGTCTTTGTTTTTACATTCTTAAAGAGATTACAAGTTTTTCCATTATCATCACCTCCAATTCCTTTACACTCTTCACTTTTGTAATTACGTAATTCTCCATTCTATAAATGTAGCGTTGGCCTATTCTTTCATACGCCAATCTCCAAAGCACGTATACATGTATGTGTCTATGTATGAGTATGTGTATGGATAGGTGTTTGACTATATGCATGTATGCATACGTGTATGTATATGTTTATGAGATAATGTAAATGTACGTAAATGTGTATGCGTACATGTGTACATACACGTGTACACACACATTTCGACACGTGACTCCGAGCACAAGAGAAGGGCAAGATGACGTCACGGCGCTTCCTTCTGTAGGTTCTTTGCTGTCG
Source organism: Oratosquilla oratoria (assembly GCF_046742065.1). Classification (NCBI taxonomy): domain Eukaryota; kingdom Metazoa; phylum Arthropoda; class Malacostraca; order Stomatopoda; family Squillidae; genus Oratosquilla; species Oratosquilla oratoria. The sequence goes on from NC_134799.1 coordinate 2,504,691, forward strand.
GGCGTCTCGAGGGGTGGGGGGGAGTGGGAGGAGGGGGAGGGGGGAGGTCTTCTGCTCCCACTCTGTCTGCACATCACACGTAATCACAACCTCATCCTCCACAATGACGGGGCGAGCAAACACTCGAAACTTTCTACTCCTCTTCCTCCTCCTCTTCCTCCTCCTCCTCCAGTTGGCAGAGAAGAGAAACAAGATGAAACAGATTAAACACGAGGCAGACTGGCAGGAGGAGGAAGAGGAGGAGGAGGAGGCTGTCGCAGACGGATGGAGATAGAGATAGATAGAGATATGAATAGATATAGATATAGCGATAGATATAGATATAGAGATAGAGATATAGAGATAGATAGAGATAGAGAGATAGAGATAGAGATAGAGATAGAGATAGATAGATAGAGATAGATAGATAGAAAGAAAGAGATAGAGATAGAGAAAGAATGACAGAGAGAAAGAGAAAGGGAAAGGGAGACGGAAATCAGATAAACAGATAAATAAACAAATGATTATTGCTGTGGGGGGGGAGGGGAGGGCTAACTACTGCCGGAGGCCACGACGCTCGTGCTCGCGCGAGCGCGCGCCCTCACGCGCACGACCGCGCAAACGAGGGAACAAGGAAACACTCTCACGCTTTTGCAAACACAAGTAAATAAATACACCTTAACTAAACCGCACACCCATTCACCCCAAACACACACGGACACACACACACACACTCACATGCACACATACATACAAGCACGTGCGCACGCACACACACGCGCCCGCGCGCACACACACGCACGCACACACACACACACGCACACACGCGCGCACACACACACGCACGCACACATGCATACACACACATTTTATATATATATATATATATATATATATATATATATATATATATATATAAACTTTTTATCCCACAGTCGGAAAAAGGAGACACTAATGTCGAACATTCTGTATATTTCGATCAACTGTGACCCTCTTCAGCAGTTGGTTATCGAAATATACAGAACGTTCGACATTAGTGTCTCCTTTTTCCGACTGTGGGATAAAAAGTTTATTTTACTAATGTGCCAGGACATTACTTTATTGTGAATATATATATATATATAATATATATATATATATATATGTGTGTGTGTGTGTGTGTGTGTGAGTGTGTGTATCAACCACAATTCACTTTAATTCTAAGCCATCAACGTCAAGTAACTCGAGGAGGCATACATACAGAAATTGATACGTGAGTGTGTGTGTGTGTGTGTGTGTGTGTGTGTGCGTGTGTGCGTGTGTGTGTGTGCACGCGCGCGCATTCCGGAAACCATCTTCCGTGCCGTTTTACGTAAGAAATGACAAGAAAAAGAAAAAACATGACTATGTCCCTTGCGCAAGAACAGCAAGCCGTGCTTATGTCAGAACGTTTCAAATTTGCATAACATGAGCGGTCTCGTCTCAGGCCATTTCTCACAAAGGACGTCCAGTGCGAGTACATATATATATATGTATATATATATATATATATATATATATATATATATATATATATATATATATATATATGTGTGTGTGTGTGTGTGTGTGTGTGTGTGTGTGTGTGTGTGTGTGTGTGTATATATGTATATATACAATATATATACATATATATATATATATATATATATATATATATATATCACTATCACTTGTCATGTGCTAGCACAAGTTTGAGTCTTGGCTCAACCATGTTTCAGTTAATGCATGTATGCCTCCTTGAGTTTCTTGGTGTTGATGGCATAGAATTAAAGTGAATTGTGGTTGATAAATATATACATGTGTATATATATATATATATATATATAAATATATGTATGTATATATATATATATATATATATATATATATATATATATATATTTATATGTATATAAATATATCGGTTAAGTCACTATCACTTGTCACGTGCTAGCGCAGGTTCGAGTCCTTAGCTGTGCCACGTTTCAGTTCTTGCATGTAAGCCTCCTCGAGTTTCTCGATGTTGATGGCTTAGAATGAAAGTGAATTGTGGTTGATAAACATGTATGTATATATATATATATATATATATATATATATATATATATATATAATGTATACATACATACGTCTATCGACATAGCTTTTGTGGTCATTAAGATCCTCAAGCCTATCCACCACATCAAGGTGTCAACTCCCTGATAGGATATACATGTGTGTGTGTGTGTGTGTGTGTGTGTGTGTGTGTGTGTGTGTGTGTGTGTGTGTGTGTGTGTGTGTGTGTGTGTGTGTGTGTGTGTGTGTGTGCGCATGAGCTCGCGTGCGACTTGTAATCACATCTACATTAGTGCTTACGATAATGCACACCAACAGAAGCCGCATCGTTTCAACATGGGCCGCTCCTCCCTCCCCCCCCCCGTCCCCCTAAGGGAGTTACCGTCCTGCCTCGAAGAGAAGAAAGACCTCTTTCACCTTATTCAATGCAGAAGGGTTAACTTTTCGCCACCTCATAGAGGAAACTAACCCGCTCTTTCAATCTCTGTTTTCTAACTTCTTGTCTAAGGTTTCTTAGGAACATTGCAACTATGCGCAGGTAGCAGTGACTGCCACGTATGGGATTCGAACGCACAACTGATCGAACGCGAGACCAGTAGGCTACCGATTATGCCACCAGGGTATTTTATTCATTGAGAATAACAAAAATTACACGTGCATGTTTGTACATAGTATAGATATATATACATACATACCTATACGTATATGGACATGCATTATTATATACACTTATATATGAATCCAGATCTGAAGTTCGTTTTGATAATTTATTTTTTGGGTTAACCGGAACAAAATACTTAAAGTTCACCACAGGCTTCTTCGAACGGGATTCGAAACTTCGAAAGTGAAACTAGGGGACCCAGGTTCGATGCCTTGGCGCTGTGTCTGGTGCCAACACCACAAGACCCGCTTTCTTTCCTTGTTCTCCATCTCCTCTCCAGATCTCCTCCCTCCTCCTCCCTCCTCCCTCCTCCTCCCTCCTCCCTCCTCCCTTTCTGTGCCCAAAAGGCGCACGTTACGTCACACAACCCCCTTCCCCCTCCTCCCCATTCCCCCCCTTGTCATCATTTCATTACCTCACTTCCCTTCTACCCTCCCACCTTCCTCCCCCCCTCTCCGTTATTCCAAAGTGCTTCTTTCGTCATCGAGGGGGGAGGAGGGTTTGGGGGTGGGGTTGGGGGTGGGGGTGGGGGGTTGATCTGCATTGTGGTTGAGAGCTAAAGAGTGACACTAAATCTGGTTCGGTAACTTTGGAGATTGGCCCCCCTCCCCCCCACTTAACCCCCCCCCCCTTGATGCCCCCCAGCCTCCCAGTTTCTCTTCTGATTTCGACGAAAACTCCCCCCCCCACCATTGCCCTCCCTCCTCGACATCATCTCTGTTTTACTGTCGTTTTCTCTTGTCTTTCTGTCTCGTGTTGGTGCTGTCACGCTAGAGCAAGATTTCAACTCGTAAACAAAGAAGCATCCAAGGTCAAGACAAGACTAGGTCAGTTCACTTCAGAAAGAAAACTAACGATATGACGTCATTAAGAATCGTTTGTCTCCATATTATGAGTTCATGGTGATACCTTGTACGACTCATGACGTCATTAGTTTTCTCTCCGATGTGAACTGACCTGATCTTGTTCAGACTTTGGACATGTCAGACGTTGACCTATCATATTGTGTTTTTGCTCAGGTTAAAACAGACGATTTTATTCAGTTAATGAGGCTATATCTGTGATAGAAATATCAATGGAACAACCGTCGTTCTTGCCACTGTTGCCATTGATCACTAGATTGTTTATTTCTGTGTGCAGTCAACCGTTTCTGCAAGAATATATTTTTTTTCTTTTGTGATTGTTAGTGATACAGCATTACTGACGTTTACATTTACTAATTCAATGACTGTTTTGTTTTTTTGTTTTTAATTGCTACGAACATCAAGACAAGATAATCAAAAATAAGAAGAAAAAAAACGAAATGATGAATTATTCAAATCAGAGGAAGGACCCAAACGACCACAAAATTTTACGTCAGATCAAGTTATCTGGTGGTGATAGGCATCTCAGACGAAGACGTCAACGAACCCAGTTAGCTCAGACACCAAGACTTCTGTAGGTCTTCTCAAGAATTCTTAATCGTTTTTCGAGGTTTCATCGTGGGCTCTGAGGCTTTCCTGGGTCATTTGAAAACCACATGTTCTTCATTGTTCTTCATTGTTCTACATTGTTCTGAATTCTTGAGGTTTTTTATACTAAGAGGTTGCTGCAGAAATGAGATGGATTGTGGAAAGAGCTAAAGAAGATGGAACTCTTCTTACTGGAAAAGAGAGAGAGAGAGAGAGAGAGAGAGAGAGAGAGAGAGAGAGAGAGAGAGAGAGAGAGAGAGAGAGAGAGAGAGAGAGAGAGAGAGACAAGCTGTCCTAATCCTTAAGAAATGTAATAACGTACAGTTGGCAACACTTCCGCATGACCCACCGAGTCGAGATTATGTGAATGATGTGGCAACGTTGCCCCCAAAATTAGCATTATAATCTGCCCATTTCACGTTTACGCGTGAACACACACACGCATGCGACGTTGCCACATGTTGCATGAGGAATCTTCTAAAAAATTAACGGGTCCAGAAAAAAAAACATTAAACTGTCAGGAAAAAATAAACAAAATTCCCAAAAAGAGCAAAATTATTCTAAGTACATTTGCCAAGACAAAATGGAAAAGAATTAACAGGAGAGACGAGGTAGGAAGTCTCAGAACAGAAATGGAGGAGGAGGAGGAGGAGGAGGAGGACGAGGAGATAGAGGGAAGAAGATTTCTGTCTTAAAGTTTACCGTGACTATACCTCGTGTTGTAGCTGACCTTACCCCGATTTCCTCTTCCTCTCATCTTCCTCCTCCTCCTCCTCCTTCTCCTCCTTCCCCTCCTCCTCCTATTCCTCCTATTCCTCCTCCTCCTCCTCCTCCTCTTCCTCTTCCTCCTCCTTTTCCCTCCCCACTCCTCTGTTCACGGTTGAATTTCCACCTGAGCTCTGATACCGACTCTCGCGTGGGCATTGCTCTTCACACGAACCGCCGCTCCCCCCTAGGTCATTCACCATGTTTCCTCCAACACCCTCCAAAACCCTCCAACACCCTCCAAAACCAATCAGCTACCTCCAACACCCTCCAAAACCCTCCAACACCCCCCAAAACCATTCAGCTACCTCCAAAACCCTCCAACACCCTCTAAAATCCTCCAAAATCATATAACTACTTCCATCGTCCTCCAAAACCCTCCAAAATAATTCAATTACCTCCAATATCCTCCAAAACCCTCCAACTACTTCTAAAATCCTCCAAAACCCTCCAACTCAAACACACCTCAACACCCTCCCAATTCCCTCCTTTTACACTCTACAACACCTTCCAAAACCCTCCAACACCTTCCAGCTCCCTCCTAAACCCTACAACATCTCCAAATTCCTCCTAAGCCCTCCAAAATTTTCCAGAATACTTCAAAACCCTCTAAATCCTTCCAAAATTCTTCCAATTCTTTCCAACACCCTCCAAAACCTTTCCAACCCCCCCAACATCCTCCAAAATCTTTCAATTCCCTCCAACACCCTCTATCACCCTTCACCCATTCCCACACCCAAATATCTTCCTACCCCCCTCCCCCCTTCATTGGAACCCCCCACCCACCCGCCCACCCACCATCTCCCTTTCTCTCTTTCTCTCTTTCCTGCTCTCTTTCTCTTGCACAAAAAAAAGAGTGAATGTTCCCTTTCCTGGATAGATTCTCCCTGTCGAGTCATAGCAGCTCACAAATGTACAGAAATTGGATGAACAAGGATGTGCAGACTTCACTGGAAGATGTAATACTTTGTTCCAGGTTCCAGGCTATGCGTAGTGCGTTCCAGGTTGTACTATGTGTAGTGTTTTTTGTTTAAATGTACGTAATTACGTTTGTGTATGCTGGAAGGGGATTGGATCCTTGTTTTTTTTATGTTTTGTTCTATACTTATTTGCTTATTTATTCGTTCATTATCTGTTTATTTGTTTAATTATTTATCTATTAATTTGTTGCAGTATATCATTTTACGTCAGAGCTTGTTAATACTGCCAGAAAATGAAGACACACACACACACACACACACACACACACACACACACACACACACACACACACACACACACACACACACACACACACACACACACACACACACACACACACACACACACACACGTGGACGGGGAGTTGGGTGTGTGTGCGTGTAAGGTCAAAGCATTACTCTTAGATCGTTCATATATGAGGTTTGAGCTCTCTTCCGGGAGGGAAATAGCTGTCGATCACGAGTCCAACACGTGATCCAAGACCATGGTGAATCACACGCACGCACACACACACACACACACACACACACACACACACACACACACACACACACACACACACACACACACACACACACACACACACACACACACAAAACGTAGTTTTTGATGTCAAGAAGCTAGGTTCTGTGAATGACAATTTTGATAAATTTCCAAAACAAACACCTCAAGGATCATTTGGTAAAGACGCAAAGAGGGGCACTAGGTTCACACTCAGTGCCAGGGAGCAGTAGAGGAGTGCCCTGGGGCTTCCCAGGTGGGTGTTGGCCAAATGTCAAAGAGAATTGTGGTTGAGACTGTCGGGGGGCAGGTGGGGGGGGGGGGAGGAATTCAAGGACTGTATTACAGGAAAATCACAAGTGATTAAAGAACAAACGGAACATCTTTGTCATGAGACTGCATATGTGGAGAGAGTGGTAGGAAAAGGATAGGGAATAGAGAGGAGGAAGACAGAAAAAAGTAAAGGAGAATTTAAAGAGAGAGAGAGAGAGAGAGAGAGAGGTCGGGGGAGAGAGAGAGGGGGAAGGGAGAGTTGAACAGGGAAGTGTATTTGGGAGGACAGACTTTAAAAACAGACAGACAGATATCTGGGACTGTATTTGGGAGGACAGACGGTAAAAACAGACAGACAGACAGACAGATATCTGGGACTTCGAGTTGATGACCATGTCACTGTCTCCTATCTGTCTCTCACACTGTCTTCCTGTCATTGACAGAAGAGTCCATTATATTTTACAAAATATCTTGAAGGAGGGTCGTCGTTCTTAATATATTTTTTCTGTCCAACCCCAAATTGTTTTTATTTTTTATTTTATTTCATTTATTTATTACTTTATGTATTTATTTATTTATTTTTGTGCGAAATTGGATATTAAATCAGTCGTGTGTGACAAAGTTTGAGGCACTTATGACCCTATGGACCGGAAATGGTCCGATAAGGTTACGCCCTTTTTGCTCGGGAGGATTCTGTAGTTTCCGTTTTCTTCCGACCGCGCTCATAGGCGAAAATATACATGTTTGTGCACATGTACATGTATATGTATATGCTAATAAGAACACGGGTACGTGTGTCCACATGTGTAAAGTAGACCACTTGGAAAAAAGAAAGTAACGAAGCAGAGCGCTTTCGTATATTACATCCAGTGTAAAAAGTACATGGATGTAATATACGAAAGCGCTCTGCTTCATTGGTTTCTTTTTTCCAAGTGGTCTACTTTACGTATATGTATATGTATATATGTACAATATGTATATGTAAATATATATGTAAGAGTATATACGTGAATTACACGAAAGCGCTTAGGAATTTCCTGTTTCCTTCTCCTAAATGGTAACCAGTATATAAGTGTATGTATATGTATATTGCATGTATGTGTGTGCATTTACGGTATATGCATGGCTATATATAGTTACATATTCACAAATAGAAATACGTATGTACATTTATATATATAATATTTATATATATATATATATATATATATATATATATATATATATATATATATATTCTTGATGGAGTAGTGGTTTGAGTCACTACAGCACTTGTTACGCGCTAGCCAGATTCGAGTCCTTGGTCGTACCATGTTTCAATTTCTGCATGTTGCCTCCATCTAGACACCCGATGTTGATGGCTTAGAATTAAAGTACATTGTGGTTGATAAATAAATATATATATATATATATATATATATATATATATATACATGCATTTGCACATAGATACAAGTATATTTGCAGCAGAAGGAGCATCGGGGGAAGCGAGGCAACACTCGTCTTGAGTCGAAGCCAAGAACTGAAGGGGTCTCGAGTAGTGCAGGCAGGCGCTCTCATTGGCCGGGAAAGAAAAAAAAAAGTCACGTGATTATGACGCAATCAAGATTTTCTCTGGAACGACCTCCTGGGTCGAGGAGGAGGCTTAACTCCTCCTCTTCCTCCTCCTTTTCCTCCTCCTCCTCTTCCTTCTCCTCCTTCTCATCGTCTTCTGCATCTTTCTTCTCTTTCTCCTGTTTCTTCTCCTACTCTCTTATACCTACCTTGTTTCTTGTTCTTCTTTTGTTTTCACCTGTCATACTCTTCTTGTCTTCTTCCTCCTCCTCCTCCTCGTCGCCCCTTTGGAACCTGTTATTTTCTCTTTTTCTTTTCTCTTTTTTTTCCTCTTCCTCTTCCATTTCCTGTTTCCCTTTCTTCTCTTCTTCTTCTTCCTCCCTATCCTTTTTCCCTTTTCTTTCCATCTTCCTCGTCCTCTTTCTCTTCCTCTTCTCCCTCCTAATCGCTCTTTAAGTCCTCCTCCTTCTTCTCATACTCCCTCCTCCTCCTCCTCTTCCCTCTTCCTCCTCCTCGCTCCTCCTCCTCCTCCAAGGGCGTCATGCCCTCAGCATGAAAAGACGGGAAAGTTGGGAGGCGGGGGGGGGGGAGGGTAGATATCTCGGCACTGTGCCGATAGGAAATGGGTTGGGCACCAGGAGGTTCTAACTGAGGGAGAGACACAAAAAGGGAGGGAGGGAGGGAGGGAGGGAGGGTGGGAGGACATTCTTGTAATAGGAGTGGTGGAATGCGCCTTTGTGGCCAATCAGGTACGTTTAAGGAAATAATTTCTTCGGGAGTGTCCGTTCTTGGCGCGAGACTTGATATAAGGTAACAACAAATCACAAAGAAGAATGATGATGCTATCGTATTGTAGTTTCTCGTAATGGGACAAATGAAGAATCTTGTCAGGTCATCAATATCTTTTGTACTTTTTAGTCTTATGGAAATTAAGCCTTTTTTTTTTTTAGTATTGTTATTATCAAAAATTGACGAACTTATCTACCCAAATTGTAACACTTAAGTCCTTCAGATGAACAAGGTCGTCATGTGGTAGATTTAACGAAATCTTAAGACTATCATTGGGTCGACCGGAAAATATTTTCCCTAATCTTATGATGCTATTTTCTTTCTCTTTTTCCTGTTTTCTCCTTTCCTCTCTCTCTACATCGTCCAGATTGCATTGAGTTTTTAAGTGATAGAAAACTAATTCGACAACACTCCATAGAACCACAAATAAAAAGCTAACATAGTAACGAAAGAATTAGTTCTAGAAAGACAAAGGATAAACTCCGTGGCACCAGATCCAAGAACCTTAGAAACTGACAGAAAGAAAACGGTTTACGCGTTAGGGCGTTGTCTCCTTTCGTTGTCGTCTGTGTAGGGGCACGGAGAGGCGTCCCAAGGTATGGCGGATCCAACCCCATGGGTCCTGTTTGTCTCCGGTTCGTAGTGGATCCTGCAGAGGGGGGGACGGGGGGGCACATTCCTGAGAAATCCTTTGTCCGGGAAGAAGGGTTAGGGGGAGTCTGGGAGGGGGGGAGGAGGATTAGGGATCGGATGAGGGAGGGAGGGTCGCCGGGCGGGGGAGTGGACGGGCTCCGGGGGGGTAGGGAAAGTGATCGCGTTCCTATACTTTCCAATCCTCTTTCGCTTTGACCTTTGCCTGCCTCCTCCTCCCCCCACCCTCCCCCACCCCCGTGCCAGACCTTGCCCCGTTGCCCCGATGCCCCTACTTGCCCCTGCTGCCCATGTGTGTCCAACGATCTGCCTGTGTTTGATCCGTGGACTCGTCTATGATTGCAACTCCTTGCCCCCTTCTTGCCCTACATTTGCCCTCTTCTTGCCCTACTTTAGCCCTACTTTTGCCCAACTCTTGCCCTACTTTTGACCTCGCCTTGCCCTACTTCCGTCACCCAGGGATCCCAAAGGGAACAGGTGAACGCTGAAG
>NC_134799.1:2522340-2527340 GCF_046742065.1 Oratosquilla oratoria
CGAAGTTCCTCACTATGAGTATGTACCTCACCCTCAACCTTGAGGCCGAGTCACGACTCGAGTGACGGAGGTCAGGACATGTTGACCTTATTGTCTTTGACGAGGCCTTTCAAGGTCGGGCGCATTCTAACCAATCCTTATTACACACACGCGCGCACGCACACACACACACACACACACACACACACACACACACACACACACACACACACACACACACACACACACACACACACACACACACACACACACACACACACACACACACACACACACACACACACACACACACACACACACACACACACACACACACACACACACACACACATTGTTCATTAATAGATTTAAACAACCGTGAACTGGTGACCTACCAATTGTAAATTTTGACAACTTAGACTGTTGACATATGAAGTAATAATAATACACGCACACGCGTGCGCACGCACACACACACACACACACACACACACACACACACACACACACACACACACACACACACACACACACACACACACACACACACACACACACACACACACACACACACACACACACACATGCTTTGAGGACCCTACGATTTGCTGCCAAGTTTTTGAATTCCAGATTTCGATTTTTCTTGTTTCGATAAATCACTCCAGCAACCATACTAACATTGACATTGATCCTTCGAAAAAAAAAAAGTTCAGTTTCTCTTCTTCGACCAATCGGGTGCCACACGGAGATGAACAAGATATCTGGTAGCAATCACAGTAGAAATAAATGTGAACTTTGTAATGAAGGCGTTAGACAGAATGAAATCGACTGAGGCTGAAGAAAATGGGAATTTCTGACGCATTGGCAAAGGGGAATGAATGGTCGATATTGCGAGTAAAAAAAAAAAATTGGAAATTGACAAAAAGGAGTTATTAGACTCCTAATTAAAACTTGGGAAACGTGGGATGATAAAGGATGAAGATAATGAAGAAGGATACAAGTTCATAATAAAGGGATAAATCCTGCAATATTGAAGAGACAAGTTGCATAAGGTATACGGCTCCACAAAAAAAAAGTCTGAGTTGACAACGAAAGGAGCCGAAAGTTCTTGAGAGCTCCTTAAAACAGAGCTAAGGCTCGTTTCACACGTATCGACTTTTCGCCGTGCGCCGTCCACGACACGACGTCGTGCTCTTAAATGACCATGGGTAGCTATGGACGTTTTTACACTTCAAGACCATGGCCACGTGTGAAAGTGTCCACAGACACCCGTGGTTATTTGAAAACACGACACCGTGTCGTGGACGGCGCACGGCGAAAAGTCGATACGTGTGAGACGACTTTAACGGTACCATCGCACGCGTCCGCAACAACGGAAATATTTTCCTTCGCACAAGATCGAAATTGAGGAACCGCACGCGGGGGAAGTACCCGAACTCCTTCAGACTTCGGGGACCCGGTTCTTGATGGAGACTGGTCGGCCTTCCATGTAAGGAAAGTCTTCGAAAAAAAAAAAAAAAAGTGATCCGTCAAGCCCACTTCGAGTCGAAGCCAAGGAAGGCCTCATGTATCAGGCGGCTAGTCGGACAATTGACCACCTTCGACGTTGTGAGGGCTTCCCCCCCGGGTCGAAAGCCGCCCCATAAGAGGTACTGGAGAAAGGTTTAGTCTGTTGAGATGGTAAAAGGCTCCCTCTCAGCTGAATAAAATCTTCTGGCGGCAGATAATGTCGACCTCAAAGGCTAAAGAAGGTTATTTGGTCTTTAGGGTTTTAGGGTTGAAGCCAAAGGTCTTCATCATCTTCTGAAGAAGAGTCTCAGGTCACGAGAGCTGGTGACCTTGGAGTCGGAAATCACCGAACCAGTGGGCCATGTCAACGGGAGGTGGAGGACCACGTCCCCAAGTGGGACCTTGTGTCCGCGGGGAGACTGCTGGGCCGTGGAGGATGGACCAGAAGAAGCTCTGAGCTCTGAATCAGGAGAATTCGTTTTGAACATTATGATAAAGTTTCCCAGAAGTCATCATCGACAACAACAACAATGATCTCTGGGAACCGTAGCATTCCTCTTGGACTTGAGCATAAGCTTCTCAAGAAGCCAACAACAACAACAACAACAACAACAACAACAACAACAACAACAACAACAACAACAACAACAACAACAACAACAACAACAACAACAACAACATTACTGCCAATCACAGCAGGAGGAAGAGTAAAAACAAGTACATGTATTAAGTACATTTTCGATGATGTTTCGATGTGACGAGTGCCGAGTTCGAGTCGTAAGAGCTCCCAACACACAGGGCAAAGGTGAAGGCCTCTGTTGCAGCTACACTCCAGTGTGACCCCACTTCCTTTAAGCAATGACAACGAGAACAATAGAAAAGATAATGATGATGTTGGTAGTGGTGATTATGATAATAATGATGATGATGATGACGTCGACGATGACGAAAACGACAACAACTAGAATTGTGACGTTAGCGTGACGGCACTTAACGAGAACTCTGGCGGTCCGAGATCGGAACACGCGGAGTGGGTGTCTATATTCACAAAGCTTCTTCCGTTTTGAATCCCGTCTGAACAACATTTGGAAAAAAGTCGAAATTACATCTTAATGCAACTAGAACGATTTTCTTTATAACTTAGGCAGTTTCCACACCACGCAACCAGTTGCACGAAACCAGTCGCAATGGATGGCTACATACTGTGAAAGTAGTATTCCCTGTTCTGTATGGGCAAGAACAAATGATTTCCTTTCACTTCTTTCAGAAATGCAGGTACCTCATTACTAGTGGGCAAACGTGCAGGGAATCCTTCTTTCACAGAATGTAGGCATCTACAGCGATCGGTTTCATGAAACTGGTTGCATCGGTGTGCAAGCTGTCTAATTATCCTAATTGTTTCCATTAAATTTTCTGATATATATACATATATATATATATATATCATTCGCCTACTAGAAAAGAAAAAGAAAATAGATAAAATACCCTCTAGAAAAAAGTAGAACTTTGCGGAAGAGCAGGCATTAAACACCAAATCCAGAAGAAGAAATTCCTGCACTTAAAGTCAATTCTTAAATCTTAAGAATCTTTAGGAATACGACCCCTCGTGATGTCTAAGCAAGCGGCGAGCGAAAAGAAAGATATCTCTGACGTCATATCCGGAGAGTGACGTCAGTTCAGTCACCTGACACATTCCCTGTAATCTGAAGGAAATGTGACATCATATTGTTAGGGACATAGAAACGTTACGTGAGGAAGCCTTATGATACGTATTACAGTGTCACAATGATGATGATGATGATGATGATGATGATGATGATGATGATGATGATGATGATGATGATGATGATGATGATGATGATGATGATGATGATGATGGTGGTGATGGTGGTGGTGATGGCCGTGGTGATGACAGTGATGGCGATGGTAATGATGATGATGATGATGATGATGATGACGATAGGAAACGTTCTCTAGCTCTCTCCCAAAAGAATTCTTGAAGAAATTCGAAGACGATCTGAGCACATCTGCAGAGCCTCCTTCAGAAGAACTCCAAGACCCAAATGAACCCTGACCGGGTATCACAGTGACCCCTTAGGGCACCCCACCTTGGTCCCTTGATCCACAAGGCCCTGGGACCCTGATTCAGGGACCACCAATAACCCCAAGGGACCCAGTTCAGGGAAGTCCTTGTTCTGGGACCATGATAGCTTGCTCGGAGAGACCCTGGGGAACTGGCATCAGCGTGTGAGTGCAACAAGGCGTCTCCTGCCGTATGCCCCCGTGTAAGAGGTAGGTAGAAAAGAGGATAGAGGGGTAGAAGACGGGTTGTTGCATTTTGTGGGTAGATTGTTTATAGATAACAAGCCCGAGCGAGCTGCCTGAGTCCGCTTCCCGCCTTATGTAGGTAATGAAAGAAGTGAGTCGTCATATCCATAAGTGAGGTCCACAAGGGTGATTACAGTGGCAAGAGAGATCACAGTGGCAACAGGAGGCGACACCCCATTTGATGATTTAGTTTTGGTGGGACCTGAGGAAGGGGAGATGGGGAAGGGTCCTAAAGAGTCCTTTGATGAGGCAAAAAAATAGCGGGGGGGACCTTTAGTATCCCTTTATTAACTAGAAAATGGGCTTTGGAGAGTCCTCACCTTGTACAACAAAGGCAACAGTAATTCCTTTATTACTTTACCTACTTATTTACTTATTAATTCGTTTATATATTCATTTATTTGTTTACTTCCTATTCATTTATCTATTTTTCTTGGTAAGATAGTTGGGGTGTTTAGTTGGGTAAGGTTAAGCTAGCTTATCGCAGTTGAAATTTCACGGGAAATCAAACAAAACTACTTATGATTCAGTGTTTTCCGATCAGTAATAATAAAAACAACAATGATAATGATAATCATAATAATAGTAATAGTAATGAAAATAATAATGATAACGATAATGGTATCAATAATAATGATAATGATAGTAATAACAATTATAATAGAGATAATATAACGATACTAATGATAATGATAGTGATAATAAAATTAATAATAATAATGATAATAATAATAACAAAAAACAATAACAATAACTAATAATGATAATAATGTTAGTGATGATGAACTTTGTGAATTCGTTTTGAGGCGACGCGCATGCTCCATCGCATTATCACAAAAAAAAAAAGTAGATCGCGACCTGGTGGACCTGTTAGTGTGGCCCGAGGGACCCCCTCCCCCTCCCCCCCTCCCCCCTCCACCTGGCTTGCTCGATTCCTCTCCGTTTTCTTCATCTTCTTCTCCGTCTCCTTCTTCCTCCGCGTCTTTTTCTTCCTCTTTCATCATCATCATCTTACTCATCGTCATCTTTTCACTCTTCTTCGTCGTCGTCTTCTCTTCCTTTGCCCTCGCCTTCCTTTTCGTCTTCTTCTTCTTCCCCTTCGTCGTCTTCTTCCTCTTCGACTTTTTACCTTCCTTTGTCTTCTTCTTCCTTGTCGTTCTTTTCTCCCTCTTAGTAACTCCTCC
>NC_134799.1:2529840-2532340 GCF_046742065.1 Oratosquilla oratoria
TACTAATCCTGAGAGTTTACCCAGTTCACCAACCCCGAAGATCAAAAGAAAGGAGAACGGGGGAGGACGGAACCATTTTCTTGGTCTACCGACCTACGTACACCGGGAACGCAGAGGTCAAGGAATCAGTTGACCTGCGCGCTGACCCAAGATCAAATCCGTTGCCTCACAAGAGAACCATCGGTGCGGCGAGGACATTTGTTCAGCTCTTTCTTACTCGTGCATACATACATACATACATACGTACATACATACATACATACATACATACATACATACATACATACATACATACATATACCAAAGGCTTTTTCCCCCTTACACGGGAGATAGCCAAAAAAATAAAAAATAAAATACATAGAAACCACTCCCACTCATTCCATCCCCCATATACTCCATTCCCCACTACCCTCCCTCTTATCTTGGCACCTCCTGGATGACGGGTCATCCCTGCATCTTGTCCACTGCCTTACTCGTAGAACCTGTTAAATATGACGTCACATGTTGTAGGAATAATTTAGTTTATATGTATATTGTTTGCAGTACATATACATATAAACACATACAATATTTTCCCAACAGTCGCCCCGGGATTCGAACCGAGGCCTCGCTTGACGCCAGGTTATTCCTTTACCGACTGAGCTATAGGAGCTTCAAAAGTTTCCAACTTGGAGTTCGAACCCATGGGAAGACTGTTGGAAATAATTTGTTTGATATGCGCTGTTAGTAGCGATTCGTTTCAAGTATATAAACACATTATTGAATAAGTACCTTTCAATGAGGAAGCAGTTTACGACTATTGAAATGATCGACACATAGTTTCGTGTGCAGTAAGGCATGGTTTCCAACTCTCTATGGTTCTGCCTGTGGGGACGTTATCAAGAACGACACCACATGATTGGCACCATCCCGGCTGTTTTCCCTTCGTGATATCAATTTGTTCCGCAGATAATTCCGAGCGAGTTTACTATTGCCGTGTGAAAGTGTACAGACACGCACATGCACGCATTATGACACGCTGTTAGACCAAGGGAAGAGCACGAGGGACGCAGTAATGAACGTACAGGAATAAGAACAAAAGAGGAAGAATAGATTTTTGTGAAAAAATAGAATTTATAACTGTAAAGAACCTAAACTGGTCTACCGATTTGGTAATGGTAAGTGGAACCACGGTGAATGAATAGCTAAGTCGGTGGAGAAGTGTATGAAGATCCCAGGGTGCAAGTAGAAATATTGAAAAGTAACTCTCAGTCCATGTTTACCAAGGGGAGTTATTTTGCGAGGAAAGAGGAAATTTCCAGAGACTGCATTACATAATAGTGGAGGTTCAAGAGGTAATCAAATTACTGCAGGCACTGGATGTGAAAGAAACCACAAATCCTGATGTGATCTCAAATTAGACACTCAAAGAATGTTTGGAGCAAGTAACGGACAAGATACACAATTTTGTTTTCATCAAGAGAAGGGAAAGTTCCAAATGATCGGATACTGGCTGATATTGTGTCAGTTGATTACTGTGAAATTCCTCTAAATTGTAGAACAGGGTCTTTGACCAATGTGGAAACTCAAAGGCGTGAAAGCGTATGTTCCTGACTTGATCAATAAGGTCAGGAAGCTGGGAGGAAAAAAAAAGAGTAAATATTGGTGTCATACCTGAAGATGACCCATCCCACAGAACGCCACTGATTCCTCAAGTGAAGTTGACTTCCCTGTTTGAGTTCCGGAGGTCACATCCAATGTCTGTGACTTCGTTGTTTCTACAGTTCCGGATGCAGGAAACCAGACAGTCGCCGGAAAATCGTTTGGAGTAATTTTCGTCTATTAGCCACTCCCAGTCCCATGAAAAGTAGAACACAGTAATTGCTAGTACATGTGGCTAGCTATTTTCTTTTTATCTTAAAGGTGAACATAAGAGCATAAGGATTTAGGAGACTCTAGAAGACCATAGGGCCTACTAGGCAGTACCATGTCCCTTACCACTTGTCGTCCCTCTCCATAAAGGTTTCTAATGTCCTCTTAAAGCAACCAATTGTTTCACCGCTCACTATTACATTGTTACTAAGTCTATCCCATTCGTTAACCACTCCCTTGGTAAGACAATTCTTGTTTATCTCCTTCTTAAACCTATGCACAGTTGTAAGGCTCTATCTTGTTGTTTATGAATCAAAGCTGCTCAGAGTTCTTTAATCATATTTGCACTAAAGACTTAGATATTTGTCCCGTCCTGTGTACGATTAAATGTCTTTGTCGAACTGTTCGCATTGACACGAGTACACACCCACACCCAGGCACCCACCTGTTGCACCCATTCACCCACTCACCCTTCTCAGGTCCGGTCTCGCAGCCACGTGCACCGACCAACTCACCCAGACCAGATGTCCTTAAGTACAAATTGGACGCGACCAGAAGCGGACGTGGTCAGCGTTGTGCAACATCGCTGTCCAAAACTGGGGGGGCTCAGCTCGCAACCGACCGACCGTCCGACCGACAGAGCAAACAA
>NC_134799.1:2539840-2549840 GCF_046742065.1 Oratosquilla oratoria
CCATATATGAAATAAGACCTATACTCGTAGGGTTCCGTCTCTGTACCTGACCTCCTTCAGTGGATGCAGTCCCTCCACATTCCACACTCCACTTTGCTGATCTCCACTTGTTCCACTCCACATTGCCACCCTCCTCCACTCCTTTTTTCTGTTACAATGTAATTCCCTCGTTCACACGATCTTACGAGACAAAAAAGAATCCACCCTTCTCCTCCTCCTCCTCCTCCTCCTCCTCCTCCTCCTCCTCCTCTTCTTCCTCTTCCTTCTCCGCCTCCACCTCTCTCTCCTCCTCCTCATCCTTATCCTCTATCCCTCCCTCCATCCCTCCCTCCTTCCTTTCCTTCCTCTCTTCCTCTTCTTCCTTTTCCTCTTCTTCCTCCTCCTCCATCTCCTAATGCTCATCCTCATCCTCATCCTCCTCATCCTCATCCTTCTACTACTCCTCCTCCCCTCCTCCTTCTTCTTTTCTGTCTTCCTTCTGCTCCTTCTTCTTCTTTGTCTTCCTTCTCCTCCTTTTTTCCTCTTTGTCTTCCTTGTACTCATTCCCTTAATCCTTCATCCTCCAGCCCCTCCTCCTCCTTTTCCTCTTCCTCATCTTCCTCCTCCTCCTCCTCCTCCTCCTCCTCTTTCTCTTCCTATTCATCCTTCAAACCCTCCTTCTGTTTTCCCCTCTTTGTCTTTCTCTTTGTCCTCCTTTGAAAAAACTCTTCCTCTTCCTCTTCCTCATTTCTTCTTCCTCCCCCTCTACCTCCTCCTCCTCTTCTTCCTCCTCCTCTTCCTCCTCTTTCCTTTCCTGCTTAAAGAGGAGCGAATTTTGAGTTGGCTTCAGAATCCGTGCCCTCCTTCTTCGTCTTCGTCTTCTTCTTCGTCGTCGTCGTCGTCGTCGTCGTTGAATCCCTTCACTCGAAACCCGCCGCAAGACCTGCCAGGTTCTCCTTGAACTTTGCTGCCTGCGGACCGTTAGCTGCCGCAACAACGGCGGTTGCGGCAGCATCAGCCGCAACGGGAGAAGGGGAGAGTAGGAGAGAGGGAGAGTGAGAGAGGAATTAAGTTTAGGGTTTAAGCTGATGATGGTGAGGAGGAGGAGGAGGAGGAGGATTGTGAAGATAAGGGGGATTATGGTGTTAAAAGGGATGATGATGATGATGATGATGATGATGATGATGATGATGATGATGATGATGATGATGATGATGATGATGATGATGATGATGATGATGATGATGATGATGATGATAATGACGACGACGACGACGGAGTCTGTCTGCCTGTCTGTCTGTCTGTCTGTCTGTCTTACTGGAGACAGCAAAAGAGAAAGAAGTAACGGAAGAGGATGTGATGAATGAAAGGGAAGAGGAGGAGCAGGAGGAAGAGTGGGAGGGGGAGGAGAAGGATGTGCAGAGGAAAGGGAGAGAAGGTTATAGAGGAGAAGCGATACAGAGTATAAGAAAAGTAGGTTAGGAGGTAAGAAGTAAGCTTGCAAGGAGGAGGAGGAGGAGAAGGAGGAGGAGGAGAAGGAGGAGGAGGAAAGAATATAAAGGGGAGGGAAGAAATGGAAGATAAAAGGGAGGAAAGCCATGCCGTTAGTTGTGGGGTGAAGAGGGAGGGAAGGAGGGAGATGCTGTAGTGATGTCGATGTTATTAACGTAAATGTTGATATTATTGGTGTTGGTGGTTGTAGTGACCTCGGTGAACTGGTTTGGCGGAGATATAGATAAGAGACTAGAAAGAGAAACATTGACGTAATAGAGGAAAATATCCGGAAAGGTACAAGTATTAAAGTAGCCGAGCGCAGATTTGCTTTAGGGAAGCAGCAAATGATATCTTTGAAAAATAGAAATGGGGACATTATTAAATGCAGAGAGGTTAGTGTCTCAGTGATGACAATATGGCGGTGATTTGGTGAATTAGTGGTGCTTGAACGCTAACCTCGTGTCCTTGAAGCGAAGGAAAAAGTACCTGTGGGGGAGGGGGGGAAAGTGTAGGGGGTGGTAAACTGATGACGCGTTGACGTCGTTCTATTAACCCCTTTCACGGTGGTGAGGGAGGGAGGGTAAGGAGGACAACCCCCTCCCCCCCCCGTCCCATTAAAATCGCCTGGTGGGAGAGAAATAGGAGTTGGGGTAGGGAAGGGGGCGTCATTAACACGTCTCCCGAACTCGCCCCGAACTCGACCGGTTCTTCGGGATCGAGGAGAACCAGATCCTCCTGTAGGCAAGCCCCCGGATCTGCTAGGGACCGAAGGTCACCTCATTCCGACCCGGAGCTCATGACGGCGGCTCTGACGGCAGCGCTGACGGCGGCGCTGACGCGGCGGTCTGCTGAAGAAGGAGTTAATCTTGGACGACCTAGTGAGGTATAGCGTGCTCTTGAAGGTCCTCCTCCTTCTCCTCTACCTCTTCCTCCTTTTCCTCCTCCTCATCCTCTACCTCTTCCTCCTCCTTTGCCTCTTTCTCCTCCTCTGCCTCTTCCTCCTCCTCTACCTCTTCCTCCTTTTCCTCCTCCTCCTCCTCTGCCTCTTCCTCCTTTTCCTCCTTCTCCTCCTCTACCTCTTCCTCCTCCTCCTCCTCCTCCTCTTCCTCCTACTCCACCTCTTCCTCCTTTTCCTCCTCCTCTACCTCTTTCTCCTTTTCCTCCTCCTCTGCCTCTTCCTCCTTTTCCTCCTCCTCCTCTACCTCTTCCTCCTTTTCCTCCTCCTTTTTCTCCTCTACCTCTTCTTCCTTTTCCTCCTCTTCCTCCTCCTCCTACCTCTTCCTCCTTTTCCTCCTCCTCTTCCTCTACCTCTTCCTCCTTTTCCTCCTCCTCCTACCTCTTCCTCCTTTTCCTCCTCCTCTTCCTCTACCTCTTCCACCTCTTCTTCCTTTTCCTTACCCTCCTCTTAACTCCCTCGCTAGGGAATGGGGTCACGTGTCAATGAATGGAATCGCCTGAGGTCAACCAAAATGGAAACAAAAGTCCCACTCAGCACGAAAAGAGCAAAAGAGGAGCTTCCCCTCGGCTGAACAAAATCTCCCGGCGCCAGGAGGACCAGCGAACTCACTTCGAAAAGAGTTCGAAGTCAGTTCGATATATTTCCTGAGCAGCCAAAAAGAGGAGGAGGAGGAGGAGGAGGAGGAGGAGGAGGGGGAGGAGGAGGAGGAGAAGGAGGAGGAGGAGGAGATTAAGCTTTCCGAAAACAACAGCTAACCAAGATCTTCGTCCACGTTGACGTCAGACAATTTTGGTTCATCGAACTCGTGACAAGAAGAGTTCTTCGGGAGTCGAAGTCGCCTTCCGGAGGAAGAAGAGCACTTCGGTCGCTCCTGCCGCAGTTCGACTGTTGAAAGTAAGAGTGTGAACGTAAAGTGTAACTATGGCAAGACTCGTTCCACACACACACACACACGAATACACACTTGTTTTATTAAACGCGGAAATCTCTCTCTCTCTCTCTCTCTCTCTCTCTCTCTCTCTCTCTCTCTCTCTCTCTCTCTCTCTCTCTCTCTCTCTCTCTCTCTCTCTCTCTCTCTCTCTCTCTCTCTCTCTCTCTCTCTCTCTCTCTCTCTCTCTCTCTCTCTCTCTCTCTCTCTCTCTCTCTCTCTCTCTCTTTATTTCCAGTCGAGAATGTCGGTTGGTTGCTCTTTGATTTCCACTGCCCATGTCGTCGCGTTACCAAGAGGTCTCGAGTTGCTTAAGAGAGTCTCTGGGTCTTTAGTAGAGCTCCCCCCTCCCCCTCCTCCTCTCCCCCACACCTTCCCTTTACCCTCTCCCCCCTTCCCCCCCTTCTCCCCCTTCCCCATTCCCCAACTGTCGTATGGCCCAAAGCACCGTGGTCATCCCGACTACCTGTGGTGTATAGCTCATTGAGGTCGATGGCAGTGCTGTCTCGCCGCCGCCGCTGAGGCATCAGGGAGGTCCTTCTCGTACGTGGACCTCAGCCTTGGGATGTCGACCTTGACGACGTCGCAGCTGTCGTGGACTTCGACAAAAAAAAAAAAAAAATAGGAAGACCTGTAGACGTCTTGTAATCCCAACTGATCACAGATACCGGCAGTGCAACAGACCGGGACACGTGGATATATATATTATATATATATATATATATATATATATATATATAATATATATATATATATATATATTATATATATATATATGTATATATATATAATTTGTTCTATAACTAAATCTGACGGAATACGAGCAAGTTATAGCTTTATAGTTCTATGAAATAAGGGGGCATTTTGCAAACAGGCTTTACGAAATAAGGGGTCATTGTGCAACCGGACTTTACGAAATAAGGGGGCATCTTTCATCCAGGCCTATCACCAGCTCACCTTCACCGCATCCCTATAAACAGGAACCCATACACCGATCCGATTGTGCCAAGGTCCTTGTGGGATACCAAGCCTCGACGGTGTCTCCTGGCATCATAAAAGAGTTATGTCTTATGAGACACTATTGCTACTTCTCCCTCCAGCTGCTTCCTCCTCCTCCTCCTCCTCCTCCCTCCTCCTCCCTCCTCCTTGTCCTCCAATTCCTCCTCCTCCTCCTCCTCCTCCTCCTCCTCCTCCAGCTGCCTCCTCTTCCCTTCTCCTCCTCCTCCTCGTCCGTCCTCCTCCTCCCTCCTCCTCCTCCCTGCTCCTGCCAACTTTCACTTCGAACTTTGCTCCGACGTCGTCGACCCGTGGTTCTAACCCCGGAGGTCCACTGAGGCAGCAGCGTACCTCGCCTTAATGACGCACACACACACACACACACACACACACACACACACACACACACAGAGAGAGAGAGAGAGAGAGAGAGAGAGAGAGAGAGAGAGAGAGAAATAAAGAAGTGGGGGAGAGGGGAAAGAGAGGGAGAGGAAGAAAGAGAGGGAGGAGGAGAAAAAGAATGAGAGAGAGAGAAAGAGAGAGAGAGAGAGAGAGAGAGAGAGAGAGAGAGAGAGAGAGAGAGAGAGAGAGAGAGAGAGAGAGAGAGAGAGAGAGAGAGAGAGAGAGAGGTGAAAAAAGGGAGAGAGAGGGGAAGTAAGGGAGGAGGAGGGGTAGAGAGAGAAAGAGAGGGGGAGAGTGAGAGAGAGAGAGAGAGTGAGAGAGGGGAAGGAAGGAGTGAGGAAAAGAGAGAGAGAATACAGAGAGTGAGTGAACACAAACGCACACGTGCACACAGAGAGAAAGAGAGAAAGAGAGAAAGAGAAAGAGAAGGGGACAGGATAAGACGATAAGGAAAAAAGAAAGAGAGAAGTCAGAGGTGAAGAGAGAACACAGGAAGAGAAAGAGAGAGATAGAGGGAGAGAATAGAAATGAGGAAAAGAGCAGGAGGGGTAGCGAGAAGGAACTACCTTACTTGGACAAACACAAGCCAATCGAATAAACTACAGCCTTTGGCGACATCGATGAGTTTCCACGACGGACCTTCAAAAGCAGGAGAAGGAGAGGGAAGAGAGAAGACGACAGGCCTAACAACTACGTCCTGACAAGACATACATACACACAAAAAAAAACGTGGAAATGGAGCACCCATGTGACGGAGGTAGTCAGGGTTCTTCGAAGACCTCCTGACGGAGTTCGAGGTAGTTCCGAAGTTAACGGTGTTCGTCTCGCCCATTTACCCTTTCCCTCCCTTCTCCTCCTCCTCCTCCTCCTCCTTCTTGTCCTCCTCCTCCTCCTTCCCCTTATTCCTCCTCCTCATTCTCGTCCTTCTTCTCCCTCCTCCTCCTCCTCCTCCTTCCTCCACATCATCCTCACCTTATGTTCCTCTCTCCCTTACTCCTTACCATATAAGTCTTCCTCATTCTCCTCCTCCCTTCTCCCTTTTCCCTCCTCATCCTCCTCCTTCCTCCACCTCATGTTCCTCTTTCTCCTCCTCCTCCCCCTCCTCCCCTTCCTCTTCCTCCTCTCCCTTTTCAATTTCTGTTCTGGTCACGAGTCGGGAGATCCGTTAGAGTACAAGGACAGCCGGATGCTACCTGGCCTTCACCTACAGGAGGGCGTTGATTACACCCGAAGGAACAGAGGTGTCGGAGCAAGGAAGGGGAGACGGAGGAGGAGGAGAAGGAGGAGGAGGAGGAGGAGGGAAACTTGGTACTGAGAGGCTAGAGAAGGGAGAAAGGGGAAACGGAAATTGTGTAAACCTGGTGGAGAGGTTGTGTGGCAGGTTGAAGGAGGTTGAGGGAGGGAAGTTAGGTCACACAGGCACAGGCACTGCGATATCAGGCACTCGCTTGACTGGTTTCCGCTACTCGGGAACCAGATATTGAAGGGGAGATGGTATAGGTGTCAAGGAGGCGAGGAAGGGAGGGAGGGAGGTGAGGGGAAGAGGAGTAGGGTAACTGGAGAAGATGGAGGGCAGAAGAGGAAGAGGAGGAGGAGGAGGAGAAAGAGGAGTGAGGAGGTGGGCACTTCGTGACGTGCAAGGTTCGGTTCGCTGGAACTGAGGTCAGAGGTCTCTTCGTAGGGACAAAGGAAGCGGGACGAGTCTTCCTCCTCCTCCTCCTCCTCCTCCTCCTCCTCCTCCTCCTCCTCCTCCTCCTCCTCCTCCTCCTCCTCCTCCAGGCACCCACCACGTGACGATGAGCCCAGTGCCATCATGACTTTATCGTCACGTAGCATTGCGTCACGGCGAGCTGATACTGTCACATGCTGGGCAGAGTCATTGTCACAACTCCATCATCAAATCTGTCACTAACCAAACAATTTTCCATCGTGTGTATGTGTGTGTGTGTGTGTGTGTGTGTGTGTGTGTGTGTGTGTGTGTGTGTGTGTGTGTGTGTGTGTGTGTGTGTGTGTGTGTGTGTGTGTGTGTGTGTGTGCGTGTGTCCATACATCATACATAACCGTATTCAAAATAACTATTTCAAATGTGTACATGAAAATCCTTCACGATAGTAGCGTATCTAGTGAGCAGCTTCTCCATGACACCACATCGTGCATGTCTTCTGCTCATGACGATTTCAAAAGTGGAAGAAAGATCTTGACTCTGGAGGAAGAAAATTAACTTGTGAAGTCCCTCAATGATCGGTACTGGCGCCCGTAATATTACTAGCTTATGTCAAAACATCAGCCTGTTTAAAAACAGCTCCAAAGATCACAGAGAAGATAAATGATGACGAAGATTGCTACAAAGAAATCTAGACACAATTTTGCGATTTTGTCAAACGTGGAAGATGAACTTCAATTCTAAGAGTGAACTTAGAAATTATATATAAAAAAATGCTGGTTTACACGACGAGTAATGATTTTTTTCCTCTATTCCTCTGTTCCTGTCCTCCCCCTCTTCCCTCTCTCTATCCTTTTCCTCCTCACCTTTCCTACATCTCTTTGCCTCCTGTTCCTTACCTTTCCCTCATTTCATTTTCCTCCACTTCCCTCTGTTTTCCTCCCTTCCCCTTCCCCCTTCCCCTCTCCTCACGTCCTCTCCTTTTAACGTCCCCTCCCTTCACCTCCCCTCCATTTTCCTCCCTTCCCTCCTCCCCTCTCCTCTCCCCTTCTTCCTTCACCTTTTTCCCCTCCACTCCCCTCCCTTTTCTTCTCCTACCCTCTCCTCTCCTCCCCTCTCCTCTCCTCCCTTTTCTTCTCCCCCCTCTCCTCCTCTCCCTTCTCCTCCTCCTCTTCCGGTGCTTCGAAATGTCATAATACCATTCTCCCCCCCCACCTCCCACCTCCCACACACAATCCAAAGGCCCAGCTCCTTCGACCTCCCCCCTTCCCCCTCCCCCGATACGCCCTGACGCCCTCACGATCCTCGGGACCACGCCCTGTCCCCGCCCACGTTAATCCTTTTTTTTTGGGGGGGGGAGGGGGGCTTATGGACGGCTGGGGGGAAAAGACAGGCAGATTCTACAGACAGACAGACAGACAGAGTAATGAATAGGCACATTATCGATTCCCGTTTGTGTGAAATTTGTGGGAAGGTGGATGGGGGGAGGCGGGGACAGGGGGAGATGGGTCGAGGGGAAGGGGGGGCCGTCGCAAACCCCATATGGGAATGGGCGTGCAAAGGTAACAACATCAGAGGGTACGGGTGTGGATGGGTGTGGATGTGGGTGTGTGGGTGTGGGTGTGTTTCAGAACCATGGTTTTCTGTGGGTGGATTATTGTGTGGGTTGAGAGAAGCGCCTCTAACGTATGGATATCCGCCCATCTGGACTAAAAAAAAAAAAAGAAGAAGGCATCTGATAAAGACAACAAAGGACGCATCTGATAAAATGAAATTAAATCCACAATTTTGTCTTTGACAAACGACGGTCAGCCATA
The DNA here is from genome assembly GCF_046742065.1 of Oratosquilla oratoria. Classification (NCBI taxonomy): domain Eukaryota; kingdom Metazoa; phylum Arthropoda; class Malacostraca; order Stomatopoda; family Squillidae; genus Oratosquilla; species Oratosquilla oratoria. Next base: position 2,548,078 of record NC_134799.1, read on the forward strand.
TTGCGTCTTACCTCCCCTCCCCCTCCTCCCCTCCCCCTCCCCCTTTCCCCCTCTCCCTCCCTCCCCCCCTAACGGTGTTTGTGACGGAAATGCCCTTGGCTAAACTACTCAAAGGAACAGCAACAGCAAGCGACTCGCCCTTGCTGTCTCAGCACATAGGGCAAAGGTGACAGTTCGTCCCGAATCTGTTGCTTGAACAGATAGTCATATCCTCCCTCTCTCTCTCTCTCTCTCTCTCTCTCTCTCTCTCTCTCTCTCTCTACGATTTTATTCAGTTTAGGCCAGGCATGACCTTCCTCTGAAGGTGTTGACCTTTGTTTGTTTGTTTGTTTGTTTGTTTGTTTTTGTTTGTTTGCTGTCGCCACTTTTCCTCTCATGCTGCCTGAAAGGGATGCCACTGAAATTAATGAAATATCCTGAAGGAAGATGAAATTAAAGTGCCACCCAGTACCAAAGCGGTTAAAGGAGCATTTACATAGTCAAACAGTTTGTCAGACCCGGTTTGTCAAACACGTTTGGAGTGATGTTTGACCGTGTGAATGGGAGTATTCGGTTGTCAAACACGTTTGTCAAACGTGTTTGACAACCATTCACACGGTCAAACATCACTCCAAACGTGTTTGACAAACCGTTTGATCGTGTGAATGCCCCTTGATACACGATATTATAATTAATCGTATCCAAACTTAAGCATTCTCTTTTGTAGATAAGCCTAAGCCCTCCATAACTCAGCTGACAAAACAAAATATTTGATGTGTGTGTCACTGACCTTAACAATCTCTATAAGGTGTGTCACCGTAAAAGGAGTTCCGCAATCACAATTTATTAACATAAGCCGCTCGAGCGGAAATACATAGACCAGTCCGCAATCTCAATTCGAGCTGAAATACCGCAAACAACCTTCCACAAATCGCAATTTATTAATATAATTCCCACTTGGAAATACATCAACCAGCCCGAAATCGCAATTCGGGTGGAAATGTATAAATCATGTCTGCAATCGTAGCCCGAGTGGAAAACCGCAAACGTTGTTCCGCAAATCGCAATTCGTCCAAATCAGTCGAAGGAAAGAAGCCCAGGTTAACTCGAGCGGGAAGTGTAGACCGCAAAGTTCGCGTAACGATACGCTTACATGCTACCGTGGGCTCTACTTGCGCGATTTATGTCCATATATTGATGCAAACTTCCAACTGCGAGTATTCCTGACAATTCAAAAGATCTAAGCAAGTTAATTATAAGCGTTGAAAACCCTGTCTGAATAAGTAATTGAATTAACACACATTGGATGGTGTTAAAGAGCGTAAAAGTGTTTAAAAAAATATGATGGTCGAATTCTATCCCCACCCCACTCCACCTCCCGCCAAAAAAAAAATATCTCAGTACTGAAATAACACAAATGAAATTACATAAATATAATAAGTAAAAAAAAAAAGATAAAACAGAATAAAATGCCACAAATGAAAAGATCACCGGAAGTGAACAGTACAATAAAAGATTAGGAATCACGAAGAATTATTTTGTTTCACAAAACGACGCAGTCGACGACGACATTACGCCATCAGATACAGGACGATAGTCGAGAGGAAGTGACAGAGAGATGATGTACAGCTTCAGAAATTTGACAAACGAGGAGAGAGTTTTTCACTCTCTCCACCACATAAATAGACGGTCAGTTACATGTTATGGTTTTATATTGAAGCTACTTAGCTTTGCGATTGCTAAGAGATTGGTAGAGGCTGAAATTTAACTCATTTACGGGTCGT
>NC_134799.1:2552340-2567340 GCF_046742065.1 Oratosquilla oratoria
CTCACGAGGTACAAAATTGATAAATAGGTTGGAGGGTGAACGGTGGGGAAGGTTTGAATTGTGACTGGTGAATTGGGATTCGAATGAACTTGTTTTGTATGTCTGTATTTGGGTTCTTTTCAATGTCATCTTAGAGGCGTATAACACGAACTTCCCTTTCCTCACATCTGACTAAAATACATAGCCATTTTATGTCACAGACTTATCCAACTTACCTAATTCCATACTCAGATTAAAATATCCATAAGAAGTTTTCCTGGTGAACACAGAATCTCAAGTTACCTTGTCTAGTTTCTGCATCTTTATTGTTACATTTTGTTTCTTTTCTGTAGCCTGAAGATGTTGCCAGGAGACGAAAACATTCGATCTTCAGTTGCTTTATTTCCCAGTGATTTTTTTTTTCTGCTAACTCGTCAATCGCGCATTCCCTGTGTTTTGTGTTGTATGTATATGATACGTATGTGTACATGTATTTGCACATGTATATGTGTACTTGTACGTGGGCAAGTTCCAGCATGATATTCCTCCACCCCTCCCTCCCCCTCCCTCTGCCGTCTCTGTCCATCGTCGCGTTTGGTTAGTCACCATGAAGACCTTTGAACCCTCCACCCCACCCCCACCCACTCCCTCCCCTCCCGCACCATAACGGCCGTTGCTGTCGAGGCACCACCCATAAGTCTCCACATCCTCAGCGTCTCAAAACCTATCTTCGTGAAGTTCTTGAGACTGCAAGAGTATGTTGTGACTTTCCACGTGATTTGCCTCTCGGTGGTGTATCATGCACAGAAATTTGCCTTTCAGCTGTGTCGTGTAGGTCAAAATAATTTGTATTTGCTGGATAGACCGATTGATTCTTGTCACTGTATCGACCTGCAATGAATGATGTTAGAACACATATAGTATAAATCTTGCACTCGCATACGCGTCCGTCTGTGTGTGTGTGTGTGTGTGTGTGTGTGTGTGTGTGTGTGTGTGTGTGTTTGTGTGTGCGCGCGCGCGTTGTGTTTTTGGCTAGACATATGTCCACGCGTTTCCATAGGTGGCCTGTATTTATATGGAAAAGAGTTGTGGGAAGGGGTGACTTAGTGGGTGAGTTGTGTAGGTGTTGGCTTTGGAGATAGGGGTGTGACTCTTCGACGCTCCGTGTATCGAAATTCGAAAACAAACAGAATAATTTTATCTTTGATCATTTATGAATTGGTAGCCCTGAGGGAATCCGAAAAAGGAAAATCACAGAAGAAAATCTAACCTAACATAACCTAACCTTCCCTTGCCACCTTTTCTGCTGTTTTTTTTTTTCACGCCTTTAATTTGTTTTTCTGTTTAGCTGCCTAAGAGCCTTCATCTAGTTTCTAGTGATCTTTACTAACGACGTAAAGAGTCGTCGGAAACCGCATTGTTCAGGGACACGTAGCACCAATGAAAGTGAAATTTGTTTTATTGGCCGAGAAGCAAGTACGAATTTATCGGAAGCGAGGGAGGGAGGAAATAAAAGGAAAACTAGATTCTAGATGTAGTATTGATGACAGAGGACATTGCATCCGGGAAAGAAACGATGAGGTTATTAGGTCAAGACCTCTTGCAGACGTTTGAACAATGGAAATGTCAGCGATGGTGGAAAGACCCGAAGTTCTTTTTGTCGCGTTAATATCCACCACACAGAAAACGCCTCTAAGCCGTTAAAAATATATTTGTGTGTGTGTGTGTGTGTGTGTGTGTGTGTGTGTGTGTGTGTGTGTGTGTGTGTGTGTGTGTGTGTGTGTGTGTGTGTGTGTGTGTGTGTGTGTGTGTGTGTGTGTGTGTGTGTGTGTGTGTGTGTGTGTGTGTGTGTGTGTGTGTGTTTCTTTTGTTGTGTCCTTGTACTTGTGACGTAGGTGAGGATGTCCTCATGAGATGAGTTTTGCCTAAAGGATGGAAAACATTATTTTGACGACGACAACAATGACGACGACGATGAAAGCTTCACAATAATGAGCACCAATACTATACATCTTGACCTCTAGGCTCTCACCCGAAAGTCGATAGCTATTGATCACAAGTCCAACACGTGATCTAAAGACCAGTGGTGAATCAGACACTCCCCTACCTTTCCCCCGACCCGTTTAGGGGGGACAGGAACGCCCTACTTTATCGGAAAGAAGCGCTGAAGTGGCTGGATGGTAAAATCCGAAAACTATGACAAGGTCAGACCCACGGGGGAGAAATTAGAAGCAAAACGGGGCCCTCAGGGTTCCCCAAGGGCAGCCGAAAAGGGGCGCGGGGGGAGGGGGTTCTGAATTGGCCCCCACAAGCGTGAAGGAGAAAATGTGTAAGGTACACGAAGGCTTCGGTTGGAGGTCGCTATAGAATATGTATACACACACACACACACACACACACACACACACACACACACACACACACACACACACACATATATATATATATATATATATAATATATATATATATATAGATATATATATATATATATATATATATATATATATATATATTTATATATATATATGTATATATATATGTATATATATATATATATATATATATAGAGAGAGAGAGAGAGAGAGAGAGAGAGAGAGAGAGAGATTACTATGGTCTTCAATCACGTGCGGATCTCGTGATTAACAGCTATTGTCCTCCCGGATGAACGTGTGTGTGTGTGTGTGTTTGTGTGTGTGTGTGTGTGTGTGTGTGTGTGTGTGTGTGTGTGTGTGTGTGTGTGTGTGTGTGTGTGTGTGTGTGTGTGTGTGTGTGTGTGTGTGTGTGTAGTAAGAATACTTTAGTGTCCCTACACTTACATCTCCAGCAACCAACATTTCTTTAATGACGAGTCATTTACACCTTAAGATTTCACTAAGACTGAGAATGGATCTGATCACGTACAAAGATCATTGAAAGTCTCAAGTAATTTTTTCGTAATCGACTGCAATGTTCCCACAGTGCCTATGGGTCGTGTGATCTAGCAGCCATTTCTCAAGGATAAAATGTGGAGACGAATAAAAATCGCCTGACGCTAGATAAGATAAAAGATAAAAATTATCTCAGGCTACACGCACAAACACTCCCAAAAACCCACCCAGGTCCGGTGCGAAGGCTGTGTCGCTTCATGAGCGATAGACAGGTCCTGCACTGGAGCACCAAGGTTTAAATCGTTCGTTATGCTCCTCAAAGATTAGCTGAGGTAACTGGAGCTGATTCTGTCATGTAAAATATTCTTATTTAGTGATTCAGTTGCCTATTCATTAAACTACAGACTTCTATCGTCACGTTTTTCTTTTCTTTTTTATCCATTATACACCATTTCGTCAGAGATTAATCTTCCACACAGGAATGCACCTCTGCAAGCCTCTGGCAACCACAGACACTGCAGGGAGGGAGAGGGTTGCCATTCTAGACAGACGGGCTGACCAAAGCTAAGTCTGACTTTATAGCCAACGTTTATGGTAAAAACAGGTCGACATTTTACGGCGGTTGACCGGCAAGGTTGTTATTCATGATTAAATTCATAACGGAAGGAATAACCACTTTTACGATGGTTAGTCGACGAGTTTGTTATTAAAAGAAAAAAGAAGGTCTTGACGAAGGAAGGGCTTGGAGAGCAATGCAGTAGACAAAGAAAACGAAACGTGATGACGTCACGAAACACAACAAGAAGGAAACAGTCAATACGGTGGTAGTTTTTGTGTATTTTATTTTGGCTAAAGACAAGTGATTTTGATGCATTTTGAAGGGCTTCCAAATAATAGATTGTAAACCATAAACGGAGGTGGGGTGAGAGAGAGAGAGAGAGAAAGGGAGTAGGGTTTGACCCAATTGAGGGTGTCCTAGACCGAGTATGGAACTCGCAGTCTGCCCATCCAAGTAACCCAGCTACCTCGCCCCAATTTCAAAACTTTAATAATTTTGTTTGGGTTCGAGGTATACTATAGATAATATCTTTCACCTTTGGAAATTTGCTTGGCATCAGCCAGACAGGAATCTGGAAACTGACCACAGGATATTAACGGTGAAGTCCATGTTCTTCAAATGTCGACAAACATACCAACAAGAGAAGCATACAAAAACTTTATGACGTTACACAGACTAGCGGCAAGGGCATTTCAGATTGTATTTTTAAAGTTAAAAAAAAGTAAGATTTATTACTTTCCATTAGAAATTAACAGTCATCTATGATAACAATATATATACATATATTCTTTTTTAATGCTCAATTGACTTTTGTACTGCCGGAGCCGTTAAGATAGGGATCATTCCCAGCTGTTATAATTCCCATTTCAGATAAGATCGCATGCGCACTGAAAGACAATTCGCAGAGTAACTAAAATTACAGCATCATTTTTTTTATTAGTGTATTTTATTGATGTTAATCAGAAATTCTATTTCCCTAAATTCGCAACCAACAAATCCGAAAAAAAGATAAATGAATAGATAAATAAGATAGAAAATAGTGATAATGATAATGATAGTAATGGTGATAATAAAATAGTAATAACCACAGTAATATTAATGATGATGCTGATGATGATAATTGATGATAATAATTGATAATAAAGAAAGGAGGTGTCATTCTTGAATAAATTCATCTTGGATCGCTCCAGACGACTTTATTCAGATAAAGGACAGTCCAAGTGTGCAACCCTCAATTAGATAACATCGTTTGGCACATATATGAAGAATTTCGTTTCCCTAAAGTTGAAACAATGTAAGGTGGAATAACAGGATTTTATTCGTCGATTAGTTTATTTATTCATATATGTATATATCTATTTTTGTTTATCTATTTATTTATTTTTATCTATCAGCTATTTAGCGAGTGTGTGGACCGTTGGTCGTTGTCACGTCACTACAGGCATGTAGTGTTAGAAAACACGCGAACACGCGTGGCTGCATTTAGATCTCATGCTGTCAGTCATAGGTCCAGCACGTGATCTAAGCCCATCGTGAATCATAAATGCAACTGTGTACTTGCACACACATACACACACACACACACCTACCTTCACCAGGCGTCCTTGCACACCCCGAGCAACTTTCACAAAAGACTTGTAGCGTGAGTACGTCACGTCATTGGTCTGTGATCTGTGGCGATGTGGTGAATGTGGCGTGGGAGAGGTTAATGTGGTAGAATTGTGGTAAATGCTACTGTGGTCACGGTGCCCATAGATAGCGTGGTGGTTGTAGTATGCTGTTCATATTTATTGTAGTGATTGTTATTGTCTAGCGTGGTTGAAATTGTAGTGTTGGTTTTTTTTTTTTTTTTTTTTTTTTTTTTTTTTTTTTTTTTTTTTTTTTTTTTTTTTGTGCTGCGACCCAATAAGGGTATGACTGAAGGGTCCCTGAATTAATCAAGATCATGATATCCATTCATCATTCATAGCTACCAAGCCAGAAATTCACAAACTATTTTGAGTTTGACCTGAATTCTGATTGACTGCTTTAGCGGTAGTAGACAAGACACTAAAGTAAAAGATTGGAAATTACGAACGTCTTGAGGTGCGAGCAATGGGTTAAATCGACGTCCGAACTCACAAGCAATAATCTGACTTCGACTGTTCGTCCGATTCCTTTTTCCCTCTCACTCTTGCTTCCAACAAAAGTTCACTTGCATGAAACTATAGTAATGACAATACAATGCTAATAACAAAATTAAACTCAAACTCCAAACAATCATTGAAATATAAACCAGTTTATCTGTTTGGCTTGGTAATGAGTGGTCCGACGAAGTCAAAACTCATGAGATCAGAACATGTTGTCGGCTGACCAAGATGCAGGTATCGCGCTGGCCGGCCGATACTCTCATTCGAATTGCGCGTTGATGTTGTTGCCGTTTGCCATTGCCCTCGCGCACAGAGCATTGTGAAACCCTACAACACACTCACGACCATCACACGAGAGCAACAGTGCCCCCATTCAGCTCCCATATAATCTTTCCAGGCAACACCACAGTCATCACAGTCACCTTCATTGACAAGAACCAGTTTTGCGAGCAACGGGAAGGGGACTTGGAGGGGAAGGGGGTGAGTGGGAGGAGGTTTAGAAGGGCCCAAGAGAGAGGAGATTTGTAGTGGGATGGAAGGGAGGTCAGGAAAAGAGGTGAATAGAGAGGGGATGATGAATGTTCAAGGTATGGCTATAAACAGTATCATAAAGAGGGGGAGGGTCTAAAATCGGATGACCCTACGTAATATCTAAAAAAAAAAAATCGAAGGTTGTCGAACTGGGTGGGACCTTGGTGCTGGACGTGCGTCCAGCCAGGCGATTCATCGAGACGGGAACACTTGAACAAGGTAATGAAAGTAGACAAGAGGTGTAATTGAACAGGTATTATGCTGAAATCAACCGTGCAGTTCCACAGGTGGCATGATCAGACTGAGAGTAAAATTGTATATTGTATATGTTTATATGTATGTGTATATATATATATATATATATATATATATATATATATATATATATATATATATATATATATATATATATATATATATATACAAGAGGCAGAATATGATTGGTAATATCACAATACTTTCAAATATAGCTAAAACATAAGTAGCTCAATTCAGACTACTGCGTTTGAAAATATAAGAGACCATTTACGTAACACTTTTCCCCCTCTCCGCCATCAGCATCCCCTTCCCCAACACACATAAGTAAACAAGCAAACAAAGAATACTAATTGTAACCTTAATCAACGAAAGCATCACGATGGCCTTGATGCAAATGAGAACAGCGTTGTAGTCATCGAACAATCACGGACCAAAGAGAGAGAAGGAGTCAGAATGCAGACGAGATAGCCTTGTTGGCGGGCTCCTCGGAGCCCAACCGTCAGGTGCGGCCACATTGCACGCGGTTTGCTGGGAGGGTAGAGGGTAGCGGGAAGCCTAGCGGGTCAGAGGCAAGAACAATTACATGTTATCTAATGTGAGTGGCCATACCGGATGCGGGTAGAGGGTTCCGCCTACAGTATGACCATTCGTATTATATAACATGTGTTTGTTCTTGCCTCTGACCCGCTAGGCTACCCGCTACCTTCTACCCTCCCAGCAAATCGCGTGCAGTGTGATTGCAACCTCACTCTTTTGGTGGAGCATCTGAAACTTCATTCATAACTTTGTCTTATGTACTGGCTTTATGCCAACATTTTCCTGGACAAGACGGGATCTGCTCGGACTCGTGATGAGTGTTGTGAGATTCGAATAAGGTCTACAATGCTAAATAGATTAATGTAATCTAGGTCACGGTTAATGAGTTGTAGACCCGCTCCCCATGTTTGCTGTATATGGGAGCACCAATGAAAGTAGCGTGTGTGTTTATGGCATTGATTTTAGGGAACTCAAAGTCAGGTTTTTTTTTTTTTTTTTTTTTTTTTTTTTTTTGGTGAACGGGTCCCCCAGAAAGAAATGGAGTCACTAACGTCGGTTTCTTTGTCCACAGATTATGTTTGCTGCTGCTCCTGGCAGCGGTCACCTTCACCCTCGCTCAGCCGGAGGATCGGCGTCGCCTCTTCTTCAAAACTCGAAATCGTGCCAACCTGAGAGGATTAGGACAACCAAGCAGTACCACTGACGTCCCTGAAACGGAGACCGACACGAGCACAAGAGCTCAAGTTCAAAGACGACCTGGATCAGTTCGACGCCCCATCACTCGACCCATCCGCCCTTTCCGCACGAGGAGCAGGGGAGACCAAAACAAGAAGACTGAGAAGGACCAGGAGGAGAAAGTAGAGCAAGTTGAAGTAACTGAAAAGAAGGAGGTGATGGTGGAAGAAACCAACACCACTGCTGCTCCTTCAGTTCCAATTGTCTCCGATGATTTCTCAGTTATCAGCGAACCCCAACCCGGACAGGAGTACGTGTCGTTTGTCTCTGGAGGTGTCGTTGACACAGCTCCTGAAGAGCTCGAGGTCATTTCAGCACCGCTACCAGGACAAGAATACGTTAACTTCCAAGCATCTTTGTCTTCAGCGGACAAAGATTCAGTTATCACCGCCGAGGAGGGACAAATAGTGGTCGTGAGCGCCGACGAGCCAGGGAACACCAACGAAACGCCAGACACTTTTGCTGCAGAGACTGCAAACGAAACTGTTGCGGAACCTGCAAACCAAACTGTTGCAGAACTTCCGAACGAAGCTGTTGAAGAACAAACAGACGAGATGGTTACAATTCTCCCGGAGTTGAGTCAACTGGAAGCGCTTCTGGCCGAGTCCGTGCTCACGCCAGAGGAAATGCTTATCATTGACCCACAGCTCTTCGAGGGCGAAGTAAACACCGAATCTCCACAAGCCGAGAGTGACTATGAGGTAGCACCAGAGGACACAACGGACGAGCCCGTTCCAGAACCAGTGCCTGAAGTTGCCGCCGCCACTCCAGCAGCACCTGGTGACAAGGTGACTCCCCTCGAACCCGAAGTGGAGACTTCCGTTTCTTTCGTCACTAGCCATCCAACCAAAGTTACCGACGAAAGTGACACCATGGTCGTCGACCACCACATGGAAGTCCACACAACCCAGGAGGAACCAAACGGCACCTTACCCCTGGAAGACGCCAATAAAACTATGGAGGTTATGCCTAAGGAGGAGGAAGTGGAGCCTGTTACGGAAATCCCCGTGCCGGTCGATATTCCGATTGTTCTTTTACTCCAGAAAAATGCATCTGACACCCAAATGGTAGAAGGAGAGGAAGAACTAACCACGGAGATTCCAGTATTTGACGAAGAGGGCTTCGCCACCGAGACGCCTTTAACCGATATCGAGATCATCGCTTCCAATGCGAAGACGCACGAGAACGCACCAGTCAATGACCTTTACGGGAAATACTTCGACGAAAGTCAGCTTGACTTCGGTAAAGGAGCAAACGACGACGAAAAACGCCTGTTCCCCGCCGAGAGCAAAGTCCACAGTAAGGTTGAGATTAAGGAAGTCAATGGACAGCTTTATGAGTACGAGTACATTTACTATTATGACGAGGACTACCCAACCTACGAAGATGAGGCTACAGTAGACGTTGATCCAGGCCAGGTCGTCGTCGACGAAGCAACTGAGCCAGAGGTTGGGGGAGAAGAGACAACTCTCATGCCCCCCGACACCACTGACATGCCACCCACAACTACCCCTACTACTACAACCACTACCACAACTCCATCCACTACTACTACTTCCACCACTACAACCACCACTACTACAACTACACCACCACCACCACCTACAACAACAACGACAACAACAACAACAACAACAACCGTTTCTCCAAGAAGCCGCTCTCGCAGCCGTTCACGCTCCCGTGCAAGAGTCGAGACTGTCGAGCCTGTTGAGGAAGAGGAGAACCTGGTTACCGAGACCCGAGGAAGACAGAGAGGTCGTGGAAGAGGCCAGGCGAACTCCATTTCATCGTCCTTGCGATCTCGAGGCTCCTCCCGCGCCCGTGGGCCCAAGGTGGTTGCGAATGTTGTAGATGATATTGTTGTAGAAGAAGAGAAGTTGCCAGCCCATACCCGATTCCCTCCACGTACTTTCTCCACCACACCGCTACCCGACCACGGAAAAGAAGAGACGGAGCTCGCTCCTGGTGCGCGCAAGTCGTCCAGAGGCCGTCAGAGTACTCATCGGGACTCTGCCACTGCCGAAGTCGAGAAGACCTCCCACGCCGAAAACGTACACGAAACGGAATCGGCACATGAAACCGAAGTGGTACATGAGGCTGAAAAGATACATGAGATCGAAAAAGTTCCCGAAGTTGAGAAAATCGCAGACTCTGAGACCATGCCTGAAGTTATGGAGGAGGAGCTGCTCACTACAACAGACGAACCCACCACCACCATGTCCCCTGAATCCCGATCCCTCGTCAACCTTTACGCTCTCTCCCGAGCTGCCGATGCCGAAGAGATGGGTAAAACGGAGATGCCCGAAATCGCTCTTGATTACGAGACTGAAGTTCCTCACGAGTATGAGTACGTGTATGATTACGAGGATTACACTTCGGAAGCACCCGGATATCTTCCCTTGGAAGAAGAAATAGCCACTGAGGTGCCAACAGACTTGTTGGAGTATTCGGGCTCCCTGCCCTCGTCAGACCCTCAGCCTGAACCCGAACCAGAACCATCATCAACCGACTCTTACGATCTCACAACCGACGCCCCAGACACAACCACCCCGTCTACTACCACATCGACCACCACCACTACCACTGAACCAACTACCACGACCACGACTACAACAACTACCACCACAACAACTACCACCACAGAGGCGCCCAGGCGAGGAAGATTCGGAGGGCTCAACCGGGACAGAAATAACCGCTTCAACCGATTCCAGTCTCGCGTAACCACCCCGGCATCAGAACCAGAGGTCAAGAAGGAGGAGGTGGAGGAGGTGGAGGAGGTCAAGTCGCCAGCTGCGGGAACACGTTTTGGTGCCAACCGAGGAAACAGAAACCGGGAAAGTGGCAGCAGATTCAGCACCAGCAGATTCAGCGGCGACAGCAGGTTTAGCACCAGTAGATTTGCTTCTCGTTCGCGCACTGACAGCCACACCAAAGAGAGCACCGACGATACCAAGACCACGCCTGAACCCACGAGCACACCTGCATCCACCCTCAGAAGCCGATTTAGTCCACGAACTCGCCCAGGCCCGATCAGCAGAAAGACCCCAGTTCTTTCTTCGTCGCCCACGGAAGCAGAGACAACCTCTACCACCGAAAGGAGCTCCCCTCTGAGGAGAACGAGAGTCAGGAATAGGCCCAGCAGCACCAGGTTCCGTGGAGGAAGCCCCAGAGCAAGCAAACCCGAGGAAGAGAACGAGACTACCTCGCTTTCTGACGGCTTCGAATTGGAGATCGGCACTGAATCTTCCTTTACCCTGACCACCGCTCCTCCCACGACAGAGAAGACCACAGCCAGCAGGCACAGGTTCGGCTTCCGGGCAGGTTCGACGAATAGACGCAGACGTCCTACAGCAGGAGGAAAGCAGGACGAGGAATCTACTTCGGCGACCACAAAGAAGCCCGCTCCCGAAAGACAAACCACAGCTGCTGCACCTTCAAGCAGAGGAGGAGGTAACCGTCGTTCCCGTATCGGTCCCAGAAAGTTGCGCGTTCGTGGTCGAGCAGGAGGACGTGGCGGTAACAAGGAGGAAGAGGAGCAACAAGAGAACGAGACGGGCGAGAAGACTACGGAACCCGAGGGGCTGACTACAGCAGCAGTAACACCAGAGGAACAGGTTTCCACCCCAACTGCATTGTTGGAAGAGGTCCCCGTTGAAGTCGAAGAATCCAGCCCAGATACCGCAAGCCCTGTGGAAGAGAGTAAGCCGACAGAAGCTCCCCAGCAAGGAGGCAACAGAAGATTCGGCGGCCGACGTCGTTTCCGCAAGCCCACGGGAACCACGACAGCCAAGACACCGACGCAAAGTACCCCTTCGGCGGGTGGCTCTGCACAGAAGGCGCAGGACACCAGAGGCGGTAAGCGGCGTCGTCTTGGCGGCCTCCTTGGACGAAGACGGAAGGGAAACAAGGCCCAGGAACCCGAGGTCGAAGCAGAGGATACCGCAGCAGGTAATGAAAAGAGTCCTCACCTAATGCATTAGTTTTAAAGTGAGTTAGGCATTCACTAAAGTGGTCAGTTTAGAGTCAAATACATACATATATATATATGTATATATTCTTAATCACTTAGTGAAACCTCATAGTCTTGTTTAACCAACATATTTGATCTAGCGGACTACATATTTTGTTCATTGTTTAGTCGACCACTAATTGAACTTCACTTTCAATATCTTTATTCAGTTGAGTGCCCGAACCTTACAGTTTTCTTTAACTACTACTGAGGCAGGATAATTCCGAACATGTACAGTCTGCTCTTCCAAGAAGGTACAACATAGGGTTAGGCAGCGGACGACTGAAATATAGACCGAAGAGACATGGCATGAACAGACACTTATGGGGACTTGACGATGACGCAATGGATTTAGAAGCTGACAGCCGTTGGACCTCCGGCGGCAAGAGGTAATGCTGACGGGACACCTTGAGGGCAGGCATCGGCGCCACCTACCTTGGACATCTTCGCATGGTAGACTCCCCTTTGACCCATGTCCTTGTGCACCGACGTTGAGGCAAGATGACTTGACAGAACGACCTTTTATGTTTACAGTGTCTAAATTCGATTGATGTGTTTCTTGTTAGAACAGTAAGTTGTGGTGCTCTTCCCATCGGACCCACTTGCAAATAGACCTCTCCGGACAAGACTACCCCTCTCCCCGCCCGAATTCCTACCTCCCTTGGCCTATCCCTCGAGAGCTACGCTCACTAATGCCTCGTTTTTTCCAGATGAAGCACACCTCAATGCTGAGCACGACAACATAGCTTCCGAAACCACAGCCGTCGATGTGACATCTCCCGCAGAGGAACTGCAGGAGGTGGGAGCCTCAGAGGGAGGGAATGCGGAACAGCAGGAGGAAAACCCACCCGAGGAGCAGGAGCCTGCCGCGGAGAAGAAACCCAAGCGACGCCGTCTCTTCGGACGTTTCCGGGGCTAAGCCAGCTTTCCGGGACTCGCTCATCCACTTCGATTTGGTTTAATTTTTATCATCTCATCCTCGTCGTACAGCATCCTATTATTTTTTTTATTCATATTTACATTGTCTACAAAACAATTACGGTTGATTCATTGCCTCTGACCTAAAGTTCGTCTCTGAACACAGCCATCATTTTCCCACCACTTACATCTTTCCACTCCGTCGGACGCCCTATTCACACGTTCCTCCCTGCAGCACCTTCAAAACATTAGCAACTAACTGCTGCCTCCACTCTCTGTGTCCTTCCGAACTCGGGTTACCTTGTTGAGCTGTAAGGAATGCCCAAACGACTTAATGTTCCTTCCGGGCGCGGAAGCCGTGGTGCAAGATGCATGGCACGAGAGAGGAGGTAGAGAGGGAGGACGAAAACCTTCCGCCTTTGCCGCTTTATGCGTTCATCCAAAGGCTCCTGTCTTGTTAGGCAAGCATATGTTCGGTTCACGTGAGTGCGTGGACTTGAAAAGAAATTTGCCGATATAGCCGTCAATACAATAGATTCAGTTACATTGTAACTAGACTTAGGTTACATTTTTTTTTCAGTTTGTATATTACAAGGGTGAACAACCAGCACGTCGTTAACCAAGGATAACTCTTCCATCAAATCATTATTTTGCCATTTACGTCTGCTTTTCCTCCAGGACTCTCATATAAACACAAAAAACGGAAAATATTTAATATACATTGTACATAATTTTAGTTTTGTAAGTTTGTTATCTTTCTCCTATGTCAGTATTTCGTTGGGAGATTTAGAGGCGGTTTTGTACTGAAAATCTTAAAGAGTATGAAATGCACAGCATCATGTGGCATAGAGCAAGTTAGGATCCCACCTTTCTAGTTATGTAGCTTTTGTATACAGCCAAGGAGTAGATTCAATATGCATGTATATAAGAATACATATAGACTTTAGTGTCTCTCCTGACGCTTTGCTTGAACTCTCGCAACCTTCCTAACTGCTTGAGTGCCCTAAATGTCTTGTGTCCATAATTATTTGTAATCCCAACCATTCTTGGTTGGCGTCATTTTCTTGTAGATATGCCTAAATGTGTAGTTAACTGCAACCTCTAACAAGTCGACTGAGGTGCAGAAGATCTCACTACTTTCCTGTCGCTATATTAATTCATATCCAAGGTTCTTGGTATGAAAGTTTCCCCCCCCCCTCTCCTCGATTGTTCGATCGATCCTTGATGACGAAGGACTTATCATCGATATAGCAGACTCGGTACAAATTTAACATTGATTTACTGGAAGAAATGATTATCAGCCTTCTAAGGTCGATAGTGATATCCTACATTCAGGTTTTTTGCCCTTTATAGCATATTTCCTTTTGAGATTGTATGTTCTTAGGACTTTAAACATGTGTACAAACATCCACATACACACAGACATAAAAAAGAAACATCATTGTAGATTGCAGGCTTATGTTAAATGGCTGATATCATGAAGTGAAATACTTAAACACTATTTCCAGTCATTTTTTTCCTAAGTATAAAATATTTTGTGAATATAAAAGATTTATGTTTAAATTGAACGAAAGTACTACAAACGACAGAATACATAATGACCTACGTTTGTGAGTCCATAAAACTGCTGTACAATGCTGTGTTGTAAATAAATATTATACCCGTGCTCCTGTCTATCACTGACCACCTGACTCACGATCTTTCGAAGCTTTTTTTGAATCTATGAAACCTTCGAAACTTTGGAGCAACAACAGTGGATTGCCTGTTTCGACGACTGGGTGGAAGCTCAAAATTGGAACCGAGCTGCTTATCAAATTTCATATCAAGGTAAGAGAATGAACTCATAAACTGATCTTCCCAAGGTGAGGCGGAACCACACAATCCAGAAGCTATAACCAACAAGGTACTGTTAAATGCACACACCCATCTGAGTAAAGTAACCTGCAGACATCCAGAAGAAAGAGAAATATCACTTCTTTTAGGGAATGAAAGTGGGATGAGGATTGAAGGTCTTTATAAAGTGGAGCATGGTCTTAGGTGGAAGAGAGGGGCGGTGGGGTAAGAATTGGACAGTGGATTGTAGTATAACGAATTGAAGGGTTGTGACTATCGACTGTTGTTTAAGTTGATTGTCCTGATGTGGAGGTGCATCTGAAGAACCAGTACAAATATAATCGGGAAAGTGACATTTGCTAGAAATATATCCATCAAACAGTGTGAATTTTGTTATGGTCATTTGAACCATTAAGATAATTAGTAAAGAAATAATGGATTAGTGTTTTATTAATGTGCTTTGTGGGTGGAGGTCGTCGAGATAAGCAAACAAGTTCATTGTGCGGGAGGGCTGTAATATCGCGTATCATGTTAAAATCTTTATATATTTTTTTTTTCTTCTCTCACTCACTGAACAATTTATTTAAGAAAACGTTCTATTCAGAAAGGATAGGAAATATAGGGTTAACATCGTTATTTATAT
>NC_134799.1:2574840-2629840 GCF_046742065.1 Oratosquilla oratoria
ATATATATATATATATATGTGTGTGTGTGTGTGTGTGTGTGTGTGTGTGAATAATTCGCTAGTGGACAGCGACATCAATCATGCTGTGCTGTGGACTCTCTTGGGTCTATTGGCAGTGGTTCGTATCCTCTGCGCGACGGTCATGGATTGCATGATATATATATATATATATATGCACCTCTCTACCTTTGGCCCTTTTCCTCTTTCTCCACCTGTCTTCCACTCCAAACTTAACTTCCACCTAATTATCTGATATTCCCCCACTCTCTCCCCTAAGAACATGGACATCCAGAACTCTTCCTATTTATTTCCTGGATACCACTACATAGTTCATTAATGCCTAATCAACCACCCTTTCACCCACCACCCTCTCCCATGTGTATATATGCTTGACTTTATTTTTCCCTAAACACTTCACTACTTTTACCTGGCACTCCACAACCATTCCTATTGGTTCATCCCCCTACTCTAGCATTGAGATCTAAAACCACTACACTCACATTCCTCCCAAAACTCTAAGCACTCGTTTAAATCTATCCAAAAAGCCTCCCCTCCCTCTACACTCTTTTCACTGCCAGGACCATGTGCTTACAAAGACCCACATTCCCCTCCCCAGTTTCTTCTTCATCCACATTAACCTTGAAGAAACCTCCTTCCACTCCACACATTGCTAAATTCCTCACTTACAGCAGAACCACCCCTTCCCTCCATGTCCTCTCCTCACTCCCAACACCCTTCCTACCACACTCTCAAACCCAAAATCACCCATACCTTTCAATTTTGTTTCACTTTATCCCAACACATCCATCTTCTCACAAACATACTGCCATGCACATTAGAAGACCCAAACCTTGGGATTCTGTTTGGAAAACTCCTCCCAGATGCTCTTTTGCCTCGACTTCTCATAGGAATGTACCCCTTAGTGTTACAGAGAGCAGGATGTCTAGTCCCATTTTACCCGCCTTTATGACCCGAGTGGGAAGACTGTGGGAGTATTCTTTCTTCCTTCTACCACAGGGGACAGATGCAAAAACGGAAATGTGTACTTGAAGAACTGGCACAGGACAGTGTTAAGAGGGGGGGAAAGGGAAAGAGGGACAGTTGTAGCGCAATAAAGTAGCACCATTTCTCCGAGTACAGATTTCTTCTAACATAGACAAAATTATGTGTGGCTCTGGTCCATAGGGACACCCCATATACTCCCTCAAGTATTGGCTGCACACTACTGTGCAAATTATACTACAAATAACATGCAGCCTACATTTGAAAGGGTCTCCTACATGTCAAGTAGAAATTTGCTTAATTTAAAGAGATGCTGTGGAACAAGAGGTTGTTTGCTCGGACCAAGAAAATCTTGCATGGGAGAAAATAAGATTAGGATAGGAAACCTGGGAGTGTGTGAAGTGAGATTGGTCATTATGGTGCTGGTCTTGTATTATTGACCAGTTATGGTCTAAAAGGTATGGTATGCACCAAGATATGAAGGCCATTATTTGGAGGTCACTGGTCTGTAGGTTTTCTATTTGTGCTGTATAGTAATCAGGAGTAAGCTGTTGGTAGGATATTAGTTTGCCTCGTAAGCTTGTGACCCCTCCAAAAGGAGTCTTGTACTGGACCTTAACAAGAGGAGGTATGGTAGCTTGGCAAGGTGGTCTGACTGTTTTCTGATGGGGAAGAAATGGAAAGATGGGTATTGGGTGCAATGACTTGGATGTGGAGTGTATGCAGTAGTGATGATTCTGGAGCAGAGGAAGATTACTGTACCTTTAACACAAGTTCTTTAACCACTTCAGTACAACTGAAATTCTTGCACACAGCATTGGCTGCCATATGTAATTTGCATTATACTACCTGCATTATAAAATATAGTCACTGCTGTATTACTCACTCTCTTACTGAGTAATAGAAAACATTATCAAACCAGTTCACAGAATCTGGGGGTAACTTGTGTACCCACTCGCGCCTCATGATGCCTACAAGTGGTTAGAGCACCATCTTAAAGTAGAAACTATTCAGTCTAGAATTGACTGAAATTTTGCTATTCATCACAGAAGGAATACAAAATAAAAATCAATATAGCAGTTAGTTGTACTGAAATTTATAAACAGTGTGACCATTTTGCAGCCTGGTGATGATAGAGATACCAGTACAGTTTAACCATGATTACAAGATATTGTATAAATAAATGGCAGCTGTTAACTTTCCTGGATTTCTTTCTTCTTTCTACAAAATGTGGAGATGGATCCGAGGTATTAGTATTTCCTGTCAAATTTTACATGCACACCAATTGATCTTCCAATTCTAATCTTTATGAACTTTTTAGGTTAATACAGCTAACCATGGTGAGCAATAGTATATTCTCGTTTCTATAATTACCTCATCTTCAATCCTTCCAGCTGCAAAAGCATAAGATTTGATGTGTATAACCAAAATCTTCATTGCTATAAAATAAAAAAATAAATAAAAAATAAAATGGAAAAAAATTTGACTTCTTGCAGAACAAAAGGTGCCACTTCCCTGCAATTTGTTTTACCATTCTTACTGAATGATGTTGGAACTCAATAACTGCTAGACCTTAATACTATAAGTGGTTCTGGTAGAGTATAAAATAAACATTTCGTAGATGATGACTAAGTCACAGCGAGTGGCAACTGAAAATATACACAGAAGCAGCACCTCAAGACCTGACTTTCAACAATAACAAAAAGAAGGCACTCTCCATGAGTGATTGCATGTTGCAAATGTGTGGCTTAGTTTCACACACAAAATATATATATTTATAAATAAAATAAAAAAACACACACTTTGGCTCCTACATGACAAATTACAGTGGGCGGCAGCCGCAACACGCCATCCTCCATACGATTCAGAAAAATGTATTCCCAAGATAAGTTGGACCAAATGTGAAATTGCTTTCCTAAAAATTGCTTAATTTTCATTAATAATTTCTTATATTCTGTAATAAATACTTAATTCAATATACCCTTGTTAACAATTATAAATCGCATAGGATTCAAGCCATCTGAAAACTATCAGAAGCTTTACTACACTAATCTATTAAACAATAATTGCCCATCAACATATAACCTCCTGTCTGTTACAAAATATCAGGAGTCCCTGGTAGGCTTTGCCATACAAAATATATGGCAATCCAGACACACACACACGCGCGCACACACACACCACAATACTATGAAAAAAAAGGCCTCCAATATGATTGTCTTACAATGGGGTGAAAGAATTCACTTCAGTGTCTTCAAAACCCAACTTTATGTACATATCTGTAAGGTGGACTTGCAACGTCTCGCTTCCTCACACTAACTACAAGTTGGGCTTCTTTTCGCACTCCTCAACTTCAACCTTGGCCATCCAAAGTTACTTTTATGATGTATACTGTTTACTTGTCTTCCGCCACTTCCTTGGCTTTTGTCCCTTGAATAAGCGACCCCCCGGTTCACTAACTGTACCTCATGGTATGAAAAATAAAACTGGGCTATACAAATACTGAACCACCAAGTGGGCTCAGGCATAACCATTACAATACTACCTACCTTACATACAAACAATTTTAAATATCATGCCGAGATGAGAGACGTACACAACTGCCAACTATACACAGAGACATGCATCACTTTTGCCACTGAAGAAAATACAACCACACCTCTGAACAAACAAGTTGTACTACCACACCTGTGTTCCTTACTCCTTTCATTTTTGTTGCACATTTACTAATAAAAAAAATTACCAAATATATTTTTCAACTAAGTAGTAGACACCACAGTACCTCAGTTTGATTTGGTCTCTCAGTCTGGGATCCACCCCTTCACGTGAACTAGAGCCTGGTCCATCATCAAAATGACAAGTGGGTTGATACCAACCTACTCACAACATACAAAGCCCTTTTGATCTTGCAAACAGGTATGTAATCTAAACTCTTTCCAAACTAGCAGAAATTGACTAAAACTTCCTCACTGACCTGCTTCAGCTTTCTTTTACAAAGCACACATACATATACCAAAAAGACCTTTCCCCTTAAAAGGGAGGTGGTAAGCTAAGGCCACAAACACATTCAATTACCTCCTACTTTCACTGTAGCACCCAACCCCTGTTCTCATCCATTCAAATCAAATTGAGACGTCAGCAGAACCCTGTAGGTGTGTCACACCCTCATCTAATAACCATCTCCATATATGTACTCCAATCTTTTCTTCTTCTACGGACATTCCGCATGCATCCAAAACCCCCTTTCATGCTATTCATCCACACATTTTGCTAGTCTTTCTTTGTCCACTCTTTCCACAAGCCCAAACCACCTCAGTAGTTCTGCTCTATTCAACATCTCTTTCCAGTTTTGGCAATAGCTTAAAAAACAAAAAAAGTGGCAGTCATTTACAAGGTAGGCAAAAATTTTAATTTGCTTGTGCTTCCACTGAGAGGAACCACTGCCAGGGACAGATACAATGCAGCAAAACACAGCACCTTTAGTCTGTGTTTACACCAATCGTATCGATTCAAAAGAATCAGCACGATTCATGAATAGTGTTGATTCGCCACCAATGCAACTATTTACACCAGGCAAATCAGCATGATTTGAATGGACTCAATTTGCCAGGTGTAAATGGCTACATTGAAATTACTATAGCAAATAAACACGATTCATGAATCGTGTTGATTCTTCATGAATCAATTTGATTCTCTTGGTGTAAATGCAGCCTCAATATGGCCTGACAGCTGAAGCCGTTTTACCACCACTTCATTACACAGCAACCTACCCTCCGGGTAATCAATGGTCCCTGTACATGTGGATGATGCATTCAATCAGACTGCCACTATTTTAATTGCCATAAGACAACCTAACCATTCCATAGTACAATGACAAGTTCTTGGTACATTAGGGTAAAGCCATAGCTCTTCTATAATTAGAACTATAATGAAGGCAAAATAGAGGAGCCTTACCCCCAGAAATATCAGTAATTCACCTCTATTTTAATTATAAATGCAGAGAAATGAAAAGAAACATACCCAAAAAGTGTACCAGGGAACTGTGTCCAATGGAAGAAAGAACATAAATTAACTCCATGCATTCCTGCCCTATAACAGAAAATTACACAAACCAATTCAAGACAACCATATTTTCTATAGGTGTCATAAATGCACATAATGCACTTGCAAATCTGATAGCAGTCTTCACTCTTACTTGCTAAATAACCTACTCTTTGAAGCACTTGATAACTTTTAGACCAAGATTTAAACTCCCATTCTTCGTGATACTACATGGACCAAAGTACCGAATAGCGGTGGTCATTGCATGATGGATGCCAGATAAGTCTCCTTGTTGCCAATTTTCAAAATCCTCACCCTCAACTATACTTTCTCCACCTTTTCACACAAGGACAGCTGGTAACTGCTCTCTCCTCTTTCAGCCAGTACCACATGAATAACATAACATCCCAAAGTTGCTTCAAAGAAAGATCTATGGGAGGATTTGAAGACTTGCCTGTCACTTGGTACTCGTATCTTGCTCCATTCTCTCACCCAAACAGGACAGGGATGACGATCAGCCATGAGGTGGCATGATGGGAGAGAGAATGAATGGGTTGCTTTGACTTTGTCATCCCCTTTGTAAGAGGACGTTTTCCCACTCAAGAGCCTTACCACAACTTAACATCCAATTATATCATACTCCCACTCCATTATATTGTATTTTCTCCTCCAATAATTCATTGGAGATGGAACATCACACCACACTTAACAATTATCGTACCCTATCATCATGACCCACCTGTACCTATTCATACATTAAAAGACCTTACCCACCACCCTAAACTTGGGGTTGTTGAAACACTACATCCATTCACATCAACATATAAAATCCATTTAGCCACATATCACATTTAACTTTTCTAGGATAGTCTCAAGCAATACAATGAGGCACAGCTAACAATGCCTGACAACCAAAACTCTTACCCCTACTGCTTTCCTATATGGCAATCCATCTCCTCAACCATTCACCATAAAGCCGATGAGAACATCCCTTTAGGCCATGTAATGCTTCCATCTATCCACTCCTACTTTTTTGCATTCTCTTTCCCCTGTCCGTACAGGTGCAGCCCTCACAGACCCAGGATATCTGTCAAGTCTGACTGTACTTCCTCCACTTTCTCATACGAAGGAACTGACAAGTGAGTGCTCCCTTCCTACTATCTAAGCTGCCGACAAAAACGTACACATGTATTGTATGGGGGTTATCCCGTTTGTTGTCCCTCCTATCTAAGCACTTTGTGAATGATGAGTTATCCTTGTCCCACACCACACTGCTCATACAAAGCAATGCAGCAAGACATAACACCTATACAACAGGACCCAGACAACCAAACCTGGTTTATCCCTAACCATTTCATTATATGGCAACCCACTCCATGCTCCTTGTTCAATTGAGCAATATACAGAGTAGACAAGGAGGCCCAAAGGGATTTAAGGAACTTCCTCTTTTCTGCTCTATACATATTTCTAAGACAATACAAGGATGGAGTGAGATGGTTTTGCCATATAATGAACCATACATACATATACCAAGGGAGGTAGCCAAAGTCAAAAGGCATAAATTCACTCCCACCCATTTCATGCCCACATACTCCACTCCCATTCACCATCCGTCCCTCCCTCATTCCTTGGCTCCTCTTGGATGACAAGTTATTCCTACATCTTGCCCACTGCCCTGGGTCAGAAGCAATGCAACAAGACAGCACATCCACAGCAGGGCCATTTCATTTAATCAGTGATCTCCCTTCTGTCCCCTCATGCAGTATCAATGAAGACTAGGAAAAATCCATTCAGGCTGCATCAAAATATTCATACATACTCCCTAGCCCCTAACCACTCCCTTCCATACATTACAGCATCATCCACTATTCTCCACACACCCCTAACTTCTGTCTTCTCCCTTTCTTCCTCAACAGACATCCCCCTCTTTCCCAAGCAGTGGAGATTAACTAGTTTCTGTTGTTGGTCCTGCTATGGAGATGCTGTCTTGCAGAATCACCTCTGACCTGACCAGTGCAGCAGGTTACAGGCATGTCTATTCACAAGGTGCTAAGATAGGATGGACATAGAAATGATCCCACACCAACAATTGTCTCCAAGTTTCTTCCAAGAGAAATCTATGGGAGGTCCCAAGGACCATTGCCGGCTGCAGTGGGGGTGTAGGTTTCCCACTCAGTGAAACTCTAAGCAACAATTACCATCATTAACCTGACGTATCAAACACTTGTTGATATAACTAATATCACACCTGCTGCACTCATTGCTAGCTACACAGAACACTGCACCCTATTTAACAAGAAAGCACAAAAAGAAGTATGCCTCGTTCATTATCACAACAAAATGCAACACTTGTTCCATCCTGCCCAGTCTACCATGTCTTCATTTCATTGGTTCACAAGTTAGGTTCATCATTAATCTCTATTATACCCATCATATAACTTGCATAGTGATGCCACAGTCCCTGCCCCATTTCATCCGAGGTAACTTGATATACATTAATTAAAGCATAACATTAAATATGACACAAACAACAAATGGTTATAAAACTACAAAAGTGGAACAGTAACTGGTGGGTTCCCTTGAGATGTGCCTGGCCTGTCCTTCCCAGCCAGGTTTTTAAATGACAACAATGCACCATTCCTGCTGTGTGTTTGTGTGTGTAAGTTTGTTTGCGTTTGTTTTGTGCTGGACTCGTAATCAACACCCTCCCAAGTCAGAGCTTGTATTGTCCAATCTATGAGTGAGGTCATGACCTTACACCAAATGCATCTGTTCCCTTGCTCATCGTGGGGGGACAGTAATGGCTTGCAGTATTGTGATGCTTTTCAAGCTCCAAGCAAGGCCCAAATCTTGGACCTACTGCATGACAGCTCTCCATGCTAACCACTACAACAGCAAGCCACATGAGTGCATGTGTTTTACGTATGTGTGTGTGCACAGTGTCTGTGATTGGACATAATGACCATGTATTTGCTGTGTGCATGTGACCATGTGGTGTGTGCAAGAAAAATTTGTTGTGGGGAAGGCAGCAAAAGAGCTTGGGAAGAAGAAAGAAAAAGTGCATAAACTTGCACTAACAACATAGGCATGTTTGTCTGTCCAGCTGTTAAAATATTCATCTTAATATTTTGTATTACTGCAAGGGGATGACTAAATCAAGTCGAGAAGCTTGTGGGCATTGCTGGAAGGACCAAGAATTGACTAAGACACGTTTATCAAGCTTCTGACAGAACATGAGCTATGCCACTTGAAGTGGTGGTGACAAGGAAATATTTTCAGCACTAACTGGCAGCCTTCCAAACTCAACTCGTACATCATCTTTAATGTGCTTAAAACCACCAAATTTCGTTCCTCGCTCCCGATAACATAATTTTACGCCAATGGAATTTGCATCACAAATGGAGCTGGCTGTAGCGATTTTTGTTGAAACTATTGCTTTGGATGAAAAAAATGCATTTCTTTAAAGGAATCACAAACTCGAAATATTATTTACATTCTACTCTCTCAAAATGCTGCTGATGTCCATTTTTGCACAAATTTCTAAGGTTTTTCAGAGAATGATGCTTAATCAAGTGACATCAAGTTACTCAGGAATGATGTTTGGTTCTTAGTACAAACTTGTAACATCCAGCAACCTGGGAAGTACATTCGCAGAGCACAAAGGATTGAGTAAAGAATGTGTACGAGATAAGGGTTCAAGCTCCAAGATCGAAGTTTCCTTGCCTTCACCTGTAGTCCTGCCTATAGTCAGGTCATGCCCAATCTGACCTTAAGTACTCCCACCTTTAAGTACTCGAATTACAAGACTGTTAATGTTCAGCAGAGTTAACAAGAGAAGGTTACTAGCTGCCATCTTCTATAAGACCTCTTCTGGCTTCTCATTGAACTAAGTCTTTGGAAATGGCTAGTATGCACCTGATAAAACGAAAACTTTGAACAAGTTCATTATAGTCTACCTGATCCTAACATAAAGAACCTCCCAATGAGCTATATAATATTTCGTCTAATATACAGTGCCCTAGTCTATGCACTCATAAATCCTCTAATGAACATTAACACTTTTGGATTTCGATCTGTTCCCATAGCCACACCTCATGCACTCATCATATAAACTGTGTATGCTATATACATTTTGTACTTTTCCATGCTAAAAACTATCTACTTAAGAGTACTGACAAATTTCATCCCTGATATTACATCCAGTGGTTTTCCATTGCCGAAACCCATCTGAATGAGGAATATTTAGAAATCATTATCTTACAAAATTCATAAAAAATTATCTCAAGTTACATAATAATGTATGATAATTGTGGTTTAAATAATGAACCATAACCAAGACTGGTTATGCTCACTCTGAAGCGATGGGAGACGGAGGAGGTGGGTACGGTGCACGGACACAATACGACCGTTCTGTGGTGGGAGACGGGGATGGAGGACAGGATGTGGGGGTACAGGAAGTCAGGTCACACATATAGTGGGTCTGAGGAGTTGGCGGAGGTGGATATGGATCCGAGTCGTAGTCGGTCATGTGTGGTGAAGAATAGTACGTGGTGGGAGTATAACAATGAGGTGTTGCTCGAGATGGTGGGAGGACTGTGGATCCGTTGTAAAAATCAGAGTCGTCACAGACATCTGTGGAGCACGGAGTAGGAGGGGGAGGACGATTACGAGTCTTGTAATGACGGTATGAGTGGAGGGTTGAAGTAGGCGCTGGGTGGGGATGGAAGCAACAGTGAGGTTCTCTGCAGCGTCCTCTAGTATCTGTGACTGGTGTAGGGGGTGGATTGAGGGTTTCCCTTGGATAGTGAGTCATGGAGGAGGATGAAGATGACGCCCCGGTGACTGGTGCCTTGTCGTACAAGGCCCGCGACCCCCCACTTGAATTTATCATACAATGCCCTATAGAACTTGAATTTGCAACTACCAAAACCCCGCTAGGTGCCCCTGCCACTACACGTCTGTCTCCGGGCGGTGGCTCGCCCCGGACCCCAGAATAAATTTTTCCAATAGAAACGACCCTATATGCATTGTTCCCCCCAACTTTACCCTGGTGAGGTTCTAATTCATGGTCATCCAGAAGAGATGGTCTACGTCTACAGTACACAAATAGAGCCGCCACACACACAAGTACAGCCACAGAAGCAATTACTCCAACAATGTAGGGAGCTTTGCTCGAGGAAGCTGGTATTTCCCGGCGATGCTGCCGACACAGGGGCGAGTCCAAGTAGCTGGGACAGTGGCTTGTTTTCCCACAGTGCAGGGAAATGTCGAGGCACTTCCCTGTTGAGACGCACAGAAACTGTCCAAAGTTGCAGCACCTGTACTCGTCACTTGCATCATGGCACTGCTTCACACCATCACACCACTGTGATTTATCTGTAATGGAAAAAATATACAGTGTATAATACATGCATACATATGTGTGTACACACACAATGTCAGGCTCTGGAGTGGAAGCAATATTTTGCTGCAATGCTTTCAACCAGAGTAGTGTGGTGGGGAACACAGATGACCATTCTTCTACGAGGTGTTGATATAGCGAGGGCATTAAATAGGTTTTAATGTGCATGTAGTGGGTGTGTGCTTTGATGTGGTCACTCCCTTGCAATGGAGCTGACAGTAAAAGCACACACCAACAACATTGCACATACAAAAAAAAGAAGAGAAAAAAAAAAAAAACTACTTCCGTCATGGTCTATCTGTTCATACACATCTTGTTTATCTATACCAAGGGCCTCTTCCTCCTTAAATGGAAGGTATCCAGCCAAGGCACACACACACACACTCCCCATCCTCCACTCTCATGAATGAAGGGACATCCTTGTCTCCTGCCCACTGCCTAGGTAAGAAGCAATGCAGCAAGGCACAGCACATCCATAGCAGGGCCACTCCATTTACACAGTGACCATCCCTCCTCATCCCCCTCAGGCTGTACCAAAAACTAATATAAATTAGAAATCCATACTGATAAAATCACTACATCAACTACCCCTATATATCTATATAACAAGAGCTTTTGTCCCCCTTACTAGGGAGGTAGCCAAATCAAAAGGCATATTCCCACTCCCACTGCTAGGAACAACTACGACTAGTAATGATGAATTTATCACTAACTTTAAATACCTTTAGCTGGAGACTAGCATATGGCCATAGCCACAGGGATAACCACACAAATCAAAGAAGAAACCTGATTTTGTTGTATGTATTCCATAATACTGAATGGTGTAAAATTACATATTTTTTATCTTGTGTGTGCCCTGTTTCTAAGCTAATTCTTGTGTTGATATTGCTATCATGCCGAGTACCTGAATGGAGACAAAGTAACCATACACCAAAACTTACCTATACACTGTCCATTCTGACACTTGAACTGTGACGGCTGACACGTAGGCTGCGGGCAGTCCATTTCGTCACTTTTGTCCAGGCACTCCGCTCTCCCGTCACATCTAGGAACACAAAGATCCAAGAATAAGAAACAACCTAACATCCCAAAGGCCTTTTTCCTCCTTTTAATCCCTTCCATACGGTTCAAAATCTCGCGGGCAGCAGCCAATGCCAGCCGTATGACGTGTCGTAATCATACTCGCATCATAAAATATAGTCACCGCTTATATTTATCATTCTCTATTTCACCCATGAATTTTGAAAACCATAGAGAATGCGACTCAGGGCAGATTAAGAGAGAATTTAAAAAATAGGGGTGACTACAATAAATATAATCAAGATGCCGATATGGCATCGTTGCATATTCAATTGCTCCTCATGCCGCCTACGTGTGCGGCACCGTATGGAAGGGGTTAAAGGGATTTTTTTTTTTTAAATCAAAGCATGCAAAGAACCTTCACATAAATATATTTGCGTTATTAGACCCTGTGCTGGGGTACTGCCTCCAGTTATATGCAGTCAAAACTTTGTGAATTTTGTTGGGCTTCGCAATGTTTCAGAAATGAGGTGTGGAAAGAGTGGTTGATTTATGGAATTTTTGGCTCGAAGGCCAAGCGCCGGAGCCGGTAGGCTGTGGAAAGAGTGGGCAGGTATGGTTGTTCAAGGAATACTGGGATGGTTTGTGCATATGGAAAGAATGTGAAAAGAGAATAGCAAAGAGTAAGGAGGGCAAAGGTAGGAGATAAATTGTGAGAAAGACCAGGAATGAGGTGGATGGATGGTGTCAAAAGGGCTCTGGATGCAAGAGGGATATCTGTTTAACAGGGGGGAGAGAGCAAGAGATAGGTGGAGGAGAATAGTTATGAAACAGTGCACATATGTCCATCTGCACCTTTTTTTCCTTTTCCTCTCTACCTGATTCAACCCCCCTCACTCTTTTCTCTCCCTTCCAAAACATCTTTTTATTCTTTTAAATATTTTCCTACTCTACATCTACTTTTTTTTTCTTGCACCTCTCATATGCTTCCCAAATCCTAATTTTCAGCCAATCCACATATACTCACTTCTCTTCTACTACCATTTTCACCCCATCATCCCTGCACTCACTAACCTTCATTCTATTCCCTCCAATCCTCCTTGAAACAAACCCATTCCTCTTCTACTCCTACTCTATCCACTGCCACCACCTACACTTCTCTCAACTTGTCCTAGTATTCCTATTCCTATGTATTCAATTTGTTTACTTCAAGCATCTCTATCTTTTCACCCTTTTCCTCTTCCTTCCTCCACACTCAATATTCTTTATACCACACAAAATAATCTGGCACTCTCCCACTCTCTCTCCTAAGAACATGGACATCTAGAGTTCTTCTTATCCTATCTTCAGAAACCACTACATAATCCATTAACCACCTTTCCATGCACACTTGCGCTTAGGTTTCTTAAACACTGTTTTCTATCAACACAACTTGATTAACATTCCTCCCAAAACTCTCTATGCACTCATCTAAATCTATAAAAAAAAAAAATAATAATAATAATAATAATAATAATAATAATAATAATAAAGAAATAAATAAAATAAATAAAAAATAAATAAAAAATAAATAAATAAATAAATCCCTTTTTCACTATTCTCACTGCCAGGTCCATATGTGATTACAAAAACCTACATCTCCCATCCCTGTTTTACCCTCAACCTCATTTATTTTGAAGGTGTTTTGCTCCACTACACCACATGCTTTCCTATCTCACCATTCGCCAACAGAGCTACTTCTTACATCCCTCACCACTATGGACACTCCCCACTACACTCCCAAACTCAAAACTGCCCCTCCCTTTCAACTAAGTTTCAATTCATGCTAATACATCCATCTTATCACAAACATACTATCATTTCCCTTTTATATGTACCACAACCATGCACATTTAATTACCCAAATTTTTGGGTTCTAGTTAGATTTCTCTTCCCAGGCCCTTTTATGCTTTAACTTCTCATAGTATGAGCATTCAGAGAGTAGGATGCCTAGTCCCGTCACTCTGTCCCAATTTGTCACCTTTTATGACTCGCATGGGAATCACGGCAGCAGATCCCCCCTCCCCCTTTACCACAGAGGGTTTTTTTTAATCTACCCTGGATGTCTGAACTCCAGTCACTTGTAAATTTAGTTCTCATGGAAGATAGTTTTGACCTGGAAAACCATAAGCACAGGGGAGGTCGAATGATAATGTTTAAACATAATTAGGAACAACATGTCAGATCTAAACAAGTTCAATTATTTTTCTTACCTCCATTTCGTAGGAATGCAACTGACTTTTCCCATATGGCATCGGAATTGTCCAGGCTCACAATTTTGAGGGTCAATGCAGGTCTTGTTGTCATTCCCAAGAGTTTTATAGCCTGGGCAGGCACAACGCTGTGTCTGACCTGTTGCCCCACTTGCTAAGCAGAGATGGCTGCATTCACTGCCTGTCAGGCAAGGGTGATGCAACTGGCCCTGCAGACAGTGAAAATGTACCTTTACATATATTCCATCAAAATAATATATTCAATCTCAGTACATTGCATTCAAACAAAAGCCCATCAGAATAACATATATCAAGGACTATAAGAGGTGTGGACAAGTCAAAGCACACATCCACTTGTGTGTATGGGTAACAATGTTGGAGAAGAATACACATTTCATGAGGATGCAACAAGGTTCAATTTTCATAAAGATTGAAAGGGATGAGGATGTCCCTTCTCCCGTGACTAATGGTATATGCATTGATGGTACAATGGGAAAGCCAACAAATGTTTATGGATGGTTGTTGAGTGTGTATGTGTTCTGACTTAGCCACCACCTTCTAAGGGCAGAAAGACCTTTTGGTGCATGCATGTACTTGTCATTCCTTCCTTCAACCAACTGATTCCATAACTGTACCTTTGAGAGCCGAGATGACACGGTCACAATGTCTGAAAGATGGGATATTCTACCCTGGACTTTCTTTCGCTGTTCCCCAGTTACTTTATGAGCCCTTTCCACTACGAAGAGATCACGGTCAACCCAGTAAACAAAGTCTCCTTGCAATGCCACACCAACAGGCTCCTGCAGGTCAGTGTCTACAAGTGTTCTCCTGAAGATGATAAGAGGAGAATTTATTAACAAAAATTTCCCCCCAAGAACAGACTATGTATTTTCCATGTTCACTGTATAAATCATGTGACACACAGCTTACATACCGCTCTTTCCCATCGATGGTTGCTGTTTCTATGCGTTTGGTCATTGTGTCGGCCCATACAATGATGTCATCTTCTAAATCGACTGCAATGGCAGATGGTGCTTCCAAACCTTCAGATATCAGTGCTTGACGCTCATGACCATCCAGTCTTGCCCTCTCAATGCGAGGGGGTGTTACCATGTTGATAAAAAACACAAGACCTTTCTGTGGGTGTATTGCCAAAGAACGTGGCTGGTCCTGCCGGTCCCATCCAACAATACTTCCAACCTGTAAAGAAATATGCATACATAAAAACTGAGTGATACAGTTAAAGTATGAATTAATAACCATTTCATCACAATCAATCCACTGCCACAGTTCTCTTGCAGATTTACAAGCCCCCAGGAAACTATATATATGGCCAGTGGTCCGGTTTAAAGTTCATCTAGTCAATACCATTCCCACCCATTCCATTTCCTATATATTCCACTACCCTTCACCCTCCACCCTCCCTCTTATCTTGGCACCTCCTGGATGACGGGTCATCCCTGCATCCTGTCCACACCAAAGGCTTTTTTGCCCTTACAAGGGAAGTAGACAAAAAGCAAAGGCATAAAGACCACTCGCACCCATTCCATCCCCAACATACTCCACTCCCCTCCACCCTCTTATCTTGGCACCTCCTGGATGACGGGTCATCCCTGCATCTTGCCCACTGCCACTTTAGCAAATTCAATTCATTTAGAATAAATGACTACCTTCTTGAGAATTGAACTTAGCTCTCAGTAATTGCAAGACTTCACTGGAGTCCACAAGGCTAAGATTGATGCTACAAAAAACTGCACCTGGAACTACCTAACAACAATCCTGAGCAAACTCATTTAGCCAAAAATAACTCACTTCATCAAGTCAAAGGGCAACCCTCATTTATTCCATTTGTTGAAAAGTGAGTTTAGGAATACATTATACACATAAAACTCCAAAGACATCTCCCTTATAATGGAAGGACCCACCCCCACCCATCACCCATTTGTTTCCCTTCTATCTTGAATCCTCATAGAGAAGGGTCACCCCAGTCTCTCACTCACTGCCGAGGTCAAAAGCAATACAGCAAGACGCATCACATCCACAACAGGGCCCCACCAAGCAGTCCTCCTTTCTTACCTCGGTGCCATCCAGACGAGTCACATTGATGATGTTCGAGAGAGCACAAGACCAAAAGAGCAGACGGGAGTAAGGTTCGATTGCCATGTCGTACGGATGAATCCGATCATGTGAAGTGTTGTCTACAAATATTTCGCCACCTGTCCCATTGTCGTAAGACCGCTTGATAGCCTGAGATCGTCCATCTATCCAATAGACTTGGTGGTTCACTGGGTCATAATCAATGGCCCTCAAGTTACGTAGATTATGGATAGGAAGTATGACAGTTGGGCACTCTTGAGCATCCAGTACCAAGCGTGTAATTTCTGTCTTCTGGCTATAGAGGAAGAAGGAATCTGGGTCTGCAAACGATAATAGGAAAGTTTTAATGGACTCTAAACAAAAATGCAAGTTGTCAATAAAAACTAATACCTGTAACACATACATACATATACCAAGGCTTTTTCCCCCTTACAAGGGGGGTAACACAAACATAAAAGAAACACACACAAGCATCATCTGAACACATTTAATATGGAGGAATCTTCCAGGGCTTACACTTTCTGGACCAGGACCAGGATTACTATCAACTTCATCTATATTTCCTCCACCTTTTCACATTAGGAAAGCAGACTGACACTTGGCAAATGCTCTTCTCTTTCTAATACTATCAACCAGTGATACAAACACTTGGGACTGATGCCATATTAGTATGAGATTGTTTCTATGATGCCTTATAGTCAAGAGATCAGTTGTCTGGCAGTTCTAGGAAATACAAATTTGATGGAAATATCTTGAGACGAGTCTGAACATAGTGTCAGCCTCTTAGGGCACCTCAAAATGAAAAAGAGGGAGGGAGGATATGACTACCATCCTTCTCAAGACCACCTCATACAAGGATCCTTAGTCCCTGGTACATATGAATTACTTGGCCATCTCCTTTCCCATCTAAAAGGATGTATGTTCTGGAAGTGAGTATTAAGGGAGAGCGACTGGAGGAAGTGGATAGTTTTAGATACTTGGGTGCAAATGTGGCAGGGAAAGGTGGAGTGAAAGTGGAGGTAGAATGTAGATTGAGAGAAGTGAGTAAATGCCTTGGTGGATTAAAGAGTGTAATGAGGAATAGACATTTGGGAATGGATGCGAAGAGGAAACTATATGAAGGAGCGATTGTCCCAACAGCACTGTATGGGGCAGAAACATGGAACATAAGAGAAGAAGAGAGAAGGAATTTGAATGTGTTTGAGATGAGGTGTCTGAGAAGTATGATGGGGGTTACTAGGCTAGAGAGAGTGAGAAATGAGGAGGTGAGGAGGAGAACAGGGGTGGAAAAGGAGCTGGGAGATAGGGTTGATGAAAGAATATTAGGATGGTTTGGACACATGGAAAGAATGAGTGAAGAAAGACTAGTAAAAGAGGTGTGGAAGGCAGATGTGGAGGGAGTGAACATGAGGGGACGTCCCAGGATGAGGTGGATGGATGGGGTGAAGGGGGGTTTGGGGAAGAAGGGAATGTCTGTTGAGGAAGGACAGGAGAGGACAGAAGACAGGGGTGAATGGAGAATGGTTGTATATGGATGATGTTGTGATTGCATGAGGTGGAATGGGCGGGTGGATGGGGGGTGAGGTAGTATGGGAATGATTTTATGCCTTTTCTTTTTGGCTACCCCCCTTGTAAGGGGGAAAAAGCCTTGGTATATGTATGTATGTATGTTCTTTTATTACACCCATCTCTTAAATAACTGTGTGAGAAATAAATTGACACAGCCCGAAGGGATTTCTCCCTGTCTTCTTTTTTTCTGCATGAGGGGAAGCCACCAATCTAATGAGGAGGCCTTGCTGTGGATATGCTGTGTCTTGCAACACCGCTTCTGACCCAGGGCAATGGGCAAGATGCAGGGATGACCTGTCATCCAGGAGGAGCCAAGATAATAGGGAGGGTGGGAGTGGAGCATGTGGGGATGGAATGGATGGGAGTGGATTTTATGCCTTTGTTTTTTGACTACCTCCCTTGTAAGGGGGGGAAATGCCTTTGGTGTATGTATGTATGTATACCAAGGTTCTTCACCCTCATAAGGGGGGTTAGCCAAGTCAAATACATCCACACACTACCATCCACCACCCTTGTTTCCTTCTTATCTTAGCTCCTCAAGGATGAAAGGTCATCTGTCTCCTCCCCAGTGCCCAGGATAGAAGTAAAGCAGCAAGACATGGCACATCTATAGTAGGGATGCTCCACTTACATAGCAACCCCCATTCCCATAACCTCATGCAGAAAATAGAGAAGACAAGGAGAAATCCTTTTGGGCTGAGTCAAAATATCATCCATACACAACCATCTTCCACTCACTTATATCTCATACCTTCTCTCTTCCTTGCTCAATACACATTCCCCTTTTACTCAAAACCCCTCAGGTTTACTCCATCCACATCTGTTTTCCACACCTCTTTTACTAATCTTTCTTTACTCATTCTTTCCATGTGTCCAAACCCTCTCAATAATCTTTCAACAGCACTATCCACCAGATCCCTTTCCACCCTTGTAACCCTTACTATTCTTCTCAGACACTTTTAAGTCAGACATTTAGATTTTTATTTTCTACCCTTAACAGTTTTCCCCCAAACCCCCATACATCTGCAATACCTCCCACAGCGCTTTCCTGTCTACTTTGTCATAACGGCTGAAAAAATGTACATACATATACCAATGGCTTTTTTACCCCTTACAAGGAAGGTAGCCAAATTCACAGGCATAAAATCCACTCCCATTCACTCCTTTGCCTCCTCCTGGATGACAGGTCCCTGCATCTCACCCACTGCCTTGGGTCAGAAGCAATGTAGCAAGACACAACACATCCACAGCAAGGCCATTTCATTTAGTTGGCAACCCCCACCCTCCGTCCCTTCATAACACTGACAAAATGACTATTTCTGCATGAGGGGATGGAGGGGTGGGGGTCGCCAATTAAGTGAAGCAGCCTTGCTGTGGATGTAATGTGTCTTGCTCCATTGTTTCTGACCCTGGGCAATGTGTGGGAAACAGAGATGACCCATCATCCATAAGGAACTAAGATGAGGAGGTGGAGGGTGTGGAATGGGTGGGAGTAGGTACATTGCCTTAACTATCTCCCTTACATAGGGAGAGAAAAAAATATATATATAAAAAAATAAAAATAAACTCTCGGTATATTGATAGACAAAATTACATGATCAACTTACGCCGACATGTCTTTCCATCTTTCTGCAACTTAAAATGTGTGGGGCAGGAACAGATATGAGTCCTTTCAACAACAACTGGACTGGGCATAGTGGCAACAGCTGTGGGAGTGACTCCATCTTCAGCAGGCTGTGTGTGAACAGTGGATGCTGGAAAGGGGGCAAGACTGGCCGGTGGAGTGGGAGCTGGGGGGAAAGCCAGGCACAGATGTGAGCAGCCTCCATTGTTAGAGGTGCAAGGGTTGCTGCCAGACTGACGAGACGAATGGTACACCAAGATGTCTGTGATGAAGTCAAGCCGTTCCTAGAAAGGAAAAAAACTTTTTCAATGCAAAATTTGGCGGAAAGGCTCCAAATTTAGAGAACATTAGAGATGGGGAGTGTTTCTTTTCTAACTGATCCCTACATTGGTTCCTGCCACACTATAAAATAGATTAACATATCTTCCCACTCAGTAATAGTAGGACCCAATAATAGTAACAGTATTTGTTTTCTTGGGTTTCACTGACTGGGAACCCAAATACAGCCAGGATCTGAGAGTAATCCTCACATCCTCCCATAGATCTCAGTAGGAAGATAAGTTAGATGAAGAATGATATGGGGATACACCAACAGCAATTTAACATTTCCAACACCAACCTGGATTTTAGTGCGGTTGTCTCCGGTCAACTTTTCTGCTCGTTCTATGAAGCCCAACTTCCAGTCAGCCCAGTATATATGGTCCTTATACAAGGTTAGGCCATATGGTTGTTGTAGCCCAACCAGTATCTCCTGAAGGGGTAAATTCATCAAAACATACACATTAATGACTTGTATCCATTTGTTGACAATACAGTAATTGCTCCCATACCCAAAGTAATTGGGCCACTGCATTTTCTGATCTGGAGAGTATTTGGACATGAGATAAAATCATTCACCCTAACTAAAGTCTCCACTCTGCCACTCCAGTGGAATATAAATAAATTGTATGATAATGGCAAGGTTCAGATACGAGAATACAGCATATACATGCAGCAGATAATTTGCATATGTACACAACATGCTTCTATGTACATACATACATATACCAAAGGCTTTTCCCCCCTTATAAGGGAGGCAGCCAAAAAGAAAAAGGCACAAAAACCATCCCCACCCATTCCATCCCTAAATACACTCCACTCCCCTCCACCCTCTACCCTCCCTCTCATCTTGACACCTCCTGGATGACGGGTCATCCCTGCATCTTGTCCACTGCCCTGGGTCAGAGGCAGTGTCGCAAGACACAGCACATCCACAGCAAGGCCGCTTCATGTAATCATCCAAATTAATATCCCCTTCATGTATCCCTTCCTACCTTTCCTGAAATGTCCCTTACCCCTCACCCCTCCTCACCTTCCTGTTCCTGCCATCTAGGTCACTGCTTTCAATCTTCTTGTTGTCCAGGTCAGTCCAATATAACCTTCTATCCTCAAAGTCTATGGTGAGTCCATTGGTTCTCTTCACGTTGGTTATGATGCGTTCCGGGTTACTGCCATCTAGATTGGCTCTGGCAATATCTGGGCTATCAGCTCTCCATTCAGACCTAAGGATTTGGAAGCCAAGAACCATAATATGTATTTCTTATCCTTGTATGGGACCTCGATGATCAACACCCAACTTTCTCCAAGGTTTCAAACTGTACATAGGAGGGCTGAGGTACTTGCAAATGTGTGTTCTTCCACTCCTCTTTAGCATTCAAACATTAATTCCCAAACTACTCACCAATACATCAGGCCTTCTCCTGGATCTAGGGCAAGGGAATGTGGCTCCTCCACTTCTGTCCACAGCAAAACTCTCCGTGACGATCCATCTAATCGAGCCACCTCAATCCTTATCCACCATAAAAAATTAATAATTGTATTGTAATAGTATTCCTGCACAAGATGCTCTTGCTCTATATAACAGTGATAAATGTAGATACTACTAAAATGCAACAACCTAATATCATATGCACCTGTTGTACGACAAATCCGCCCAATAGATGTTTCGTGCAAGCCAATCCACGGCCATTCCTTCCGGTAGCTGCAAACCAAACTCGATGATATGTTCAAGTTGGGAGCCATTCAAGAATGACCGAGAAATGGCCTTTGATTTGATGTCTGTCCAGTACAAGCGGTTTTCACTGCTGTCAAAGTCTATTGCCCTGCAATGACCAAAACAATTTGTCTCAATAGCCAGCAAAACAACTGATCACAACTATATCTAAATCTTCCCCTATATCAGTGAGTAATACTTGTGATACAAGGTTATATCAGATGAAATTATCAAAAGCCATGTATTCAGGCTTCAGCATTAAAAACGTATACAACAAGATATCACGTAAACACGTTTAAACCCAGTGTAAAGTGTAAGTTGTCCTTACATAGCTTCCTTAATTCCTGTGACAGGAATGGGCACATTTTTGTGGTTGGCTTGCAAAGAGATACGGTGGATGTCCTCCTTCTGGGCGTACAAAAGAAAAGCCTCTGGGACCACACACTCTTTCTCGTCACTCGTCAGCTCATACCCTACCATCAACCATTACACGATTATGAAAAATATAATCTAAGAAAGAAGTTGTTGTTTAAAAGAACATGTAAATATATACAAGTCTACATAGAAAGTTCTCTGTGCACACTGTGAAAGGCTACCAATTGGAATGGATCACAAGGACAGGTGATCACCCTATCCAAAATCATTCTTAGATCAAGAGTCAGGGTATGCTTTGACTTAGCCAATCCCCTTTGGCTAAATATATCATTTTGGATGGAGGAGTGGGAGTTGTCAAATAATAAAACAGTTGGAGTAAATCGGCTCAAATCATCAGGAAGAGCCACCTTGCTGGATCGCCTTCAACCTGAGACGGGACAGGAACCGCCCTTTGTCCCCAATCTGCCTTTAACAGAGTGCAACAAATAATGACAACAACAGGTCTCAACAGTCTATTAAATAAGAATTACCGATGGGGCAGCCACATATGTAATCGTGTGGCCGATTCAGGCAAAGGTGAGAGCATCCTCCGTTGTTTTCAGCACATGGGTTGGTGCCCAGCTCTTGATTGATGTTCACAGCTTTCAAACCCATTAAATCTGGCAGTTGATCTATGATGACCTCTCTCCGAGTACCTGTGCAGGATGGCATACAACAAATGCATTTAGAGGCAATATCCCTAACAGAGGAAAGACTACTGGCAAATAAAATCTTCATATTTTACATTAACTTTGGGAAGCAGATAAATAGTCCATGGGCAATGAATGGTGTACACAATATTTCCTGTGCAGTGAACTTTACCCTCTTCACATATGTTCCTCTACCCACTATCCTTGAGGAGCTAAGAAGAGAGGGATGAAAGGGTGGTGGAGGGGAGTGGGATGGGTGGGAGTAAATACATGTCTTTGCCTTGGCTACCTCCCTTATAAGGGAAAAAAAAAAGCTTTTGGTATATACATAGATTGAGACCCACTAGAAAAAAAAATAAAATAAAAAATAAACAAATAAATAACATGCTGCCCATTCTCAAATTATCTCATTCCCCATATCAACATCACCTATTCCCTTCTTATTTGCTTGAATATCTTACCAGTCTGTTTGTGGACTCTTTCTATGTTCCTTCTCTGCCACTCTGTCCAATAGACATAGTCCCCAAGGAGAGAGAAGCCAAAGAAGTGCGGAACTTGATCACTCAACAATTCTCGCCGCTCCTTTCCGTCCATGTTTGCATACTAAAAGGATGAAAACATATCCAAATACATAAATCTACAAATGAGACATCTCAATCCCACAAATGACAATACTACAATATTACATCCACCAAATTCTTCCATACAATGGACCAATGGCCCATACGTCATTCAAGATAGAAAAAAGAAAACGTTAGACAAACCTCAATCTTGTCCTTCTCAGCATCACACCAATAGATGCGTTGATTTTCATAATCGATGGCAATACCATTGGGCCATCCAATACCTTTGGTAATGATTACTTTCCTCATGGAGCCATCCAGTGCGGCTCTCTCAATTTTTGGTTGTTCACCCCAGTCAGTCCAGAACATGAGACCTCCCACCGGATCTAATGCGATGGCTCTAGGCTCATCAAGATCATCTGTTATCAAAATCTGTTGGAAAAGATAAGTAAGTGAATATGGGGGAGTGGCCAAATCAAATGACACAACTAATTAACAACCATAGATGACCTCAACACTTCATGAATGAAGGTCCATCCCTACTCCCAGTCACACTATGCAAACTAACCACTTCAGTATAAGTCAAATTCTCGTGCACAGCATCTGTTGCCATATGAATGATGCATAACATTATTCGCATTATAAAATATAATCACAGAAAATGTGATCTAACCAGTTCATGTAACCTGAGGGTAACACATGGACAACTACAAAAAAATATGATCAAGATGCCAATGCTGAGGTACAAGTGGGTTAACCCCTTCCATACGGTGCCGCACACGTAGGCGTCATGGGGAGCGAGTGTATTCGCGAGGCTGCCATATCGGCGTCTTGATTATATTTATTGTAGTCGCCCCTCAATAATGACATTCTTTCTAATTCTTTTGTAATCGCATTTTCTATGGTTATCAAAATTCACGGGTGAAGAGAGAACGATCGATATAAGCGGTGACTATATTTTATGATGCGAGTATTATTACGACACGTCGTACGGCTGGCATTGGCTGCTGCCACCGAGATCCAAGTCCATGACGCCTACGTGTGCGGCACCGTATGGAAGGGGTTAAGGGCAACAAATATGGCAAGGAAGACACTTAGCTGTACAGCTACCACATTCTTAATTATACAGCATCTCTAACATTTTCAATAACTCGACAAGAATCTCGTCAAAATTACCTTCCTCGAAGATCCGTTCAGTCTAGCTACCTCGATACGTTCTGTACCCGAATCTGTCCAGTAGAGATTTCCTGCTATCCAGTCAATCGCTACACCATCTGGATGTTTTATTTCTGTACTGACTAACGTCTCCTCTTCAGATCCATCAAGCTTAGCTCTCTTGATGCATAATGCCTGAAAACAGAGTACATTTTTCTATAGAAAAGTAGTTTTTAATTAATGCAATTATTTTTTTCAACTTGTAATAAAGCCATTAACCACAATGCAAGGTGGTTAGACACAGGAGAAAATCTACATCCCTATGATTGCTATCACAATAGACCTTTTCAAAGGCAATGCAGCACATCCACAACTGATTTGCCCTTGCTGTTTCACAATATGGCAAACCCCTTCATTATCCACTCAACAACACTTTATGAAGCAGACCATGAGACCATGTCAACTCTTCATTCAATTACAACCATCATCCATTGATTTCTATCTCTAGCAATATTTCTTCTCTGCTCAAGAGACATTCCTCCTACATCAAGTGTCCCCTTCACCCTGTATGTCAACCTTATTCTTGGTCTCCCACTCAAGTTCACTCCATCCACTCCTCTCAACTCTCTTTGCTACTCTTTCCTAACTCATTCTCTTCATATGCCCAAACAATTCTCTGCATGCTTTTGATCTACCTATCCAACAACACCCTTTTCCACCCTGTTCGTCTCACTTCCACATTTACCACTCTATCCATCCTTGTAACAACTACCATACCATGTTTAGGCTTTTCCTTTCTACCTTAAAATTTATATGCAAAGAATTTTGTCTGAGGGGTACACCAATACATGTTCAACCCCCAGAAATCCAAAATTGTTTAACAACTTAACTTACCTCATCATCTGTCCAATATATGTGACGACCAACAGGATCAAAGTCTACAGCCACAGAGTCTTTGACTGCCGAAACGGGTAAAATAATAGCAGTGTGATCCTGTGTGTCGAGGGAAATAATACGAATGTCTGCCCGCCTTGCCAACAAAAGGAACTCTTGGGGGCCTGAAAAAGACAAACTTAACAATAACAGTTGGCACAAGTTTCATTGAAAATGCAGCTTATGTTGACTGATCTTCAAGCCCAATCTGGAAGCCGAATGTCACAACAACCGCACCTCTACGCGGAGGCGAGTGTTGATGGAGATGGACAGTAAGTAGATGATCCACTCCGTCATCTACCTCGCAGGTACTGAACATTTGCTGCACCATTTATTACTATTCCCTCATACTAGTCAAGATGTTTTAATTTTTTCAGCCAAGGCACATTTCCTGAATTGGAGTACTGGCCATATAGTGATATGTAATCAATACTTAAAGGGACTGAGGCACTTCTATAGATCAGAGCCATAAAGAATGTTGAAAGCAAAACCCTACTCGTATATTAATGTTGAACCTCTCCTTAATTCTAAATTTCCACCTCTTCTTTTTCTTATGTTCCTACAATGGGATTGAGGAAGCTGGTGGCAGAGTTTGGGAGAGTATGTGATAGAAGAAAGCTAAAGATAAATGTGGGTAAAAGTAAGGTGATGAGATGTACAAGGGGTGAAAGTGGCAGTAGACTGGAAGTGAACATTAAGGGAGAGCGACTGGAGGAAGTGGATAGTTTTAGATACTTGGGTGCAAGTGTAGCAGGAAAAGGTGGAGTGAAGGTGGAGGTAGAATGTAGATTGAGAGAAGCGAGTAAATGCCTTGGTGGTTTAAAGAGTGTAATGAGAAATAGACATTTGGGAATGGATGCGAAGAGGAGACTGTATGAAGGAGTGATTGTGCCAACAGCATTGTATGGGGCAGAAACGTGGAACATAAGAGAAGAAGAGAGAAGGAGTTTGAATGTGTTTGAGATGAGGTGTCTGAGAAGTATGGTGGGGGTTACTAGGCTAGATAGAGTGAGAAATGAGGAGGTGAGGAGGAGAACAGGGGTGAAAAAGGATTTGGGAGATAGGGTTGATGAAAGAATATTAGGATGGTTTGGACACATGGAAAGAATGAGTGAAGAAAGACTAGTAAAAGAGGTATGGAAGGCAGATGTGGAGGGAGTGAACATGAGGGGACGTCCTAGGATGAGGTGGATGGATGGGGTGAAGGGGGCTTTGGGGAAGAGGGGAATGTCTGTTGAGGAAGGAAGGGAGAGGACGGAAGACAGAGGTGAGTGGAGAATGGTTGTATATGGATGATGTTGTGACTGCATGAGGAGGAATGGGCGGGGGGGTGGGGGGTGGGGTAGTATGTGTGAGTAAATTTTGACGCAGCCCGAAGGGATTTCTCCC
Organism: Oratosquilla oratoria; assembly: GCF_046742065.1. Lineage (NCBI taxonomy): Eukaryota > Metazoa > Arthropoda > Malacostraca > Stomatopoda > Squillidae > Oratosquilla > Oratosquilla oratoria. The sequence goes on from NC_134799.1 coordinate 2,600,983, forward strand.
CGTCCTCTCCTTATATGCAAAGGGGGACGGAGAGGGGGGGTCGCCGATTAAATGAAGCGGCCTTGCTGTGGATGTACTGTGTCTTGCGACACTGCTTCTGACCCAGGGCGGTGGGCAGGGTGCAGGGATGACCCGTCATCCAGGAGGTGCTCAGATGAGAGGAAGGGTGGGAGGGGTGTGGAGTGTATTTAGGGATGAAATGGGTGGGAGTGTTTTTATGCCTTTCCCTTTTTGGCTACCTCCCTTGGAAGGGGGAAAAAGCCTTGGTATATGTATGTATGTATGTATGTCCTACAATGGGGAAAAGAATAGTGCCACCATGTTCCTATGTGGGTCACACAAAACAACTAAATGGGATGAAGTGTGGGGACCAGGAATCCTGCTCTATGTAAATTCCTCCCATGGGATAAAGAATCCAACCAGAACCCTGGTAACCGAGTAGTTGAATGTGCATTGTTGTATGCCTGTGAGAAGATGGATGTGTTAGAATTAATTGAAACTAAACTGAAAGGGAAAGGTAAGTATACAAGTGTACTGGGTAAGGTATCTGGAGAGGAAAGTGGGGGGATGGGAAGGAGTGTCTGCTGGCATGTGATTATATGTTTATATGTGTATATGGTTGGATGGAAGGAAGTATCATCCAGATTATTGTTGGCAAAAATATAAATAGGTTGGAAGGGATGGGTGTTTGTGAATGTGTATAGTAATGATTGTAAGAAAAGTCAAGGTAAGAGTAGTTTTGGACAAGAAAAAAAAAGAGGGAGGAAGACGATGAAAAAGAGATAGAGAGAGATAGAGACAGACTTACCCTGAGCACATGTGAAATTATCGATGAGTTTGACTCCAGTGGGGCAGGCACAGGTGAAGTATGGGGGTGTTGGTGCAGCGAGGCACAAGTGACTGCAGCCACCATTGTGGTGCTGACAGGGAGTGTCCGTGTATGGCTGCCGTGCTGGATGGTACACGTGGACATACATGGGTGATAGGTTGATGCTCAGCTTTTGAGGGTTATCACAGCTCTTCTGCAAAATTTCAAGCTTTAAGGTCTAATGTCTGCTGCAAGACACAATTATGTTTCTTATTTAAGAAAACTACTCTTTGCCAGCCTTGCAACGTTAACCTGGACTATAGATATATACCAATAATGAACCTCAAGTAGGAAGTACATAAATAAATAGAGGCAGTTTTACTTACATTCTTGCTTAACCTACAATAGTGTATAGAACGCGTTTCCCAATCTGTCCAGTAGATTGTGGAGTTGAAATATGACAAGGCAAACGGGTATGGCAAATTATTTTCCACCACCTGCCATGAGGAAATGAATACAAATTACCCAATAGAAACAGAACATATCAACATTAAATACATATATATATAAATAACATCCATATACCACTTGGTTTTCCCCCCTTACCAGGGAGGTAGACAAAACCAAAAGGCACCCACTCCCAACAACCACACTTTCCTCCCGCTCATTCACTTGTTCATCGTGCACATTTGTACGGCCATCTTTAAAAGCTCTCACCCACTTCCTCACCATCCCATTACTCAATGTTTTCTCCATACACTTCACTGATCTGACGATGAATTTCAGCCGCTTTCACACCTTTAGCAGTAAGAAAACGAATCACGGCACGTATTTCACAGTCGGCAGCATTCTCAATCGGAGGAGGCATTTCAAATCCTCACAAACTTAAACACGGTCAGATGATTCCATAATTATGTTGAAAAGTAGATTACAGTACAGGCTTTCATGTAAAAATAAAATTGTTATGAAAAGTCTACTTGTTTCATTTTTATTTCAAAGCGGTACTTACTTAAAAAACACGCCTCGTACATACAAAGGCCCTTTCCTCCTCACAAGGAATGGAGATGGGCAAGTATTACACACACCCATATCATAAACAAATAAAACCCATTCATCCATTCCCACATGATGGATTGACAGCACGAGCTTTATGCAGTCAATATTTTATTTACGGACTTCAGTAATACCCCTACAGACAAGTCACACAGCATTCTTATAACTATAAATAAATCTTGAATATCCAGTCCCTCACTACAATGGGTAAAAATAATGTGGCACAACTCTTCCACAGCAAATACTGACACCCTGAGCTGGTTTCCCCCCTACATATTCACCATATGCTTCCCCTCATTATCCACAGACAAGATCTAAACACAAGGCACTCTGCAGTACAAAAATACCATACTTCAGTAATACAACAAAATGTTAGATACAAGGTTGTAGTAGTGATCCCAAAATATAATAACTTAATAAATAATTTCTAGTCTCCTATTACCACTTCCAATTATATTCCCTTAACTTTATTTTCAACAACAGAACAACTTAGTGATTGTAATATCATTCTGGACAAAAAAAGCAACAACCACAAACATTAGTTGCTGGAAAACAACCAATTCACCCAATGATGCTTCAAAATATCATGCACACAGTAAGATGGGACCAACAGTATGTACATGAACAAGGTGGTCTTGAAAAAAGGACCTCAGAGTTACTTCCCCCTGCTACCCATTTCCAAACCCTGTCGGACTGCTACTTCCTTTTACAAGATCAGCCCCTTGGGAGCTGACCCTTCAGTCTTGAAATTGGGCCCAAGCCCCCTTTTTAATTGTCTGCCTCACCTCCACCTACAAACACAAGATCTGACAACTAATGATCTTTCTTTTGCTTTCAGCCAGTGACAAAGAAACATTCCCACACTGATATACATACATATACCAAAGGCTTTATTCCCCCTTATAAGGGAGGTAGCCAAAAAACAAAGGCTCCCACCCATTCCATCCCCTACATACTCCATTCCCTTCTACCCTCTTCCCTGCCTCTTATCTTGGCACCTCCTGGATGACGGGTGATCCCTGCACCTTGTCCATTGCCCTGGGTCAGAAGCAGGGTCGCAAGACACAGCACATCCACAGCAAGGCTTTACATCTGCGACCCCCCCCCCCTCTGTCCCCTGATATAACACAGTCAAAACTTTCTTTCCATAGATATGCAGGAGGGACCATGGACCATTGATACCTGCTATTGGACTGGATTTCCAGTCGGCAAAACTCAAGGCAACAGGCAACTTATTGCACAGTGCACTCTACTACAGCACTTGGCAACACTTGTAATGGTATGGTACCATTGTGTACATATAATTACATACAGCATTGTACAAGTATTAGGTACTGTATTTGCAGTGTTCAATTGTGTTTGTGATTTTCCATTGCATAAATGTCATAGATTTTAGTGTATATTGATTTTGTTATTGTCACTGTTACATTTCTGTGTGCCATTTTATAAGGAGAACCAAGGTGAATCATGTATGTTTCCTGCGCTAGCTCAAAGATTAATGTCCCCGTGTGGGCAGCCTTGATTTTGCCTTGGACATGTGCGCACGGTTTGTCTGTAGTGTTTTGTAATTTACATATTTATTATAATCCACCATGTTTCATTTGAGCCACCCTTTACACACTTCTGCCTCTTGTCTAAGAGTTTCATGAAAAAACAATAAGCTCACGTACTTTTCTAAATAGATATGATTTCCTGAGCTCATACACATTACCACATAACCTAAAAGGTTTCTACTGCTTTCATAAATCTACCAATACACCAGCAATCCTGCCCAAACCATAGATTATGAAAAAAATAAAAAGACACCTACCATTCTCCTATTTTTTCCTTCAAAATCTGCCGAAGCAATGAAGTGTAATTTGGCATCTGCCCAGTAGACGGTTCTGGATTCATAGTCGATGGTAAGACCATTGGGCCAGTGGATGTCCTCCTTGATGATCGTGCGGCGAGTGGTAGGGTCTCCGTTCATACCTGCACGTTCAATCTTTGGACTCTCCCCCCAGTCGGTCCAAAATAGCAGCCTAAAAAAAAATTATATTGTCATGATCACTTCACTCATATCAACAAAGCATACTTCCATAGCACAAGAAGGAAGAGAGGAACATTGTTCTGGAGAGCAATTATATTAGATCTACTGTTCCAATGTTAATTGATAAGGTACAATAAAAACTTTACCACTGCCACTTACCCTTCTCCTGGTACAAGAGCCACCGCACGGGGCTGGTCAAGGTCTTGCCAGAAGAGGACCCTACGAAACTCCCGGTAAAGCTCAGCTACTTCTATGCGATTAGTATCTGAGTCAGTCCAGTAGAGTTTCTTACCTAACCAATCTACTGCTAGGCCATCTGGGATCACAATCCCCCGATCAATAAGGGTCACCTGTAAAATACCTACATGGTAAGGCCTCATGACCACACTAAATTCCTTGATGATACACACATACACCAAAGGCCTTTTTTCCCCCTTATACAGGAGGTAGCCAAAAAACAAAGGAGAAAAAAAAAAAAAAAAAAATCCATCCCTATCTCCCCTCCACCCTCTTATCTTGATGATGATAATTAAGTTATACTGAAAATCAATGTATCCATACTAAGAGTAAAATGATCTTAATACATGTACTTAATGTCAATCAATTTTCATGCAATAAAGTAATAAAGTGTATCACCGTAAAACCAGTTCATTCTCCTCACATACCTGTTTGGCCCCTCTGGTAGGAGTGTTTGTGTTGTTGAGGGAGATGCATTTAATAAGCTCATCCCTGATGTCTGTCCAACAGACCACCTGGTCTTCATGATGATAGTCAACAAATGCTGCATCGCTAACATCCTAATGGGTAAAAAAAAATTCTATTCCAACCATTCCACAGAGAGTATTTTTATAAATTTTACACAAAACAATTGGGTGTTGATGTGGTTTAATGTCGCAAACTCCTCCCTATTGGAAGGCTAGAATGGTTCCCCTAATGGAGGACTTTGTAGCCGGCGGCAGGGTTCGAACCTCCATTCCCTCAACCATCACCACAAGTAATGACGCACTAACCTGCTCAGCCAGTGTGCTTCCCAAAAATTGGGTGTTAACTCCACAATTTAAAAAAATGTGGCACTAAATTTGAAGGGACTTCAGACTCCAAAGCACATTACATTCATGGTAATACAATTACAAATAAAATAAACTCTGAGCAAAAATGTTATTACCAATTCTTCAACATGGACGTCAGTATTCTCCACTGTCCATCTTCAAAACCCACTGATACTCTCACCTCCATCTGGAGGTCCCCAAAGGTTTGACACTTGATCTCCAGACCAGGCCAAGGAATTCACATAACAGTGAACTTCCCCAATCTTTCTATATATCAAACACCCTACAACTCCTCTTCTGCTCCTATAACTACAAGTCAGTGACAGAAAAAGTCCCGTAATAATACAAAGCAAGATCATCTATTAAACAAAATATTCTACCCAGAATTAGAACCAGCTGCAACTAAATCTCAAGCCAATAATCATCATTACATCAATCAAGTAAACCCCCTTACCTTCACTAGAATTTGTTTTGAATTACCCTGCCGGTCTCTCTCTACATCTATGAGGCGAATGTCCTTACGGTTAGCAAGTAGCAATTCCGGATAGCCTGTAATATATAAAAATTATTTTAAATATTCTCATATCATAACTAGTTGCATACCATGATATAAATTTATATAGAAACTATATATCAAGCTACCAGTAGGTTTTGTCTCAACCTTATGTCTTAAAGCACAATACAATGCTGACTGATGAAGCACACTAGCTTACATCAATCATATTCATGCAATATTACATGAAGGGCTGGAGCCTATGATCAACATACACTTTTCACTTAATACAACAAAATTACTTGTAATGGTATATATGTAGTTTTATTTTTGTCTAACTGTTAGATGATGACTATGTCTTAAATAAATAAATAAATCTTACAACTACATTTTGCCATGAGGGTTTTAAGTTTCCTTAAACATAACTTTTAATAAAACTATCTTGCATCAAGCAAATGCCCTACTTTTTCTTCTGTCATTACCCAGATATAACAAACTTCTTAAAATGGGAACATACTTGATATCTTTTATTGTAGCCAATGCCAGACTTATTTGGGGAAGGTAGGTTACGAGTACCTTCATAGCAATGAGATGCATCTTTTTAGGTATTAATTTGGGTTCTACAACAATTTATATGTATATTTACCTGAGGAGACCTGGCCACAATGTATGGGTTAAAAAAATGAGCCTAACAGAAACAATGCCTGATTAAACCTGTGATCCTTAATATAATGGACTCTGGGCTATTAGTTATAATAGCCACTAACACAAAATTGAAAACTAGGTACATATTATGCTCAAAAGACTTTGTTCTGGCTAATGCTTAATGATTCTATTTAGCACAGAACCCCTTAAATCAATAAAGGGTTAAAAGCAATCTCCAATGAACTGCATCAAAGCCTTACAAATATGACAATGGTGTGAATGACGATCTTTTTATTATTTAAATCCAGACTAATTTACTTAACTTTGAGGAATCCCCCTTACTGTAAAATGGTTAATTAGCCAATTAACCACTTCAGCATGAGTCAAATTCTTGCATACAGCATTGGCTGCCACATGTACGATGCATCATACTACTTGCATTATAAAATATAAAGTCACTGCTGTATTACTCGTTCTCTTTTATTCCAAGTTATAATAAACACAGAAAATGTGATCAAACCAGCTCACAGAATCTGGTGGTAACTCAAGTGCAACTACAATATATATATATATATAAAATCAAGATGCAGACGTCGGTATCCCCATGTACCCACGCATGCCTCATGACACCTACACAGACATAATCGTACCGAAATGGTTAACGTTACTTGTCATATTGCATGGCAATAACTTCTGAGCCAGCAGAAAAGCCCTCAATCATCAAACCAATATAACAACATTCCAACTGCAACTCACAAAACATCATACAAAAACAAGTACACACTCAAAACATAAAACTAACACTCCAAAACAGACTACCAAATTTCATAGAAAAGGGTGGAGGATTTAAAGGTGTTTGATAAGGCATTAATGGACAATGTAGTGGTATCAAAGGAAGGATGGGCAGAGTTATGGATGTTCATGTTTTTAGGGGAAAGTGAGGTAGTGTTGCATCATTTTTTGGTGCAAGGTAAACTGAGAGTGGAGGATAAATGTACAATCATACATATACCAAAGGGTCTTTCCCCCCTACAAGGGAAGAGGAAAAGAATGTGAGGCAGTGAGACACTTAAAGTAACCAAGTTGAATAAGGAGATGAAACACCAGAAGCTGAAAAAAGTGTGGGAGGTGGTGTGGGATGGAACAGAGGCAGGAGTAGAAGAGGAACGGGTATGTTTTAGTGAGGAAGTGATAAAGTATGCAAAGATAAGATATGGAACAAAGAGGATGGAAGGGAATGGAAAAAAGGGTAGTGAATGTTGGAATGAAGTGAAGGCAATAGTAGAAGAGATGAAGCAAGTACATGTGGATTGGTTCCAGGATAAGATTAAGGAAATATATGAGGGGTACAAGAAGAGGAGAGAAAAAAACATAAGGTAAGGTGGCAAAGAGGAGAGCAGATGTAAAACAGGTTAGGAGTATGACAAAATTTTGAAGAGTAAAATCATGTTTTGGAAAGAAGTGAAGAGAGCATGGGGGAGGGTGACTCTGGCTGTAAAGAAAAGGTAAAGGGTGCAGACAGACAGAAGTTGATAGAAGTAAAGGCAGTATGGGGAAGGTGAGTTGAGTATTTTAGAGTTGTTGAATGTAATGATGATTAGGGAGGGATCAACTGGCAGTGTGAGGAGCTAAAAAAAATGACAGTGATGGGAGAGGAAAATGACAGGGAAATAGGAAAAGATGAGGTGCAAGGTGTACTGAAAATTACGAAAGCTGGTTAGGCACCTGCATTCGATGGGTGTCATGTGGAGGTTCTGAAAAGGGGAGGAACAGTTATAGTGTATTGGCTAGTGAAGTAAGTTAATGTATATCTAAGATAGGGGAGGGTGCCAGAGGACTAGGGAAGTAATTACATAGTTCCACTTTACAAAAGGAGAGGGGGCAATTGTGAATGCATTAGTTTCAGATATGTCATTTGAGTACCACTGAAAAAGCATATGGCAGGGTGTTGAGAGGATTCAGAAAGGAACTGAAGGAATAATTAGGAAGGAGCAGTGAGGGTTTAGGAAAGGTAAAGGGTGCTTGGATCAAATATTTGACATGACACATTTGCATGACATTTTTCTCTAAATGGAAGGATGTTTCTTAACCATTTATGGACTTGAGGCTTATGAAATGGTAGACAGTGCATTGTGGGAGGTTTTGCAGATATATGGGACACAGGGAAAGCTGTTAAGGGTAGTCAAACATTTTTACAAGTAGCAGAGCTTGTGTTTGGATTGCAAACGGTGTGAGTGAATGGTCTGAGGTGAAGTTGGGGCCACATCTGGGCTGTGTTATGTTTCCATGGCTTTTCAGTGTGTATACAGATGAGGTTGTACAGGAGGTAAATATGAGGGTGATAAGCAGGAGATTTGAGATGGTTAGAGATTGAAGGGAAATGGGAAGCGAGCCACTTGTTTGCTGATAACACTGCTTGTGGCTATCTGACACAGCTAGTGACAGAGTTTGGGAAGGTGTGTGACAGGAGGATGAAAATAAATATGGGTAAGAGCAAAATAATGATATATACAAGACATGAGAGTGGCAGCAATTTGGAGTCATATCTAATATAAGGTTAAATGAAGTAGTTTTAAATATTTAGGGTCACAGGAAGCAAGGAATGAAGGAGTGGGGGTAGAAGTAAATTGTGGATTGAGGGCATCAAGTAAATGTATTGGAAGGATGAAAAGTGACATGAGACATAGGTATCTGGGGATGGATATAAAGAGAAAACTGTATGAAGGGGTGATTGTGCGCATGGCACAACATAGTGCAAAGATTTGGAATTAAGGGAAGCAGAGAGAAATCCAAAGGTGTTTAAGAAGTATGATGGGTGTTTCTAGGATGGACAGTGAGAAATGAGGAAGTCAGGAAAGGTTGGAAAGGAAACTAGCTGATAGGGTAGATGAATGAATACTAGGATGGTTTGCGTAGATGAAAAAAATGAACAAAGACTACCAAAAAGTGTGGAGGGCAGGTGGATGGAGTAAAGTGAAGAGGCTGATCAAGAATGAGATGGATGGTTGGGGTGAAAGAGACTGAGTAAAAGGGAAATATCTGTTGAGCAGGGAAGAGAGAAGCCAAGAGATAAGTGGAGAATGGTTATGAATGGAACATAAACTGACATGGGCCAAAGGGGGTTTCTACCCTTCTTGATTTTCCCATAAGGGGACTAGTAGGGAAGGTCATCTTGTATTAAGCGATGGGGCCATGCTGTGGATATGTTGTGCCTTGCTGCATTGGCTTCTGACCAAAGCAGTGGACAGGGGTCTAGGACAACCCTTTATCAACAAGGAGCTACATTACCTAGGACAACCCTTTATCAACAAGGAGCTACATTACTTAAGTAGAAACATCTTTGCATTTAACGATTTTATTCCATTAATCTCTCAGTTTGGGAGAGCAAGCCACTCAGGCAAGGGTTCGAATCCCAGGAGGAGTTTGTTTCCACACACATATATATATATATACATACATATACCAAGGCTTTTTCCCCCTTTCAAGGGAGGTAGCCAAAAAGGGAAAGGCATAAAAACACTCCCACCCATTTCATCCCTATATACACTCCACACCCCTCCCACCCTCCCTCTCATCTGAGCACCTCCTGGATGACGGGTCATCCCTGCACCTTGCCCACCGCCCTGGGTCAGAAGCAGTGTCACAAGACACAGCACATCCACAGCAAGGCCGCTTCATTTAATCGGCGACCCCCCTTGCATATAAGGAGAGGACGGGGAGAAATCCCTTCGGGCTGCGTCAAAATTTGCTCACACATACTACCTCACCCCCCACCCACCCCCGCCCATTCCTCCTCATGCAATCACAACATCATCCATATACAACCATTCTCCACTCACCTCTGTCTTCCGTCCTCTCCCTTCCTTCCTCAACAGACATTCCCCTCTTCCCCAAAGCCCCCTTCACCCCATCCATCCACCTCATCCTAGGACGTCCCCTCATGTTCACTCCCTACACATCTGCCTTCCATACCTCTTTTACTAGTCTTTCTTCACTCATTCTTTCCATGTGTCCAAACCATCCTAATATTCTTTCATCAACCCTATCTCCCAGCTCCTTTTTCACCCCTGTTCTCCTCCTCACCTCCTCATTTCTCACTCTATCCAGCCTAGTAACCCCCACCATACTTCTCGGACACCTCATCTCAAACACATTCAAACTCCTTCTCTCTTCTTCTCTTATGTTCCACGTTTCTGCCCCATACAGTGCTGTTGGCACAATCACTCCTTCATACAGTCTCCTCTTTGCATCCATTCCTAAATGTCTATTCCTCATTACACTCTTTAATCCACCAAGGCATTTACTCGCTTCTCTCAATCTACATTCTACCTCCACCTTTTCCTGCTACACTTGCACCCAAGTATCTAAAACTATCCACTTCCTCCAGTCGCTCTCCCTTAATGTTCACTTCCAGTCTATATATATATAAATTATACAGGAGGTCCTTGGTTTACAATGGTCTCAAACTTGTGTCATTTCATGGTTTCAATGTTTGTCCCTTTGCTGATTTTATTCTTAATAACACAAAGAACTAATTGATGAGCATGCTAGAGGAATACATTGCCATACAACAAAAGACTGAAGAAGAAAGCACCATTCTAGATTACTATTTATCATTTGCTCTTTCATTTGTGTTGCTTTTCTTGGAAGCTTTTTGCACTTCATTAAGGCACCCAAGCATAAGCTATACTCTTCTATTAGCATTGCATCAAAGAAAATCACCATGGAAGATGCTAACTTAAGTTGTTTCCAGCCTTCAATGAAAATAGGCTTACAATGTTGCATTGGAACAGAACTCTTGTAACATAAGGACCCCTTGCCTATACAGTGATTCACCACAGCCTTGGATCATGTGTTGGACAACTGTTGTAACCTGAGGACCCCAGCATATATATATATATATATATATATATATATATATATATATATATATATATATATATATATATATATATATATATATATATATATATATATATACATACACATACATATATATACACATATATATATATACACATATATATATATATACACACACATATATATACACACACATATATATACATACACATATAAATACACATATACATATATATACACACACATATATACATATATATTCATGTGTGTGCATACACATGTGCATGTATATATGTGATTCATCATGGCCTTGGATCATGTGTAGTGCTCATGACTGATGGTTCTCATCCTCTTAGATGTTATATCAGAGCTCGTGTATAGTCCAATCTATGGGTAATGCTGTAATCTTACATGCACATAGCCCCAACTCCTTGAGCACCACAGCTGAAGTGCCAGCTTGAGATGCAGCACTGCTGAAATTTCCAGCCCCAGGTGGGACTCAAACTCAGATCACTGAATTAGCAATCCAGCACAGTACCACTACACCATCAAGCCAGTGTGTAATTCATAATGATCTTGGTTTAAACATGGGTCCAATGATCAACAGCTTGTCTTGTCACTTATTTAAGTGTCATCACCACAGCCAGTCTGAATACCCACCACTCCCATACGAGAGCTCAGAGTTCATATATGTCACACTCTATGGGTAATATAGTGACCTTACACAAACATACACACCCAACTCCTTGCCCACCAGAGCTGGAGTGCCAGTTCTGAGTGCTGCAATGCTGAAATTTCTTCAGCCCTAAGTAAGACTCGAACTCAGGTCACTGAATTAGCAGTCAAGAACAGCCACTGCACTGGCGAACCATGTACATGCATCCGTAGTTGGAAATTAAACACATCCTTAAACTATATTATTTTCACAAGTCTAGGGGTGCTATGAATAAACTTGTAACTTTAATGTAGTGAGGAGCCTGCGCTATGAGACACAAAGAAGTCACCTCTGCCCTTCGTGCTTGGACTATTAGGGCAGGCAACGGACAATGCTGGGAATTTGAGAAGAGTGGGATTGGTAGAATTCCAGAAACTGGCAAGCATGGATACTTAGTATAAAACTATGGAAGCAGAGAATAAACACCTAGTTCGATGACTAAACTTAGGAACCACATTTTCAATAATCACAGCACACCTTCCCTGTAGCAAATGTTTACCTAGATTTACTCAACCCATTACTTTTGGAAGTGCACATCTACATGACGTATCAATGAAAAATGAAATATCAACTTGGTAAAGTACATCAACACAGTATGTTTTTCTTGGCAGAAATCAGTAACAAAAAAATAAATATATAAATAAATAAATAAATACAATAAAAAATAAAATGCTAAAAGTGATACACTACTAAATGGAGCTGCAATGCGAGCTTCCAGATGCCATGTTTGTGTCATCTGCCCAGTCCCATATCATCATATACCCTGATGATGATGACCCTAACGACCTCTAGGGATGCTAAATGCATACCCCATAGGAGGTTACATTAGGTTAGGTTAGACTAATTTATTACTTCTGTTGATATCACAGTCAAACGGTTCTTGAATGCCTCTGAACTCGAACAAATCTGTTCTCAAATGAAAAATTCGAGCTAGAAATACCAGTTTTCGAACAAAATTTCGGCTCTCGAATGACGCCCACGAAACATACAGTAAACAGTTCTCTGTTGACTGCTGAGCTGAATAGTTGTGTTGTGCTTTTGTTATCAATCTTATTGCATTCAGCCGAAAGGGTACAGTACATATATTACATAATAACTGTACAGTGTTGCTTTGGCATTAAATTGACTTGTTTTTTGTTTGATTTACACTTTTATGTTTTATTGATTACATGATATATAAAGTGTAATTAGGTAAATAAGCATTCACCTGGTGCTTGGGAATAAATTAATCTTTTACATTATTTGTAATGGAAAATATGATTCAATTTTCGAACAATTCTGTTTTAGAACAGATTTTTGGAATGAATTATGTTTGAAAACTCAAGTTTGACTATATTTTAGTCATGCACACCTACCCGATATAACATTAGAGAAATATTAATTTTGTAAATTAAAATACATAAACATAGTATGAGATTTTCTTGGAAAAAAAAAAAAAAAAAAACTTGCTACAAGTACATCTACTAATGAACGAAGCAGCTAGGATATTGTCTGTCCAGTTCAGTCACTATCAATTAGACAATGGTTTTCACACTGTGGACTGTGTATTCTCCAACTACAGTTATTAATAAGCACTGTTACATAGACAATTGGGCTTCCTTGGACTTTATGAGAACATGGGGTTCTGCCGTTGTCTGTTAATTGCCAAAGGTGCAATGATAATCAGGTCAGCATCTGTGACGACGTCGACCCAAGTGATCTTTAAAATTTGAGGTACCAAATTACTAATTATAGGTTAGGTTAGGCAGGATAGATTAGAATAAACGAATTTATCATCCTTTCATTTCTTCGACGTCTGCATCTATCAAAACATGGCATATCATTCAACTGCTGCAACTTCATTTGTTAGTAAATTAGTTTAAATAATTTTTTTGTTATTGATTTCCACCAAGAAAATCACATATTACATTGATGTATTATAATTTACAAAGTTAATATTAATTTTCTATTGCTATATGGCATAGGTGTGCACAACTAAAATTTTACTCTTCTGTTCGTTCATCTTCCACAACAAACAAAATCAAACGGAGTCTTGAAGCTCGCCGACATCAGTTCTTGCTATTGTTTCACTTTTAGCAACCTTTTGTTATCAATTCCCACCTGTAAAAATGTATATTATGTTGATGTATTATAATTTACAGCATTAATATTTAATTTTCTATTACTATAATGTTTAGGTGTGCACTTCTTTAGATCTACCAATGGCAATGGTATTCTTCCTTACACTCATTCTAGTTTATATCACTATTTCTGCTGCACCCCCTGATGGCACATAAATAAAACACTATATAACTTTCCACCTCTGATCAAACAGCAGACATGATGAGTAAAAATCAAGTTTACACCAAAGAACAGTACCATGCACCATAATTTTAATTGGTGAAACTGCATGTTCATACTTGTGATGAGGGGAGGACTTGGGTATGGGGGCAAGTGATGCATATGATATGATATGATCATCAAAAGCAGTTTCCACAATGTATAAACGAGGTGTGGTGATAACTGGATCAAGGGTTAAAAAAAATTCACCCAATTAGTCGTTTTGTTACGAAGGTAAATGGTTGATGGGAACTACGTCTACGGAGCGACGAGATTTGAGGGCAAGGGAGAAGGAACTCTAAATGAAGTGAGTGCACTCGTTGGTGTTGTGTTAAAACAAGTGTCGGTATTATAAAATTGAGGACTCATACATGAGGCCGTAATTTTGTGTGATATGGCGAAAGCGATGAATGATAGTCTAGGGCGCGGGCCTATGTTCTTCCAACACCAGACCTCCCTGCCCAATGTAAACACTGCCACTTCGCTCAAACAATCAACCCTATGACAACTTACCGTATATTTGCACCAAGCAACCAACTATGGTGATGACATGCAGGTATTTGTTCATCCTGTATATACATCATTACGATCTCTTAGATAAATACTTCAAAACCATCACAGAGATACAAAATTACAGAGTACACTGTTCACTAGTATACATCACACCGCCATATATTTACAATGGTATTCCTACGCCTTGGCATGCACTTGGACGACGAACACATAATTCTTCCGCCTTGGAATATAGTGCCAAACTTAACGTAGTAGTTAAATAATATCAATCTAAATGCCAAATTCATCTTGTTTAAAACTAGCAGACATCAAACACTATCATAATAAGAATAGTGTCAAAAATGGGAAAGTTTTTTTTATATAGATTATTATTTTAAGTTCGGAGGGCAATCTATTAGTTATATCTCCAGTGGTTGGGCAGACAAGTGAACAATCTTATAGTTACGTACTTTCCTTTCGTGTACAATGATACTCCTTACATGATAACATTATATTTTAGTTACTTGTCAGTCGTAGCCGAATTATCAGATAATCTTACTCTTTAGGAAACAGCCACATTTATTCATCTCCAACGCAGTCACATTACAACTATGGTTAGAGCTGTATTAGTAAATATACAACTTTTATGCATTCGATCCCAATAACTCTTGTCAAGATTTGGAAAACTGTAGTATCTGGGTACAGTACAAGAGTGAAGAACAGAAACAAACGTTAGAGGGCACGAGAGAAAATTTGGATATGGAAATAGAAACAAAATGAAGTAGGTGGAAAGGGAAACAGAGTGGGAGGGGAGTATACCTAGAAGACTGATAATGTGCGACATGCATGAGTGGCCAGGGTAGGGAAGAAAGGGTGAATGTAGATGAAAGTGAAGCTTAGGAGGAACGGCTGGGTATGGAGGGAGGGAGGGATGTTTCGTACGGAGGAAAACTTAGGCAAATATAGGGACTAAATCCCCGTCCTATTTACGCGCGATAAAGAGGACAAGAATATGAGGGGGCGAAGACAATGAATACGCCTTAGATTGATGAGAAGTAGGCGTAGAAAGGGAATACAAAATATAAATAATGAGAAAATTCACGACAAAAGTTGGAATAGTAGAGAACGAGGGAGGAGGGAGAGAAGCGTATATTTACTAGGAACTGGGAGAGGAGGGAAGAGCGTGAGTGCGGGTGGAGTAGGAGTGGTCAGTCGCGCCGTAAACATAACCATGATTATGCGCTGTCAGTGAGGCTGTGGGAGGTCTTGATGTTGAACGCTGCCCGGGCTGTCTCAAGACCCGCAATGTAGGATGTGTGATGCTTATCTGCCTCACAGACGCACCGTTTGCCCAAAAGTTTCGAGATCAATATTCTATTGATAGCAGTATTCTATTGGGAATCAAATTCGAAACGCAAAATTCTAATATCTAGAAAAAATCGAATACCAGATACGCCTTCTAATATTCTTGTATATTTACGGAAGGTTCACGTTGATGAAGATTTCAGAATGTTTGAAGTTCCAAAAATGAACACCATAATTCCCTACGTACACCAACAAAGTCTAACCAAACGATTGTAAACAGTTTAAAGAAATACCTTTGGACACCACAGTACTGATTTACCAATCAGCAAAATGTCAGAATAAACTGCTCCATCGTGGAGTTAATTCTACGAGTAGTTTCAGAAGTCATTCGTTCATTCTGAAACGAGTTACCACTACTGCAACAAAACTAGCAATTTCCCCCCCCCCCCCATGATTTCGATTAGCCAGGCACCACTGCCTAGGGCTAGGAGGATTGAGAGGAGGAAATTACTAGATGCCACACAGATTGAATCCACTGAAGAGTGTCGTTACCTTTGAAAATTCTATTCTGGCCAGGCGAACTTGTTAGCTGTGAAATCCTCATAATCAGTTAGTTAATTTGTATTTTTCATAATTTATTTTTTCCCGCCAGCGAGAATTTGGTGACAGTTGTAAATCAGACGTAGATGATGACGACTACGACGACAATGACGAAGACGATAACGACGACAATGACGAAGACGATAACAACGACAATGACGAAGACGGTAACGACGACAATGACGAAGACGGTAACGACGACGATAACGGCGACAGCGACGACGACAATAACGACGACGATAACGGCGACAATGACGACGACGACGATAACGGCGACAATGACGACGACGGCGACAATGACGACGATAACGGCGACAATGACGACGACGACGATAACGGCGACAATGACGACGACGACGATAACGGCGACAATGACGACGACGACGATAACGGCGACAATGACGACGACGACGATAACGGCGACAATGACGACGACGACGATAACGGCGACAATGACGACGACGACGATAACGGCGATAACGGCGACAATGACGACGACGATAACGGCGACAATGACGACGATAACGGTGACAATGACGACGATAACGGCGACAATGACGACGACGACGATAACGGCGACAATGACGACGACAACGATAGCGGCGACAATGACGACAACGGCGATGACGGCGACAATGACGAAGACGACGATAACGGCGACAAAGACGACGACAACGATAACGACGACAATGACGATAACGGCGACAATGACGACGACGACGATAACGGCGACAATGACGACGACGACGATAACGGCGAGAATGACGACGACGACGATAACGGCGACAATGACGACGACGACGATAACGGCGACAATGACGACGACGACGATAACGGCGAGAATGACGACGACGACGATAACGGCGACAATGACGACGACGACGATAACGGCGACAATGACGACGACGACGATAACGGAGACAATGACGACGATAACGGCGACAATGACGACGACGACGATAATGGCGACAATGACGACGACGATGATGATGCTGATCCTAAGGCCGTTGCTATCGCAATCCTTTTCACTGAATAGGAACTTTTCCTCTATTAAATAGAACCGCTTGACTCCATCTGGGATGGCGTTCCAATATGGCGAGAGTCTACTCTACCCGGGTTAATTCTCTCGTCATTTTACTTTTTCCCGCCATAATCCCTTCGGGCTGCATCAAGGTATCATCCATACACAGCCATTCTTCACTCACCCGTATCCTTCCTCAGCAGACATTCCCCTCTTGCTCAAAGTCCCTTTCACCCCATCCATCCACCTCATCTCGGTCGTCCCCTCAAGTTCACTCCATCCACCTGTGCCTCTTTTCCTAATATTTTTTCACTCATTCTTCCCATGTGTCCAAACCATGCCGATACTCTTTCATCAGCCCTGTGGCTGGGAGTGGGTGGGAGCTTTTGATTTGGAGGAGGAAGAAACCCTTGGTAAGTATATAAAGAGCGTTTACTATATAATTTGGTAATTCACTTAAAGTGTCGACCACATCCATTACATCCTTTTTTTCCCGAAAGGAAACATATTTGCTGGGGGGGGGGGGAGGGTGAACAATGACAATGGAGGTGCTCAAAACACGCGAAAGGGCTGACAACCACAGTGATGAAACATGGTAGCCATAAAGCCCGGCAATCGACACCTCCATGCACCCCGAGGCGACTCAGCAGGAAGACGCAATCGACACACTAAGTTGGGCACGGGGCATTTCGCGCCCAATCACGCTTGCCATTGTGGTCAATCAGGGATGACCCAAATGCAGGGCAGAGGTCCTTCACTCGGAGTTCTTTTTCGGCTGATTGAAATCGCCTGGCGTTGGTAAGAATAAAATAGTTAATTAAAAGAAAGAGAGGAAGATTTAAACGTATTTGTACAAATGAGATGGAGAAAAGATCTATCGGTTTCTTGGTAAATTTATATTAAGCTTTTTGACTAACTGTTGGCGAACTGATTATACTAACGCGTCTTGATAATGTTTAAACAAAAATTCCATCCACAATACTATATATATATATATATATATATATATATATATATATATATATATATATATATGTATATGTATATATAAATGTATATATATATATATATATATATATATATATATATATATATATATACATGTATATATAAGCGACCTTCGGTGGTGACTGACGTCACCGCTTTGGCCTGCGGCGCTAGGAGCTCGCTTCGCTCGCAGTTTAGCTGGTAATCTAAGATACTCTTCCCTTGAGCCAGAATATTTGTAATCAGGATTGTCCTTTAATAGCTCACCAAATTTTCGAACTATACGTTGGAAATAATTTAACATAGCTATTCTAGGTTTTAACATTTTTATGTTTTTGTACAATTTTGGAAATAATTCCATATGTTCATCTTTAAGGCCACGGGACAATATCTTATAAACTAAGATACTCTTCCCTTGAGCAAGAATATTTGTAATCAGGATTGTCCTTTAATAGCTCACCAAACTTTCGAACTATACATTGGAAATAATTTATCATAGCTATTCTAGGTTTTAACATTTTTATGTTTTTGTACAATTTTGGAAATAATTCCATATGTTCATCTTTAAGGCCACGGGACAATATCTTATACGCCCATTCTTCAAAATGTCGGGAAACATAGTACCTCGATCAATTCTGTTGGCTCGGCCGGGGGCTTGGCTGCGCAAACAGCGGCCTACAGCCGCAGCTTTCCGCGCTCAAATCCCTCGTTTTCCCCTTCGGTCTCGGCCTCGGGGCGAAACCCCAACACGGGATCCCCAGCACGAAGAAGAACGCGAAGAAGAACGCGAGGAAGAAGAACGCGAAGAAGAACACGAAGAAGAACGCGAAGAAGAACACGAAGTAGAATGAGAAGAAGAATGCGAAGAAGAACGCGAAGAAGAAGAACGCGAGGAAGAAGAAGAACGCGAAGAAGAACGCAAAGAAGAATGCGAAGAAGAACGCGAAGAAGAAGAAGAAAAACGCGAAGAAGAACGCGAGGAAGAAGAAGAAGAAGAAGAAGAAGAAGAAGAAGAACGCGAAGACAATATCTTATACGCCCATTCTTCAAAATGTCGGAAAACATAGTACCTCGATCAATTCTGTTGGCTCGGCCAAAAACTGACAAAAGTTCCAAATTGAGTGAAGTTTATTTTTAATTATATATAAATATATATATATATATATATATATACATATATATACAGACGCTCCTCAACTTACGTTTTAGTTACGTTCCGAACGGCCGAACGTAAGTTGAAAATGAACGTAAGTTGTTACTGTACTATACATCCGTAAATTATATTGCCGTATCTTATAAAACACCCCTAAATCACTAATTATACACATAACATTGTAAAATAATAACATTAATTTCAAATAAATTAAATTCAAGCAACATAAATTGAGATGGTGGAGGAGGAGGAGGAGGCAAGGCACGTTCTGTCTGTCGTTTGTGCGATCTTGGTTTGTGCCATGTAAACAATGGACGCAGCGTCATGCGTAAGTATCGTTTGAACTACGGAGAGCGCGCTAAACTAAAAAATTCACACAAAAAACAACATTTTTTTACAGTCAGTTCAAACGTAAAATCGAAAAAACGTAAAACGAATGAACGTAAGTAGAGGAGCGTCTGTGTGTACACATAGATATACATATATATATACATATATATACACATATATATACATATATATATGTATATATGTACAAAGGATTACAAAGGCGGAGCATGCCGACAGGAGACCTTTTGGTCCATATCTAGGTTGGATGCGAAAAAAATCATAATAATGATAGATAAATAAATGAATAAATAAAAACTATAATAATGTAAATGATAAATAAAATACATAAAGAAATGCATAAGTAAAGTTAAATGATAAACAGGTAAATAGTAAATAATAATAAATTGACATATAACTAATAATAAATGAGAATCAAACAGACAAATGATAAAAAATATATATATATATATATATATAATAAATTATAATAATTACAGCATCTTAGGTGTTTATCTAAATGATTCTTTAAGCTTCGAACTGAACTACATTGCACTGCCTCTGCAGGAAGTTTATTCCATTGATTAACTACACGGTTGGCGAAGATGTTTTTACCCACTTCCAAATTGAATCTATTTCCGGACAGTTTGAGACCATTGTTTCTTGTCTGATTCTCATTCAGTGTGAAAATTTGGTCACTTTTGATGTTGTCAATTCCCTTTAGAATTTTAAAGACCTGTATCAAGTCACCTCTGAGTCTACGCTTTTTTAGGCTATATATATATATATATATATCTATCTATATATATATATATATATATATATATATATACATATATATTCATCTTGTTTTATTTCATTTGTATTTATTCATTTATCTCTTTATTCATCTATTTTTGTAGAGTACGGAGGAAGTTAATTTTTCATTTTTACCCACTGTCGATTTCATATTAATGCATTTATATTTATCTATTTATCTACTTGTTTATTTATAAATTTGTTTATCTATCTTCTGTAGGGTACGGAGAATGTTAAATTCTTTTGTCATTTTTATCCGCTGTCGATTTCGTATTCATGCATTTACCTACATTCCGGGAAGAGAAGCTGCAAAACGTTGTAATGATACATTCCCAGCGAAGGTAGTCAGAACTCAAGGCATACGAAGAATCAAAGAGAAATAATGGCATGAGTAGTGGTCATTATTTTCTCAGACTCCTCATAAAGTACACACACACACACACACACACACACACACACACACACACACACACGTGAGTGCCCGAAATGGTATCTATGCAGTGCTAGTTAATTGTGTTAACTCGAAATTAGCAAAAATGAATGAAAACGACTCGAAAGCCAGTTGCGAATCAGAGCCATCTGGCGGCAATCCACTGAACCGCGATGTAAACAATAAACAAAACACGTGTTATGACAATGATTTCTTAGGGTTTGGTAAGTACGAAAGAAAGAACTTAAGTAGATTATTAGAGATAGAGAGAGAGATGAGCAAAAATAGGACTCGGTGGGAAAATGAAATCATGGACTTAAGAAAAGAGGTCATTGGTTTAATTGATTGTTTATCTAAGACTAACCATGAAATTTCTGACCTGAAAAAAGCTAACTTGGATCTTACAAACGAAATTAAAGAAATGAAAAGAGACATAAATGAACTGAAGAATGATAATGAAAAGAAGAAAACTAATGACAGCGAAAATCTAAAGCAGGAAGTGAACAACAAATTACAAGAATTGACACAAAAGATCGAAGAAAACTTAGGTGGGGACAGTATCCAGGAAATTAAGAAGTGGAAAGAAAATATTGAAAATAAAGAAATTGCTTTCAAAGAAATAGTCAAGCAGCAAATGCAAGATAATGCAAAAGACACAATCATTCAAGTGATTAATGAAAAAGCAAATTGGGTCAGGGACACAGTAGATAGGAAGAAATGTATTGTGGTTTATGGGCTTAAAGAAAAACAAGGATTGGCGAGGTACATGAGAGAAAAAGAAGAAAAAGAGACAGCAGTAGAAATCCTTAATGAAATTCAGGGGGGAGATAGTGATTCAGGCACAGACTTAGAAGAGACTTACAGAATTGGTCGCTATACTAAGGATAGGAATCGACCTCTAAAGATAAAACTAAGGTCACAAGTGGTAGTAGAAGACATATTTGAAAAAGTAGGTAACTTGGCAAAGAGTGAAAAATACAATAAGATATGGATAAAAAGAGAAATGAGTACTGAGGAATTAGAAAAAGAAAGGGCGCTAAGAGAAGAAGCAAAGGAAAAAAACTTGAAAAGATCGGAGACAGAATGCAAAGAATTCCAGTGGAGAGTAATAGACTTGAGATTAAGACAATGGCGCTTCAAAACGAACAAAACAAGGGAAGAAGAAACCAGGGAGAAGGAAGAAAATTAAAAGTGGCCTATACCAACATTGACGGACTAATTTCGGGACTGAACGAACTCAATGATTATCTGTTAGAAGCAAAACCAGACATAATGGGAATTGTAGAGACTAAACTAAGAGGTGAAATACCATCCACTGTTATCGGACAAGGTTTATACAACTACTGGATAAAAAACAGGGACAAGAAACAGGGAGGGGGAATCATGTTCTTGGCCAAGAAAGACCTAAAGGTGACAAAAATTGCAGAGGGCAAAGGTAATGCTGAATTGATCATGATAAAAGTCGAAGGCAAGAATATGAAAAGTAGAAAGTTTGTGGTGACTTATGTGCCTCCAAAAACAAGCGCTTGGAAAGAAATTGAACATACAAAAATGCTAGATGACACAAGAAAATCACTCAATGAGATACTAATGGGTAAGGGTAATCTGGTAGTTATGGGGGACTTCAATTGCAAAGAAATTTGTTGGGACAGCATGACAGTGCAAGGAGGAGATGACTCGTGGGGCAATGTACTGCTAGATATGACCATGGAGTACACAATGACCCAATGGGTCCGTGAAAACACAAGGTACAGAAATAATGAAGAGCCATCGAAACTAGATCTAATATTTACAACAGAGCCTGAAATAGTGCATAAAGTCCAGTATGAGACACCAATTGGAAAGAGTGACCATGTACTCATCGAAACTATACTAAAGGAAGAAATAGACATAGAGAGGAACGAAAAGCATAGGAAAGGAAGACTGAGGTACAACAAAACAGACTTTACAAAACTAAAGACATTCTTCCGGAATGCAAACTGGGAAATATTTTACAGGGAAGAAACAGCAGTGGAAGAGAAATGGAATATATTGATGGAAAACTACAATGAAGGGGTAAACAGGCATGTACCAAGACAAAAGCGAGAGAGAGAGTACATTAAATGTTGGTTCAACAAAAGATGCAGTGAGGCAAAAGACAGAAGGGACAAAGCTTGGAAAAAGTGGAGAAAAGACAAAAAACAAAGCAAATGGCAAATTTATGTTAACTATAGAAATGAGTATGTTAATGTGAGAAGAGAGGAGAAAAGGAACCATGAGAAGGATATTATAGACAAATGCAAAGAGCAACCCAAACTATTCTATCGGTATGTGAATGGTAAACTTAAAAACAAACAGGAATTGGTGAAACTATGCCAAGGAAACATAGAATACACAGAAGATTTAGAGATGGCCGAAGTCATGAACAATCACTTTAAATCTGTTTTCACCAGAGAGAAAATACCGAATTGTGACATAGACAAAAATAAGAAATCTCCCCTCATGAATGAGTTTACAGCATCACTAAAGGAAATATCAGAACATTTATCAAGGCTGGATGTCAGAAAATCACATGGCCCGGACGGTATTGCAAATTGGATTCTAAAGGAGTGCAAAGAAGAACTAACAGACAAAATACACATCTTAATAAACAGCTCACTCAAAGAAGGAAAGATACCCGAGGACTGGAAAAACGCTAACATTGTACCAATACACAAAGGAGGAAACAAAGAAGAACCCACCAACTATAGGCCAGTATCACTAACAAGCACCATTGCCAAAATTTGTGAGAAAATAATCAAGAATAGATGGGTAAAACATCTGGAAGACAATGACATATTAAACCCAAGACAATTCGGATTCAGACAAGGAAGATCATGCTCCACAAACTTAATATGCTTTTACTCAAGACTAATAGACATAGTGCAAGAAAGAAATGGATGGGCTGATTGTGCATTCCTAGACTTGCAAAAAGCCTTTGACAAAGTACCACACAGAAAACTACTAAAAAAACTGGAACACATAGGAGGAATACAGGGAAACCTACTAAAATGGATAGAGGACTTTCTGACTGGTAGAAAGATGAGAGTAGTGCTCAGAGAAAAATATTCAGACTGGAAAGAGGTGATCAGTGGAGTACCGCAAGGATCTGTGCTGGCACCAATAATGTTTGCTATCTATATGAATGACATGGATGAGGACGTGAACTGCTACATGAGCTTCTTTGCCGATGACGCCAAACTGCTAAGGAAAATAGAAACTGATGAGGACTGTGAAGCACTGCAAGAAGACCTAAATAGGGTATGGAACTGGAGTCAGAAATGGGAAGTGGACTTTAATACTAAGAAGTGTAGCATAATGGAGTTTGGAAAAAGCAAAAACAGAATATCAGGAAAATATACAATTGGAACCAAAGAAGTAAAGAAAGTAGGATCCGAAAAAGATTTGGGAGTAATTATCACGAACGACTTGTCCTATGATATACAGATTAACAAAATTGTCGGGGAGACTTACAACTTGCTAAGATCAATAAAAGTGGCGTTTACATACTTGGACGAAGACATGATGAAAAAAATATTGGTTACATTGATAAGGCCTAGATTAGAGTATGCAGCGACATTGTGGTCCCCCAGTACCAAAAAGAATATAAAGAAAATAGAAAGAATCCAAAGAGCAGCTACAAAAATGGCACCTGCACTTGCAAACCTATCATACGAAGAGAGATTGGCTAAACTGGAGTTACCGACACTGGAGCAAAGAAGAGAGAGAGGTGACCTATTGACCATCTACAGAATCATGAAAGGCACAGAGGTACTCGATAGTGAGAACTTACTTAACTGGGACAAAAGAAACACAAGAGGACATGGAAAGAAAATAAAAAAAACATAGCTATAGAAGAGAACTGAAGAAAAACAGTTTTCCTCATAGAGTTTTGGACACTTGGAACAAACTGGACAATGAAATAGTATGCGCAAAAACCATTCATGAGTTTAAAAACAAACTAGACACTGCAAGATACAAAGGCGGGACAACACGAGCATAGCTCCCCTTCCCGCAAAATACAACTAGGTAAATACAACTAGGTAAATACACACACACACACACTACGGCGGTCCGGGTTCGAATCCTGCCAAGGGCCGAAAATAATTTCAGTATCGCTGAGCTTCGAGTCGTTACTCCAACTCTCGTGGGCGGGGAGTTGTGTGTGTGTGTGTGCGTGTAAGGTCAAAGTATTACCCATAGATCGGTCATACGAGCTCTGAGATCTCTTCCGGGAGGGAAATAGTTGTCGATCACGAGTCCAACACGTGATCCAAAGACCAAGGTGATTCGCACACGACACGACTCGGTGGCGCGGTTGGTAAAGTCCCTGACCGTCACTACGGTGGTCCGGGTTCGAGCCCTGCCCAGGGCTGAAATAATTTCAGTATCACTGCGCTTCGAGTCGTTACTCCAAATCTCGTGGGCGGGGAGTTGGGTGCGTGTGTGAGTGTAAGGTCACAACATTACCCATATATTGGTCATACGAGCTCTGAGCTCTCTTCCGGGAGGGAAATAAATGTCGATCATGAGTCCAGCACGAGATCCAAAAGACCAAGGTGAATACAAACACACACACACACACACACATACATACACACACACACACACACACACACACACACACACACACACATATATATATATATATATATATATATATATATATATATATATATATATATATATATATATATATATATACATATATATGTATATATATATATGTATATATATATATATATACATACAGTATATATATCGTAAAGGAAGGAAGCAGATTTTCTTTAATGCAAGTAGAATTGAATACGACAGCATTTTCACAATGATTCAACTTCTAAATATTTTCAGGATTGACGAATTCTGTAATGTTAAACAAAAACAAAATTATTGGTACAATTTAAACAAGAAAATAAACATGTAGATAACAAAATGAAGTTATAACAAATGTATACATTAGTAATATATATATATATACATATATATATATATATATATATGTATATATATGTGTGTGTGTGTGTGTGTGTGTGGTGTGTGTGTGGTGTGTGTGTGTGTGTGTGTGTGTGTGTGTGTGTGGTTGTGTGTGTGTGTGTGTGTGTGTGTGTGTGTGTGTGTGTGAATGAAATATTCTATCAGGTCCGTTCACCGTTTGTTTGTTTGTTGATTCTATAATTTGGAGATGGGGATGTTCAAGAAGTGATTCATGTGTGGATTCGACAGGAAGATCGATGTGATTGATGTAGCGCTTGGTGGGCATGAGGTCGCATTTCTTCTTCTTCTTCTTATTATTATTATTATTATTATTATCATCATCATTATTATTTTTCTTCTTTATCTCTTCTTTTTGGGTGGTAGGGCGTCGAGAAGACACAGATGTAAAGTGATCTATGCAGTAGGTTTATATATTGATGAAAAAACAAACACGTTTTACAGTAGGTATATATAATGTTGTCCACAAGGTTCTTGGTTCTTTCCTGTTTGCACGGGACGGGGACCATCATGGTGATGGGATTAGGGAAGGACCAATGCATGAGTGGGCAACCTTTGGCACGTGTGCCAATCCTGGCACACTAACGACTTTTTTTCCCGGGACGCGAAACCCAGAGCTCACCTTAAATAAGATAAGTGACAAATCTACAGCTTCTTTTGTATGATCATTGGTAACTGCATGCTGCGTTGATCGGGGCCCTAGGGGTTCAAGGGAGGGGACCCATACTTGTATGTAGGCCTATAATAATTTTACTCCATTGCCACGCGATAAAATTTTGTATCAAAGATTTGGCTGATTTTGACACTCACACTTAAAAAGGTTCCCCACCCTTGGACTAGTGAGTGATGGAAAGGGAGAGTAGTCATTGTAATCTCGGTTTGGTGCTAAAGAACACTACAAGTCATGGGGACCTGGTAAGCATAGAGATGGGTCGTTGAAGGTAAGGGGTTGATAAGGGCAGTGGGTTGGTCGATGTTAAGGGAAGATAAAAGTGAATAGTAAAAAGGTTATCAGTCTATCTCTATCTCGTGGGATTGTTAAGGTGTCTCCCTCCACGAGGGATGTTGGACTTTCAGATCTCCTACCTTGGGGGATCACCTGGGGTAGTATTTCTGAGGTGTTGTTTGACGGGGAAGGGGTTAATAGAAACTAGATGATAAGTAGGTTTAGTATGATTTAGGGTGTGACGACTTGTAGAGGGATATGAAATGTGAATGGTGAAGATGAGATATCAGAGCGTACCAGGATTGCCGTCCCTCCCTGCTTGATATGACCAAGAAGAGGAAAGTGCAACTAAGATGGAAACATCAATTGGAGGAAAGCGCACGTGAATCCAGGAAATCTCGCTTGAATTAGGAG
Source organism: Oratosquilla oratoria (assembly GCF_046742065.1). Classification (NCBI taxonomy): domain Eukaryota; kingdom Metazoa; phylum Arthropoda; class Malacostraca; order Stomatopoda; family Squillidae; genus Oratosquilla; species Oratosquilla oratoria. Next base: position 2,628,440 of record NC_134799.1, read on the forward strand.
GAGGAGGAGGAATGGAAGTATGTCTTGGTCTTGGAGGACTCCATGGGATTTCCAGTGTAGTATCGAGAATGTTAGTTTCTGGGATGACGGTATACAATTGAGGTTATAGACTGCGTAGAAGGTTGGGTAGGTTGTTGTCGACTTGGGGGTGGTGTAAGGGGTGGAGTTCTTCTTATGCTGGAAGGACCTGCTGGGTTCTCTTTAGGCGGTTGGTCTTTGGAAAAGTGAATTGAGGATAGATGTCCAGGCGCTTAGGGTGTATGTGGAGCGTGGTCAGGTGTGTCAATTAATGTTTGGGGAAGGGGAGAGGTATCATATTCATTGGGTGGGTGAATAGAGAATAGGGACCGGATAAGACATCGAGGAAGGAAACACTTAAAAAGACTAGAAACGTTAAGTTTCATTTGGGTTGAGGGCCACTGAGAGATCCTAGAGCAAGGGTCACCAAACTTTTTTCACTGCGGGCCGGATAACTGAAAGAATGACGAGCGCGGGCCGCATAATCATTCTGTTCAATACTTGCAAGCCAAACAAGCAAACATTACAATAAACAAGAAAATCTAGATACAATAATTTGAAATTTACAATAGTAGATTTAAGGCACATAGCAGTCAGGAGGTCTCCCCACGCGTGAAGATCTCCTAGTATTGTAAACATAATATTTAAGTTTAAATTCTATCACAAAGTTTCGTGTTCCATACGCTTTATCAAGCAAATTCAAGTACCGTCCGCGGGCCGGATGAACTGACGTTGCGGGCCGGATACGGCCCGCGGGCCGTAGTTTGGTGACCCCTGTCTTAGAGGGAGCGAATGAGGGTGAGTGTCAGGGAGTATAATTATATTCTCAACGGGGGACGTTTCTGTGGGATCCATAAGAGGGTTGCTGGGTTGGAGTGGACTTTGGCTTTCACGAAGTTTGAGACACGTGATAGCTCCCACCCACCCCAAATCAAGTTTGGAAGGATGAGGATGATGGTGGGGGGAGGGGTTACTTTGGGTGGGGTGGATGTCAAGAGTTCTGTTATTTGTTTCAGAAATCGGGGTCTTTACTGGAGTTCTTGCGATGGAGAGGAAATGGCTGTCAGTACAAAGAAAAAAAAAAGTGTTTTGTTGTGAAATATTAAGAACTATTTCAGATGGTTAAAATGTATATATATTTTCATTAAGCTTCAATTACATTTGATTGTGTTTGTTTACTGGTAGTTCATCGAGTTCGTTGATGACGTTATTTGTGCACTCAATGACGTGAGAGCGTACGGCTCGGCAATCCAAAGGTGGAAACACACAAAGGCAGTGGCGGGAAACTGATAACGGTTTTCTTCAAATGCATCAACCATTTTGAAATTAAGCAACCTCCATGGTGGTCTGTCTGAGGCAGAGGCTTCAGTTCACGTGGTTGGA